>NC_135289.1:7491338-7791338 GCF_051311805.1 Agelaius phoeniceus | reverse complement strand
CCCTGGGGAAAGGACTTCGTTTTTCCCATGGAAAATGGCCTTCATTTCTGGCCACTTGGCCTGGCAGGCAGGGCAGTGCCAAGCCAGGAATCTACAAACTCTGCTGGATCCTTCCAGAACGAAAGCTGCCAGCAACTAGGACCCTGCAAGTCCTTACAGCCCCAGATGCCACCAGTCATCTGACACCCAGAGCCTGGGCCAATGACTTCGTTTTCCCCATGGAAAATGGCCTCCATTTCTGGCCACTCGCCCTGACCAAGAGGGTGGTGCCCAGCAAGAAATTTGCAAGCTTTGCTGGATTGCTCCAAATCGAAAGCTGCCACTTCTTGTTGTTTTATTTCTCTAGAGTCCCATCATGCTGTTCTCAGATTGCTAAAGTCCATACCTCCTCGGTGTGTTCTTATGGCTGCAGATCTTCACAGCACAGACGCTTTCTTCTGCATGCTGTTCTTTCCCAGTTCAGGGCTCCTTCAAGGCTCTCCCTGAATGGCTACGCCGCCCCCTTTTATCCCAGTTCTCTTCAATGCTCACAGCTGCAGCCCATCAAGGACAACCAGGACCTGTGGGGCAAAGCCTCTAGACAGATATTCAAATAGAATCCATTTCCTCTACTCTAGCCAGTAAGTACTACCCTACAAGTCCTCAGAACCCCAAAGGCCACCTTTCATCTGACACCCAGACCCTGGGGAAAGGACTTCTTTTTCCCATGGCAAATGGCCTCCCTTGGCAGCCACTCACCCTGGCAGAAAGTGGGAGCCTAGCTAGAATGATGCAATCGTTGCTGGATTTTTCCAAAAGAAAAGCTGCCAGCAACTAGGGCCCTGGAAGTACTTAGAGCCTCAAACGCCACCTTGAACATATTACTGAGACCCTGGGGAAAGGACTTCGTTTTTCCCATGGAAAATGGCCTTCATTTGTGGCCACTTGGCCTGGCAGGCAGGGCAGTGCCAAGCCAGGAATCTACAAACTCTGCTGGATCCTTCCAGAACGAAAGCTGCCAGCAACTAGGACCCTGCAAGTCCTTAGAGCCCCAGATGCCACCAGTCATCTGACACCCAGAGCCTGGGCCAATGACTTTGTTTTCCCCATGGAAAATTGCCTCCATTTCTGGCCACTTGCCCTGACCAAGAGGGTGGTGCCCAGCAAGAAATTTGCAAGCTTTGCTGGATTGCTCCAAATCTAAAGCTGCCACTTGTTGTTGTTCTATTTCTCTAGAGTCCCATCATGCTGTTCTCAGATTGCTAAAGTCCATACCTCCTCGGTGTGTTCTTATGGCTGCAGATCTTCACAGCACAGACGCTTTCTTCTGCATGCTGTTCTTTCCCAGTTCAGGGCTCCTTCAAGGCTCTCCCTGAATGGCTACGCCGCCCCCTTTTATCCCAGTTCTCTTCAATGCTCACAGCTGCAGCCCATCAAGGACAACCAGGACCTGTGGGGCAAAGCCTCTAGACAGATATTCAAATAGAATCCATTTCCTCTACTCTAGCCAGTAAGTACTACCCTACAAGTCCTCAGAACCCCAAAGGCCACCTTTCATCTGACACCCAGACCCTGGGGAAAGGACTTCTTTTTCCCATGGCAAATGGCCTCCCTTGGCAGCCACTCACCCTGGCAGAAAGTGGGAGCCTAGCTAGAATGATGCAATCGTTGCTGGATTTTTCCAAAAGAAAAGCTGCCAGCAACTAGGGCCCTGGAAGTACTTAGAGCCTCAAACGCCACCTTGAACATATTACTGAGACCCTGGGGAAAGGACTTCTTTTTCCCATGGAAAATGGCCTTCATTTGTGGCCACTTGGCCTGGCAGGCAGGGCAGTGCCAAGCCAGGAATCTACAAACTCTGCTGGATCCTTCCAGAACGAAAGCTGCCAGCAACTAGGACCCTGCAAGTCCTTAGAGCCCCAGATGCCACCAGTCATCTGACACCCAGAGCCTGGGCCAATGACTTTGTTTTCCCCATGGAAAATTGCCTCCATTTCTGGCCACTCGCCCTGACCAAGAGGGTGGTGCCCAGCAAGAAATTTGCAAGCTTTGCTGGATTGCTCCAAATCTAAAGCTGCCACTTGTTGTTGTTCTATTTCTCTAGAGTCCCATCATGCTGTTCTCAGATTGCTAAAGTCCATACCTCCTCGGTGTGTTCTTATGGCTGCAGATCTTCACAGCACAGACGCTTTCTTCTGCATGCTGTTCTTTCCCAGTTCAGGGCTCCTTCAAGGCTCTCCCTGAATGGCTACGCCGCCCCCTTTTATCCCAGTTCTCTTCAATGCTCACAGC
The DNA here is from genome assembly GCF_051311805.1 of Agelaius phoeniceus. Classification (NCBI taxonomy): domain Eukaryota; kingdom Metazoa; phylum Chordata; class Aves; order Passeriformes; family Icteridae; genus Agelaius; species Agelaius phoeniceus. The sequence continues at coordinate 7,789,067 of NC_135289.1, read as the reverse complement.
TGCAGCCCATCAAGGACAACCAGGACCTGTGGGACAGATATTCAAATAGAATCCATTTCCTCTACTCTAGCCAGTAAGTACTACCCTACAAGTCCTCAGAACCCCAAAGGCCACCTTTCATCTGACACCCAGACCCTGGGGAAAGGACTTCTTTTTCCCATGGCAAATGGCCTCCCTTGGCAGCCACTCACCCTGGCAGAAAGTGGGAGCCTAGCTAGAATGATGCAATCGTTGCTGGATTTTTCCAAAAGAAAAGCTGGCAGCAACTAGGGCCCTGCAAGTACTTAGAGCCTCAAACGCCACCTTGAACATATTCCTGAGACCCTGGGGAAAGGACTTCGTTTTTCCCATGGAAAATGGCCTTCATTTGTGGCCACTTGGCCTGGCAGGCAGGGCGGTGCCAAGCCAGGAATCTACAAACTCTGCTGGATCCTTCCAGAACGAAAGCTGCCAGCAACTAGGACCCTGCAAGTCCTTAGAGCCCCAGATGCCACCAGTCATCTGACACCCAGAGCCTGGGCCAATGACTTTGTTTTCCCCATGGAAAATTGCCTCCATTTCTGGCCACTCGCCCTGACCAAGAGGGTGGTGCCCAGCAAGAAATTTGCAAGCTTTGCTGGATTGCTCCAAATCTAAAGCTGCCACTTGTTGTTGTTCTATTTCTCTAGAGTCCCATCATGCTGTTCTCAGATTGCTAAAGTCCATACCTCCTCGGTGTGTTCTTATGGCTGCAGATCTTCACAGCACAGACGCTTTCTTCTGCATGCTGTTCTTTCCCAGTTCAGGGCTCCTTCAAGGCTCTCCCTGAATGGCTACGCCGCCCCCTTTTATCCCAGTTCTCTTCAATGCTCACAGCTGCAGCCCATCAAGGACAACCAGGACCTGTGGGGCAAAGCCTCTAGACAGATATTCAAATAGAATCCATTTCCTCTACTCTAGCCAGTAAGTACTACCCTACAAGTCCTCAGAACCCCAAAGGCCACCTTTCATCTGACACCCAGACCCTGGGGAAAGGACTTCTTTTTCCCATGGCAAATGGCCTCCCTTGGCAGCCACTCACCCTGGCAGAAAGTGGGAGCCTAGCTAGAATGATGCAATCGTTGCTGGATTTTTCCAAAAGAAAAGCTGCCAGCAACTAGGGCCCTGGAAGTACTTAGAGCCTCAAACGCCACCTTGAACATATTACTGAGACCCTGGGGAAAGGACTTCTTTTTCCCATGGAAAATGGCCTTCATTTGTGGCCACTTGGCCTGGCAGGCAGGGCAGTGCCAAGCCAGGAATCTACAAACTCTGCTGGATCCTTCCAGAACGAAAGCTGCCAGCAACTAGGACCCTGCAAGTCCTTAGAGCCCCAGATGCCACCAGTCATCTGACACCCAGAGCCTGGGCCAATGACTTTGTTTTCCCCATGGAAAATTGCCTCCATTTCTGGCCACTCGCCCTGACCAAGAGGGTGGTGCCCAGCAAGAAATTTGCAAGCTTTGCTGGATTGCTCCAAATCTAAAGCTGCCACTTGTTGTTGTTCTATTTCTCTAGAGTCCCATCATGCTGTTCTCAGATTGCTAAAGTCCATACCTCCTCGGTGTGTTCTTATGGCTGCAGATCTTCACAGCACAGACGCTTTCTTCTGCATGCTGTTCTTTCCCAGTTCAGGGCTCCTTCAAGGCTCTCCCTGAATGGCTACGCCGCCCCCTTTTATCCCAGTTCTCTTCAATGCTCACAGCTGCAGCCCATCAAGGACAACCAGGACCTGTGGGGCAAAGCCTCTAGACAGATATTCAAATAGAATCCATTTCCTCTACTCTAGCCAGTAAGTACTACCCTACAAGTCCTCAGAACCCCAAAGGCCACCTTTCATCTGACACCCAGACCCTGGGGAAAGGACTTCTTTTTCCCATGGCAAATGGCCTCCCTTGGCAGCCACTCACCCTGGCAGAAAGTGGGAGCCTAGCTAGAATGATGCAATCGTTGCTGGATTTTTCCAAAAGAAAAGCTGCCAGCAACTAGGGCCCTGGAAGTACTTAGAGCCTCAAACGCCACCTTGAACATATTACTGAGACCCTGGGGAAAGGACTTCTTTTTCCCATGGAAAATGGCCTTCATTTGTGGCCACTTGGCCTGGCAGGCAGGGCAGTGCCAAGCCAGGAATCTACAAACTCTGCTGGATCCTTCCAGAACGAAAGCTGCCAGCAACTAGGACCCTGCAAGTCCTTAGAGCCCCAGATGCCACCAGTCATCTGACACCCAGAGCCTGGGCCAATGACTTTGTTTTCCCCATGGAAAATTGCCTCCATTTCTGGCCACTCGCCCTGACCAAGAGGGTGGTGCCCAGCAAGAAATTTGCAAGCTTTGCTGGATTGCTCCAAATCTAAAGCTGCCACTTGTTGTTGTTCTATTTCTCTAGAGTCCCATCATGCTGTTCTCAGATTGCTAAAGTCCATACCTCCTCGGTGTGTTCTTATGGCTGCAGATCTTCACAGCACAGACGCTTTCTTCTGCATGCTGTTCTTTCCCAGTTCAGGGCTCCTTCAAGGCTCTCCCTGAATGGCTACGCCGCCCCCTTTTATCCCAGTTCTCTTCAATGCTCACAGCTGCAGCCCATCAAGGACAACCAGGACCTGTGGGACAGATATTCAAATAGAATCCATTTCCTCTACTCTAGCCAGTAAGTACTACCCTACAAGTCCTCAGAACCCCAAAGGCCACCTTTCATCTGACACCCAGACCCTGGGGAAAGGACTTCTTTTTCCCATGGCAAATGGCCTCCCTTGGCAGCCACTCACCCTGGCAGAAAGTGGGAGCCTAGCTAGAATGATGCAATCGTTGCTGGATTTTTCCAAAAGAAAAGCTGGCAGCAACTAGGGCCCTGCAAGTACTTAGAGCCTCAAACGCCACCTTGAACATATTCCTGAGACCCTGGGGAAAGGACTTCGTTTTTCCCATGGAAAATGGCCTTCATTTGTGGCCACTTGGCCTGGCAGGCAGGGCGGTGCCAAGCCAGGAATCTACAAACTCTGCTGGATCCTTCCAGAACGAAAGCTGCCAGCAACTAGGACCCTGCAAGTCCTTAGAGCCCCAGATGCCACCAGTCATCTGACACCCAGAGCCTGGGCCAATGACTTCGTTTTCCCCATGGAAAATTGCCTCCATTTCTGGCCACTCGCCCTGACCAAGAGGGTGGTGCCCAGCAAGAAATTTGCAAGCTTTGCTGGATTGCTCCAAATCTAAAGCTGCCACTTGTTGTTGTTCTATTTCTCTAGAGTCCCATCATGCTGTTCTCAGATTGCTAAAGTCCATACCTCCTCGGTGTGTTCTTATGGCTGCAGATCTTCACAGCACAGACGCTTTCTTCTGCATGCTGTTCTTTCCCAGTTCAGGGCTCCTTCAAGGCTCTCCCTGAATGGCTAAGCCGCCCCCTTTTATCCCAGTTCTCTTCAATGCTCACAGCTGCAGCCCATCAAGGACAACCAGGACCTGTGGGACAGATATTCAAATAGAATCCATTTCCTCTACTCTAGCCAGTAAGTACTACCCTACAAGTCCTCAGAACCCCAAAGGCCACCTTTCATCTGACACCCAGACCCTGGGGAAAGGACTTCTTTTTCCCATGGCAAATGGCCTCCCTTGGCAGCCACTCACCCTGGCAGAAAGTGGGAGCCTAGCTAGAATGATGCAATCGTTGCTGGATTTTTCCAAAAGAAAAGCTGGCAGCAACTAGGGCCCTGGAAGTACTTAGAGCCTCAAACGCCACCTTGAACATATTACTGAGACCCTGGGGAAAGGACTTCGTTTTTCCCATGGGAAATGGCCTTCATTTCTGGCCACTTGGCCTGGCAGGCAGGGCAGTGCCAAGCCAGGAATCTACAAACTGTGCTGGATCCTTCCAGAACGAAAGCTGCCAGCAACTAGGACCCTGCAAGTCCTTACAGCCCCAGATGCCACCAGTCATCTGACACCCAGAGCCTGGGCCAATGACTTCGTTTTCCCCATGGAAAATGGCCTCCATTTCTGGCCACTCGCCCTGACCAAGAGGGTGGTGCCCAGCAAGAAATTTGCAAGCTTTGCTGGATTGCTCCAAATCGAAAGCTGCCACTTCTTGTTGTTTTATTTCTCTAGAGTCCCATCATGCTGTTCTCAGATTGCTAAAGTCCATACCTCCTCGGTGTGTTCTTATGGCTGCAGATCTTCACAGCACAGACGCTTTCTTCTGCATGCTGTTCTTTCCCAGTTCAGGGCTCCTTCAAGGCTCTCCCTGAATGGCTACGCCGCCCCCTTTTATCCCAGTTCTCTTCAATGCTCACAGCTGCAGCCCATCAAGGACAACCAGGACCTGTGGGGCAAAGCCTCTAGACAGATATTCAAATAGAATCCATTTCCTCTACTCTAGCCAGTAAGTACTACCCTACAAGTCCTCAGAACCCCAAAGGCCACCTTTCATCTGACACCCAGACCCTGGGGAAAGGACTTCTTTTTCCCATGGCAAATGGCCTCCCTTGGCAGCCACTCACCCTGGCAGAAAGTGGGAGCCTAGCTAGAATGATGCAATCGTTGCTGGATTTTTCCAAAAGAAAAGCTGCCAGCAACTAGGGCCCTGGAAGTACTTAGAGCCTCAAACGCCACCTTGAACATATTACTGAGACCCTGGGGAAAGGACTTCGTTTTTCCCATGGAAAATGGCCTTCATTTGTGGCCACTTGGCCTGGCAGGCAGGGCAGTGCCAAGCCAGGAATCTACAAACTCTGCTGGATCCTTCCAGAACGAAAGCTGCCAGCAACTAGGACCCTGCAAGTCCTTAGAGCCCCAGATGCCACCAGTCATCTGACACCCAGAGCCTGGGCCAATGACTTTGTTTTCCCCATGGAAAATTGCCTCCATTTCTGGCCACTCGCCCTGACCAAGAGGGTGGTGCCCAGCAAGAAATTTGCAAGCTTTGCTGGATTGCTCCAAATCTAAAGCTGCCACTTGTTGTTGTTCTATTTCTCTAGAGTCCCATCATGCTGTTCTCAGATTGCTAAAGTCCATACCTCCTCGGTGTGTTCTTATGGCTGCAGATCTTCACAGCACAGACGCTTTCTTCTGCATGCTGTTCTTTCCCAGTTCAGGGCTCCTTCAAGGCTCTCCCTGAATGGCTACGCCGCCCCCTTTTATCCCAGTTCTCTTCAATGCTCACAGCTGCAGCCCATCAAGGACAACCAGGACCTGTGGGGCAAAGCCTCTAGACAGATATTCAAATAGAATCCATTTCCTCTACTCTAGCCAGTAAGTACTACCCTACAAGTCCTCAGAACCCCAAAGGCCACCTTTCATCTGACACCCAGACCCTGGGGAAAGGACTTCTTTTTCCCATGGCAAATGGCCTCCCTTGGCAGCCACTCACCCTGGCAGAAAGTGGGAGCCTAGCTAGAATGATGCAATCGTTGCTGGATTTTTCCAAAAGAAAAGCTGGCAGCAACTAGGGCCCTGGAAGTACTTAGAGCCTCAAACGCCACCTTGAACATATTCCTGAGACCCTGGGGAAAGGACTTCGTTTTTCCCATGGGAAATGGCCTTCATTTGTGGCCACTTGGCCTGGCAGGCAGGGCAGTGCCAAGCCAGGAATCTACAAACTCTGCTGGATCCTTCCAGAACGAAAGCTGCCAGCAACTAGGACCCTGCAAGTCCTTAGAGCCCCAGATGCCACCAGTCATCTGACACCCAGAGCCTGGGCCAATGACTTTGTTTTCCCCATGGAAAATTGCCTCCATTTCTGGCCACTCGCCCTGACCAAGAGGGTGGTGCCCAGCAAGAAATTTGCAAGCTTTGCTGGATTGCTCCAAATCTAAAGCTGCCACTTGTTGTTGTTCTATTTCTCTAGAGTCCCATCATGCTGTTCTCAGATTGCTAAAGTCCATACCTCCTCGGTGTGTTCTTATGGCTGCAGATCTTCACAGCACAGACGCTTTCTTCTGCATGCTGTTCTTTCCCAGTTCAGGGCTCCTTCAAGGCTCTCCCTGAATGGCTACGCCGCCCCCTTTTATCCCAGTTCTCTTCAATGCTCACAGCTGCAGCCCATCAAGGACAACCAGGACCTGTGGGACAGATATTCAAATAGAATCCATTTCCTCTACTCTAGCCAGTAAGTACTACCCTACAAGTCCTCAGAACCCCAAAGGCCACCTTTCATCTGACACCCAGACCCTGGGGAAAGGACTTCTTTTTCCCATGGCAAATGGCCTCCCTTGGCAGCCACTCACCCTGGCAGAAAGTGGGAGCCTAGCTAGAATGATGCAATCGTTGCTGGATTTTTCCAAAAGAAAAGCTGGCAGCAACTAGGGCCCTGGAAGTACTTAGAGCCTCAAACGCCACCTTGAACATATTACTGAGACCCTGGGGAAAGGACTTCGTTTTTCCCATGGGAAATGGCCTTCATTTCTGGCCACTTGGCCTGGCAGGCAGGGCAGTGCCAAGCCAGGAATCTACAAACTGTGCTGGATCCTTCCAGAACGAAAGCTGCCAGCAACTAGGACCCTGCAAGTCCTTACAGCCCCAGATGCCACCAGTCATCTGACACCCAGAGCCTGGGCCAATGACTTCGTTTTCCCCATGGAAAATGGCCTCCATTTCTGGCCACTCGCCCTGACCAAGAGGGTGGTGCCCAGCAAGAAATTTGCAAGCTTTGCTGGATTGCTCCAAATCGAAAGCTGCCACTTCTTGTTGTTTTATTTCTCTAGAGTCCCATCATGCTGTTCTCAGATTGCTAAAGTCCATACCTCCTCGGTGTGTTCTTATGGCTGCAGATCTTCACAGCACAGACGCTTTCTTCTGCATGCTGTTCTTTCCCAGTTCAGGGCTCCTTCAAGGCTCTCCCTGAATGGCTACGCCGCCCCCTTTTATCCCAGTTCTCTTCAATGCTCACAGCTGCAGCCCATCAAGGACAACCAGGACCTGTGGGGCAAAGCCTCTAGACAGATATTCAAATAGAATCCATTTCCTCTACTCTAGCCAGTAAGTACTACCCTACAAGTCCTCAGAACCCCAAAGGCCACCTTTCATCTGACACCCAGACCCTGGGGAAAGGACTTCTTTTTCCCATGGCAAATGGCCTCCCTTGGCAGCCACTCACCCTGGCAGAAAGTGGGAGCCTAGCTAGAATGATGCAATCGTTGCTGGATTTTTCCAAAAGAAAAGCTGCCAGCAACTAGGGCCCTGGAAGTACTTAGAGCCTCAAACGCCACCTTGAACATATTACTGAGACCCTGGGGAAAGGACTTCGTTTTTCCCATGGAAAATGGCCTTCATTTGTGGCCACTTGGCCTGGCAGGCAGGGCAGTGCCAAGCCAGGAATCTACAAACTCTGCTGGATCCTTCCAGAACGAAAGCTGCCAGCAACTAGGACCCTGCAAGTCCTTAGAGCCCCAGATGCCACCAGTCATCTGACACCCAGAGCCTGGGCCAATGACTTTGTTTTCCCCATGGAAAATTGCCTCCATTTCTGGCCACTCGCCCTGACCAAGAGGGTGGTGCCCAGCAAGAAATTTGCAAGCTTTGCTGGATTGCTCCAAATCTAAAGCTGCCACTTGTTGTTGTTCTATTTCTCTAGAGTCCCATCATGCTGTTCTCAGATTGCTAAAGTCCATACCTCCTCGGTGTGTTCTTATGGCTGCAGATCTTCACAGCACAGACGCTTTCTTCTGCATGCTGTTCTTTCCCAGTTCAGGGCTCCTTCAAGGCTCTCCCTGAATGGCTAAGCCGCCCCCTTTTATCCCAGTTCTCTTCAATGCTCACAGCTGCAGCCCATCAAGGACAACCAGGACCTGTGGGGCAAAGCCTCTAGACAGATATTCAAATAGAATCCATTTCCTCTACTCTAGCCAGTAAGTACTACCCTACAAGTCCTCAGAACCCCAAAGGCCACCTTTCATCTGACACCCAGACCCTGGGGAAAGGACTTCTTTTTCCCATGGCAAATGGCCTCCCTTGGCAGCCACTCACCCTGGCAGAAAGTGGGAGCCTAGCTAGAATGATGCAATCGTTGCTGGATTTTTCCAAAAGAAAAGCTGGCAGCAACTAGGGCCCTGGAAGTACTTAGAGCCTCAAACGCCACCTTGAACATATTCCTGAGACCCTGGGGAAAGGACTTCGTTTTTCCCATGGGAAATGGCCTTCATTTGTGGCCACTTGGCCTGGCAGGCAGGGCAGTGCCAAGCCAGGAATCTACAAACTCTGCTGGATCCTTCCAGAACGAAAGCTGCCAGCAACTAGGACCCTGCAAGTCCTTAGAGCCCCAGATGCCACCAGTCATCTGACACCCAGAGCCTGGGCCAATGACTTTGTTTTCCCCATGGAAAATTGCCTCCATTTCTGGCCACTCGCCCTGACCAAGAGGGTGGTGCCCAGCAAGAAATTTGCAAGCTTTGCTGGATTGCTCCAAATCTAAAGCTGCCACTTGTTGTTGTTCTATTTCTCTAGAGTCCCATCATGCTGTTCTCAGATTGCTAAAGTCCATACCTCCTCGGTGTGTTCTTATGGCTGCAGATCTTCACAGCACAGACGCTTTCTTCTGCATGCTGTTCTTTCCCAGTTCAGGGCTCCTTCAAGGCTCTCCCTGAATGGCTACGCCGCCCCCTTTTATCCCAGTTCTCTTCAATGCTCACAGCTGCAGCCCATCAAGGACAACCAGGACCTGTGGGACAGATATTCAAATAGAATCCATTTCCTCTACTCTAGCCAGTAAGTACTACCCTACAAGTCCTCAGAACCCCAAAGGCCACCTTTCATCTGACACCCAGACCCTGGGGAAAGGACTTCTTTTTCCCATGGCAAATGGCCTCCCTTGGCAGCCACTCACCCTGGCAGAAAGTGGGAGCCTAGCTAGAATGATGCAATCGTTGCTGGATTTTTCCAAAAGAAAAGCTGGCAGCAACTAGGGCCCTGGAAGTACTTAGAGCCTCAAACGCCACCTTGAACATATTCCTGAGACCCTGGGGAAAGGACTTCTTTTTCCCATGGAAAATGGCCTTCATTTGTGGCCACTTGGCCTGGCAGGCAGGGCAGTGCCAAGCCAGGAATCTACAAACTCTGCTGGATCCTTCCAGAACGAAAGCTGCCAGCAACTAGGACCCTGCAAGTCCTTAGAGCCCCAGATGCCACCAGTCATCTGACACCCAGAGCCTGGGCCAATGACTTTGTTTTCCCCATGGAAAATTGCCTCCATTTCTGGCCACTCGCCCTGACCAAGAGGGTGGTGCCCAGCAAGAAATTTGCAAGCTTTGCTGGATTGCTCCAAATCTAAAGCTGCCACTTGTTGTTGTTCTATTTCTCTAGAGTCCCATCATGCTGTTCTCAGATTGCTAAAGTCCATACCTCCTCGGTGTGTTCTTATGGCTGCAGATCTTCACAGCACAGACGCTTTCTTCTGCATGCTGTTCTTTCCCAGTTCAGGGCTCCTTCAAGGCTCTCCCTGAATGGCTAAGCCGCCCCCTTTTATCCCAGTTCTCTTCAATGCTCACAGCTGCAGCCCATCAAGGACAACCAGGACCTGTGGGACAGATATTCAAATAGAATCCATTTCCTCTACTCTAGCCAGTAAGTACTACCCTACAAGTCCTCAGAACCCCAAAGGCCACCTTTCATCTGACACCCAGACCCTGGGGAAAGGACTTCTTTTTCCCATGGCAAATGGCCTCCCTTGGCAGCCACTCACCCTGGAAGAAAGTGGGAGCCTAGCTAGAATGATGCAATCGTTGCTGGATTTTTCCAAAAGAAAAGCTGGCAGCAACTAGGGCCCTGGAAGTACTTAGAGCCTCAAACGCCACCTTGAACATATTCCTGAGACCCTGGGGAAAGGACTTCGTTTTTCCCATGGAAAATGGCCTTCATTTGTGGCCACTTGGCCTGGCAGGCAGGGCAGTGCCAAGCCAGGAATCTACAAACTGTGCTGGATCCTTCCAGAACGAAAGCTGCCAGCAACTAGGACCCTGCAAGTCCTTACAGCCCCAGATGCCACCAGTCATCTGACACCCAGAGCCTGGGCCAATGACTTCGTTTTCCCCATGGAAAATGGCCTCCATTTCTGGCCACTCGCCCTGACCAAGAGGGTGGTGCCCAGCAAGAAATTTGCAAGCTTTGCTGGATTGCTCCAAATCGAAAGCTGCCACTTCTTGTTGTTTTATTTCTCTAGAGTCCCATCATGCTGTTCTCAGATTGCTAAAGTCCATACCTCCTCGGTGTGTTCTTATGGCTGCAGATCTTCACAGCACAGACGCTTTCTTCTGCATGCTGTTCTTTCCCAGTTCAGGGCTCCTTCAAGGCTCTCCCTGAATGGCTACGCCGCCCCCTTTTATCCCAGTTCTCTTCAATGCTCACAGCTGCAGCCCATCAAGGACAACCAGGACCTGTGGGGCAAAGCCTCTAGACAGATATTCAAATAGAATCCATTTCCTCTACTCTAGCCAGTAAGTACTACCCTACAAGTCCTCAGAACCCCAAAGGCCACCTTTCATCTGACACCCAGACCCTGGGGAAAGGACTTCTTTTTCCCATGGCAAATGGCCTCCCTTGGCAGCCACTCACCCTGGCAGAAAGTGGGAGCCTAGCTAGAATGATGCAATCGTTGCTGGATTTTTCCAAAAGAAAAGCTGCCAGCAACTAGGGCCCTGGAAGTACTTAGAGCCTCAAACGCCACCTTGAACATATTACTGAGACCCTGGGGAAAGGACTTCGTTTTTCCCATGGAAAATGGCCTTCATTTCTGGCCACTTGGCCTGGCAGGCAGGGCAGTGCCAAGCCAGGAATCTACAAACTCTGCTGGATCCTTCCAGAACGAAAGCTGCCAGCAACTAGGACCCTGCAAGTCCTTAGAGCCCCAGATGCCACCAGTCATCTGACACCCAGAGCCTGGGCCAATGACTTTGTTTTCCCCATGGAAAATTGCCTCCATTTCTGGCCACTTGCCCTGACCAAGAGGGTGGTGCCCAGCAAGAAATTTGCAAGCTTTGCTGGATTGCTCCAAATCTAAAGCTGCCACTTGTTGTTGTTCTATTTCTCTAGAGTCCCATCATGCTGTTCTCAGATTGCTAAAGTCCATACCTCCTCGGTGTGTTCTTATGGCTGCAGATCTTCACAGCACAGACGCTTTCTTCTGCATGCTGTTCTTTCCCAGTTCAGGGCTCCTTCAAGGCTCTCCCTGAATGGCTACGCCGCCCCCTTTTATCCCAGTTCTCTTCAATGCTCACAGCTGCAGCCCATCAAGGACAACCAGGACCTGTGGGGCAAAGCCTCTAGACAGATATTCAAATAGAATCCATTTCCTCTACTCTAGCCAGTAAGTACTACCCTACAAGTCCTCAGAACCCCAAAGGCCACCTTTCATCTGACACCCAGACCCTGGGGAAAGGACTTCTTTTTCCCATGGCAAATGGCCTCCCTTGGCAGCCACTCACCCTGGCAGAAAGTGGGAGCCTAGCTAGAATGATGCAATCGTTGCTGGATTTTTCCAAAAGAAAAGCTGCCAGCAACTAGGGCCCTGGAAGTACTTAGAGCCTCAAACGCCACCTTGAACATATTACTGAGACCCTGGGGAAAGGACTTCTTTTTCCCATGGAAAATGGCCTTCATTTGTGGCCACTTGGCCTGGCAGGCAGGGCAGTGCCAAGCCAGGAATCTACAAACTCTGCTGGATCCTTCCAGAACGAAAGCTGCCAGCAACTAGGACCCTGCAAGTCCTTAGAGCCCCAGATGCCACCAGTCATCTGACACCCAGAGCCTGGGCCAATGACTTTGTTTTCCCCATGGAAAATTGCCTCCATTTCTGGCCACTCGCCCTGACCAAGAGGGTGGTGCCCAGCAAGAAATTTGCAAGCTTTGCTGGATTGCTCCAAATCTAAAGCTGCCACTTGTTGTTGTTCTATTTCTCTAGAGTCCCATCATGCTGTTCTCAGATTGCTAAAGTCCATACCTCCTCGGTGTGTTCTTATGGCTGCAGATCTTCACAGCACAGACGCTTTCTTCTGCATGCTGTTCTTTCCCAGTTCAGGGCTCCTTCAAGGCTCTCCCTGAATGGCTACGCCGCCCCCTTTTATCCCAGTTCTCTTCAATGCTCACAGCTGCAGCCCATCAAGGACAACCAGGACCTGTGGGGCAAAGCCTCTAGACAGATATTCAAATAGAATCCATTTCCTCTACTCTAGCCAGTAAGTACTACCCTACAAGTCCTCAGAACCCCAAAGGCCACCTTTCATCTGACACCCAGACCCTGGGGAAAGGACTTCTTTTTCCCATGGCAAATGGCCTCCCTTGGCAGCCACTCACCCTGGCAGAAAGTGGGAGCCTAGCTAGAATGATGCAATCGTTGCTGGATTTTTCCAAAAGAAAAGCTGCCAGCAACTAGGGCCCTGGAAGTACTTAGAGCCTCAAACGCCACCTTGAACATATTACTGAGACCCTGGGGAAAGGACTTCTTTTTCCCATGGAAAATGGCCTTCATTTGTGGCCACTTGGCCTGGCAGGCAGGGCAGTGCCAAGCCAGGAATCTACAAACTCTGCTGGATCCTTCCAGAACGAAAGCTGCCAGCAACTAGGACCCTGCAAGTCCTTAGAGCCCCAGATGCCACCAGTCATCTGACACCCAGAGCCTGGGCCAATGACTTTGTTTTCCCCATGGAAAATTGCCTCCATTTCTGGCCACTCGCCCTGACCAAGAGGGTGGTGCCCAGCAAGAAATTTGCAAGCTTTGCTGGATTGCTCCAAATCTAAAGCTGCCACTTGTTGTTGTTCTATTTCTCTAGAGTCCCATCATGCTGTTCTCAGATTGCTAAAGTCCATACCTCCTCGGTGTGTTCTTATGGCTGCAGATCTTCACAGCACAGACGCTTTCTTCTGCATGCTGTTCTTTCCCAGTTCAGGGCTCCTTCAAGGCTCTCCCTGAATGGCTACGCCGCCCCCTTTTATCCCAGTTCTCTTCAATGCTCACAGCTGCAGCCCATCAAGGACAACCAGGACCTGTGGGACAGATATTCAAATAGAATCCATTTCCTCTACTCTAGCCAGTAAGTACTACCCTACAAGTCCTCAGAACCCCAAAGGCCACCTTTCATCTGACACCCAGACCCTGGGGAAAGGACTTCTTTTTCCCATGGCAAATGGCCTCCCTTGGCAGCCACTCACCCTGGCAGAAAGTGGGAGCCTAGCTAGAATGATGCAATCGTTGCTGGATTTTTCCAAAAGAAAAGCTGGCAGCAACTAGGGCCCTGGAAGTACTTAGAGCCTCAAACGCCACCTTGAACATATTACTGAGACCCTGGGGAAAGGACTTCGTTTTTCCCATGGGAAATGGCCTTCATTTCTGGCCACTTGGCCTGGCAGGCAGGGCAGTGCCAAGCCAGGAATCTACAAACTGTGCTGGATCCTTCCAGAACGAAAGCTGCCAGCAACTAGGACCCTGCAAGTCCTTACAGCCCCAGATGCCACCAGTCATCTGACACCCAGAGCCTGGGCCAATGACTTCGTTTTCCCCATGGAAAATGGCCTCCATTTCTGGCCACTCGCCCTGACCAAGAGGGTGGTGCCCAGCAAGAAATTTGCAAGCTTTGCTGGATTGCTCCAAATCGAAAGCTGCCACTTCTTGTTGTTTTATTTCTCTAGAGTCCCATCATGCTGTTCTCAGATTGCTAAAGTCCATACCTCCTCGGTGTGTTCTTATGGCTGCAGATCTTCACAGCACAGACGCTTTCTTCTGCATGCTGTTCTTTCCCAGTTCAGGGCTCCTTCAAGGCTCTCCCTGAATGGCTACGCCGCCCCCTTTTATCCCAGTTCTCTTCAATGCTCACAGCTGCAGCCCATCAAGGACAACCAGGACCTGTGGGGCAAAGCCTCTAGACAGATATTCAAATAGAATCCATTTCCTCTACTCTAGCCAGTAAGTACTACCCTACAAGTCCTCAGAACCCCAAAGGCCACCTTTCATCTGACACCCAGACCCTGGGGAAAGGACTTCTTTTTCCCATGGCAAATGGCCTCCCTTGGCAGCCACTCACCCTGGCAGAAAGTGGGAGCCTAGCTAGAATGATGCAATCGTTGCTGGATTTTTCCAAAAGAAAAGCTGCCAGCAACTAGGGCCCTGGAAGTACTTAGAGCCTCAAACGCCACCTTGAACATATTACTGAGACCCTGGGGAAAGGACTTCGTTTTTCCCATGGAAAATGGCCTTCATTTGTGGCCACTTGGCCTGGCAGGCAGGGCAGTGCCAAGCCAGGAATCTACAAACTCTGCTGGATCCTTCCAGAACGAAAGCTGCCAGCAACTAGGACCCTGCAAGTCCTTAGAGCCCCAGATGCCACCAGTCATCTGACACCCAGAGCCTGGGCCAATGACTTTGTTTTCCCCATGGAAAATTGCCTCCATTTCTGGCCACTCGCCCTGACCAAGAGGGTGGTGCCCAGCAAGAAATTTGCAAGCTTTGCTGGATTGCTCCAAATCTAAAGCTGCCACTTGTTGTTGTTCTATTTCTCTAGAGTCCCATCATGCTGTTCTCAGATTGCTAAAGTCCATACCTCCTCGGTGTGTTCTTATGGCTGCAGATCTTCACAGCACAGACGCTTTCTTCTGCATGCTGTTCTTTCCCAGTTCAGGGCTCCTTCAAGGCTCTCCCTGAATGGCTAAGCCGCCCCCTTTTATCCCAGTTCTCTTCAATGCTCACAGCTGCAGCCCATCAAGGACAACCAGGACCTGTGGGGCAAAGCCTCTAGACAGATATTCAAATAGAATCCATTTCCTCTACTCTAGCCAGTAAGTACTACCCTACAAGTCCTCAGAACCCCAAAGGCCACCTTTCATCTGACACCCAGACCCTGGGGAAAGGACTTCTTTTTCCCATGGCAAATGGCCTCCCTTGGCAGCCACTCACCCTGGCAGAAAGTGGGAGCCTAGCTAGAATGATGCAATCGTTGCTGGATTTTTCCAAAAGAAAAGCTGCCAGCAACTAGGGCCCTGGAAGTACTTAGAGCCTCAAACGCCACCTTGAACATATTCCTGAGACCCTGGGGAAAGGACTTCGTTTTTCCCATGGGAAATGGCCTTCATTTGTGGCCACTTGGCCTGGCAGGCAGGGCAGTGCCAAGCCAGGAATCTACAAACTCTGCTGGATCCTTCCAGAACGAAAGCTGCCAGCAACTAGGACCCTGCAAGTCCTTAGAGCCCCAGATGCCACCAGTCATCTGACACCCAGAGCCTGGGCCAATGACTTTGTTTTCCCCATGGAAAATTGCCTCCATTTCTGGCCACTCGCCCTGACCAAGAGGGTGGTGCCCAGCAAGAAATTTGCAAGCTTTGCTGGATTGCTCCAAATCTAAAGCTGCCACTTGTTGTTGTTCTATTTCTCTAGAGTCCCATCATGCTGTTCTCAGATTGCTAAAGTCCATACCTCCTCGGTGTGTTCTTATGGCTGCAGATCTTCACAGCACAGACGCTTTCTTCTGCATGCTGTTCTTTCCCAGTTCAGGGCTCCTTCAAGGCTCTCCCTGAATGGCTACGCCGCCCCCTTTTATCCCAGTTCTCTTCAATGCTCACAGCTGCAGCCCATCAAGGACAACCAGGACCTGTGGGACAGATATTCAAATAGAATCCATTTCCTCTACTCTAGCCAGTAAGTACTACCCTACAAGTCCTCAGAACCCCAAAGGCCACCTTTCATCTGACACCCAGACCCTGGGGAAAGGACTTCTTTTTCCCATGGCAAATGGCCTCCCTTGGCAGCCACTCACCCTGGCAGAAAGTGGGAGCCTAGCTAGAATGATGCAATCGTTGCTGGATTTTTCCAAAAGAAAAGCTGGCAGCAACTAGGGCCCTGGAAGTACTTAGAGCCTCAAACGCCACCTTGAACATATTCCTGAGACCCTGGGGAAAGGACTTCTTTTTCCCATGGAAAATGGCCTTCATTTGTGGCCACTTGGCCTGGCAGGCAGGGCAGTGCCAAGCCAGGAATCTACAAACTCTGCTGGATCCTTCCAGAACGAAAGCTGCCAGCAACTAGGACCCTGCAAGTCCTTAGAGCCCCAGATGCCACCAGTCATCTGACACCCAGAGCCTGGGCCAATGACTTTGTTTTCCCCATGGAAAATTGCCTCCATTTCTGGCCACTCGCCCTGACCAAGAGGGTGGTGCCCAGCAAGAAATTTGCAAGCTTTGCTGGATTGCTCCAAATCTAAAGCTGCCACTTGTTGTTGTTCTATTTCTCTAGAGTCCCATCATGCTGTTCTCAGATTGCTAAAGTCCATACCTCCTCGGTGTGTTCTTATGGCTGCAGATCTTCACAGCACAGACGCTTTCTTCTGCATGCTGTTCTTTCCCAGTTCAGGGCTCCTTCAAGGCTCTCCCTGAATGGCTAAGCCGCCCCCTTTTATCCCAGTTCTCTTCAATGCTCACAGCTGCAGCCCATCAAGGACAACCAGGACCTGTGGGACAGATATTCAAATAGAATCCATTTCCTCTACTCTAGCCAGTAAGTACTACCCTACAAGTCCTCAGAACCCCAAAGGCCACCTTTCATCTGACACCCAGACCCTGGGGAAAGGACTTCTTTTTCCCATGGCAAATGGCCTCCCTTGGCAGCCACTCACCCTGGAAGAAAGTGGGAGCCTAGCTAGAATGATGCAATCGTTGCTGGATTTTTCCAAAAGAAAAGCTGGCAGCAACTAGGGCCCTGGAAGTACTTAGAGCCTCAAACGCCACCTTGAACATATTCCTGAGACCCTGGGGAAAGGACTTCGTTTTTCCCATGGAAAATGGCCTTCATTTGTGGCCACTTGGCCTGGCAGGCAGGGCAGTGCCAAGCCAGGAATCTACAAACTGTGCTGGATCCTTCCAGAACGAAAGCTGCCAGCAACTAGGACCCTGCAAGTCCTTACAGCCCCAGATGCCACCAGTCATCTGACACCCAGAGCCTGGGCCAATGACTTCGTTTTCCCCATGGAAAATGGCCTCCATTTCTGGCCACTCGCCCTGACCAAGAGGGTGGTGCCCAGCAAGAAATTTGCAAGCTTTGCTGGATTGCTCCAAATCGAAAGCTGCCACTTCTTGTTGTTTTATTTCTCTAGAGTCCCATCATGCTGTTCTCAGATTGCTAAAGTCCATACCTCCTCGGTGTGTTCTTATGGCTGCAGATCTTCACAGCACAGACGCTTTCTTCTGCATGCTGTTCTTTCCCAGTTCAGGGCTCCTTCAAGGCTCTCCCTGAATGGCTACGCCGCCCCCTTTTATCCCAGTTCTCTTCAATGCTCACAGCTGCAGCCCATCAAGGACAACCAGGACCTGTGGGGCAAAGCCTCTAGACAGATATTCAAATAGAATCCATTTCCTCTACTCTAGCCAGTAAGTACTACCCTACAAGTCCTCAGAACCCCAAAGGCCACCTTTCATCTGACACCCAGACCCTGGGGAAAGGACTTCTTTTTCCCATGGCAAATGGCCTCCCTTGGCAGCCACTCACCCTGGCAGAAAGTGGGAGCCTAGCTAGAATGATGCAATCGTTGCTGGATTTTTCCAAAAGAAAAGCTGCCAGCAACTAGGGCCCTGGAAGTACTTAGAGCCTCAAACGCCACCTTGAACATATTACTGAGACCCTGGGGAAAGGACTTCGTTTTTCCCATGGAAAATGGCCTTCATTTCTGGCCACTTGGCCTGGCAGGCAGGGCAGTGCCAAGCCAGGAATCTACAAACTCTGCTGGATCCTTCCAGAACGAAAGCTGCCAGCAACTAGGACCCTGCAAGTCCTTAGAGCCCCAGATGCCACCAGTCATCTGACACCCAGAGCCTGGGCCAATGACTTTGTTTTCCCCATGGAAAATTGCCTCCATTTCTGGCCACTCGCCCTGACCAAGAGGGTGGTGCCCAGCAAGAAATTTGCAAGCTTTGCTGGATTGCTCCAAATCTAAAGCTGCCACTTGTTGTTGTTCTATTTCTCTAGAGTCCCATCATGCTGTTCTCAGATTGCTAAAGTCCATACCTCCTCGGTGTGTTCTTATGGCTGCAGATCTTCACAGCACAGACGCTTTCTTCTGCATGCTGTTCTTTCCCAGTTCAGGGCTCCTTCAAGGCTCTCCCTGAATGGCTACGCCGCCCCCTTTTATCCCAGTTCTCTTCAATGCTCACAGCTGCAGCCCATCAAGGACAACCAGGACCTGTGGGGCAAAGCCTCTAGACAGATATTCAAATAGAATCCATTTCCTCTACTCTAGCCAGTAAGTACTACCCTACAAGTCCTCAGAACCCCAAAGGCCACCTTTCATCTGACACCCAGACCCTGGGGAAAGGACTTCTTTTTCCCATGGCAAATGGCCTCCCTTGGCAGCCACTCACCCTGGCAGAAAGTGGGAGCCTAGCTAGAATGATGCAATCGTTGCTGGATTTTTCCAAAAGAAAAGCTGCCAGCAACTAGGGCCCTGGAAGTACTTAGAGCCTCAAACGCCACCTTGAACATATTACTGAGACCCTGGGGAAAGGACTTCTTTTTCCCATGGAAAATGGCCTTCATTTGTGGCCACTTGGCCTGGCAGGCAGGGCAGTGCCAAGCCAGGAATCTACAAACTCTGCTGGATCCTTCCAGAACGAAAGCTGCCAGCAACTAGGACCCTGCAAGTCCTTAGAGCCCCAGATGCCACCAGTCATCTGACACCCAGAGCCTGGGCCAATGACTTTGTTTTCCCCATGGAAAATTGCCTCCATTTCTGGCCACTCGCCCTGACCAAGAGGGTGGTGCCCAGCAAGAAATTTGCAAGCTTTGCTGGATTGCTCCAAATCTAAAGCTGCCACTTGTTGTTGTTCTATTTCTCTAGAGTCCCATCATGCTGTTCTCAGATTGCTAAAGTCCATACCTCCTCGGTGTGTTCTTATGGCTGCAGATCTTCACAGCACAGACGCTTTCTTCTGCATGCTGTTCTTTCCCAGTTCAGGGCTCCTTCAAGGCTCTCCCTGAATGGCTACGCCGCCCCCTTTTATCCCAGTTCTCTTCAATGCTCACAGCTGCAGCCCATCAAGGACAACCAGGACCTGTGGGGCAAAGCCTCTAGACAGATATTCAAATAGAATCCATTTCCTCTACTCTAGCCAGTAAGTACTACCCTACAAGTCCTCAGAACCCCAAAGGCCACCTTTCATCTGACACCCAGACCCTGGGGAAAGGACTTCTTTTTCCCATGGCAAATGGCCTCCCTTGGCAGCCACTCACCCTGGCAGAAAGTGGGAGCCTAGCTAGAATGATGCAATCGTTGCTGGATTTTTCCAAAAGAAAAGCTGCCAGCAACTAGGGCCCTGGAAGTACTTAGAGCCTCAAACGCCACCTTGAACATATTACTGAGACCCTGGGGAAAGGACTTCTTTTTCCCATGGAAAATGGCCTTCATTTGTGGCCACTTGGCCTGGCAGGCAGGGCAGTGCCAAGCCAGGAATCTACAAACTCTGCTGGATCCTTCCAGAACGAAAGCTGCCAGCAACTAGGACCCTGCAAGTCCTTAGAGCCCCAGATGCCACCAGTCATCTGACACCCAGAGCCTGGGCCAATGACTTTGTTTTCCCCATGGAAAATGGCCTCCATTTCTGGCCACTCGCCCTGACCAAGAGGGTGGTGCCCAGCAAGAAATTTGCAAGCTTTGCTGGATTGCTCCAAATCTAAAGCTGCCACTTGTTGTTGTTCTATTTCTCTAGAGTCCCATCATGCTGTTCTCAGATTGCTAAAGTCCATACCTCCTCGGTGTGTTCTTATGGCTGCAGATCTTCACAGCACAGACGCTTTCTTCTGCATGCTGTTCTTTCCCAGTTCAGGGCTCCTTCAAGGCTCTCCCTGAATGGCTACGCCGCCCCCTTTTATCCCAGTTCTCTTCAATGCTCACAGCTGCAGCCCATCAAGGACAACCAGGACCTGTGGGGCAAAGCCTCTAGACAGATATTCAAATAGAATCCATTTCCTCTACTCTAGCCAGTAAGTACTACCCTACAAGTCCTCAGAACCCCAAAGGCCACCTTTCATCTGACACCCAGACCCTGGGGAAAGGACTTCTTTTTCCCATGGCAAATGGCCTCCCTTGGCAGCCACTCACCCTGGCAGAAAGTGGGAGCCTAGCTAGAATGATGCAATCGTTGCTGGATTTTTCCAAAAGAAAAGCTGCCAGCAACTAGGGCCCTGGAAGTACTTAGAGCCTCAAACGCCACCTTGAACATATTCCTGAGACCCTGGGGAAAGGACTTCTTTTTCCCATGGAAAATGGCCTTCATTTGTGGCCACTTGGCCTGGCAGGCAGGGCAGTGCCAAGCCAGGAATCTACAAACTCTGCTGGATCCTTCCAGAACGAAAGCTGCCAGCAACTAGGACCCTGCAAGTCCTTAGAGCCCCAGATGCCACCAGTCATCTGACACCCAGAGCCTGGGCCAATGACTTTGTTTTCCCCATGGAAAATTGCCTCCATTTCTGGCCACTCGCCCTGACCAAGAGGGTGGTGCCCAGCAAGAAATTTGCAAGCTTTGCTGGATTGCTCCAAATCTAAAGCTGCCACTTGTTGTTGTTCTATTTCTCTAGAGTCCCATCATGCTGTTCTCAGATTGCTAAAGTCCATACCTCCTCGGTGTGTTCTTATGGCTGCAGATCTTCACAGCACAGACGCTTTCTTCTGCATGCTGTTCTTTCCCAGTTCAGGGCTCCTTCAAGGCTCTCCCTGAATGGCTACGCCGCCCCCTTTTATCCCAGTTCTCTTCAATGCTCACAGCTGCAGCCCATCAAGGACAACCAGGACCTGTGGGGCAAAGCCTCTAGACAGATATTCAAATAGAATCCATTTCCTCTACTCTAGCCAGTAAGTACTACCCTACAAGTCCTCAGAACCCCAAAGGCCACCTTTCATCTGACACCCAGACCCTGGGGAAAGGACTTCTTTTTCCCATGGCAAATGGCCTCCCTTGGCAGCCACTCACCCTGGCAGAAAGTGGGAGCCTAGCTAGAATGATGCAATCGTTGCTGGATTTTTCCAAAAGAAAAGCTGCCAGCAACTAGGGCCCTGGAAGTACTTAGAGCCTCAAACGCCACCTTGAACATATTACTGAGACCCTGGGGAAAGGACTTCTTTTTCCCATGGAAAATGGCCTTCATTTGTGGCCACTTGGCCTGGCAGGCAGGGCAGTGCCAAGCCAGGAATCTACAAACTCTGCTGGATCCTTCCAGAACGAAAGCTGCCAGCAACTAGGACCCTGCAAGTCCTTAGAGCCCCAGATGCCACCAGTCATCTGACACCCAGAGCCTGGGCCAATGACTTTGTTTTCCCCATGGAAAATTGCCTCCATTTCTGGCCACTCGCCCTGACCAAGAGGGTGGTGCCCAGCAAGAAATTTGCAAGCTTTGCTGGATTGCTCCAAATCTAAAGCTGCCACTTGTTGTTGTTCTATTTCTCTAGAGTCCCATCATGCTGTTCTCAGATTGCTAAAGTCCATACCTCCTCGGTGTGTTCTTATGGCTGCAGATCTTCACAGCACAGACGCTTTCTTCTGCATGCTGTTCTTTCCCAGTTCAGGGCTCCTTCAAGGCTCTCCCTGAATGGCTACGCCGCCCCCTTTTATCCCAGTTCTCTTCAATGCTCACAGCTGCAGCCCATCAAGGACAACCAGGACCTGTGGGACAGATATTCAAATAGAATCCATTTCCTCTACTCTAGCCAGTAAGTACTACCCTACAAGTCCTCAGAACCCCAAAGGCCACCTTTCATCTGACACCCAGACCCTGGGGAAAGGACTTCTTTTTCCCATGGCAAATGGCCTCCCTTGGCAGCCACTCACCCTGGCAGAAAGTGGGAGCCTAGCTAGAATGATGCAATCGTTGCTGGATTTTTCCAAAAGAAAAGCTGGCAGCAACTAGGGCCCTGGAAGTACTTAGAGCCTCAAACGCCACCTTGAACATATTACTGAGACCCTGGGGAAAGGACTTCGTTTTTCCCATGGGAAATGGCCTTCATTTCTGGCCACTTGGCCTGGCAGGCAGGGCAGTGCCAAGCCAGGAATCTACAAACTGTGCTGGATCCTTCCAGAACGAAAGCTGCCAGCAACTAGGACCCTGCAAGTCCTTACAGCCCCAGATGCCACCAGTCATCTGACACCCAGAGCCTGGGCCAATGACTTCGTTTTCCCCATGGAAAATGGCCTCCATTTCTGGCCACTCGCCCTGACCAAGAGGGTGGTGCCCAGCAAGAAATTTGCAAGCTTTGCTGGATTGCTCCAAATCGAAAGCTGCCACTTCTTGTTGTTTTATTTCTCTAGAGTCCCATCATGCTGTTCTCAGATTGCTAAAGTCCATACCTCCTCGGTGTGTTCTTATGGCTGCAGATCTTCACAGCACAGACGCTTTCTTCTGCATGCTGTTCTTTCCCAGTTCAGGGCTCCTTCAAGGCTCTCCCTGAATGGCTACGCCGCCCCCTTTTATCCCAGTTCTCTTCAATGCTCACAGCTGCAGCCCATCAAGGACAACCAGGACCTGTGGGGCAAAGCCTCTAGACAGATATTCAAATAGAATCCATTTCCTCTACTCTAGCCAGTAAGTACTACCCTACAAGTCCTCAGAACCCCAAAGGCCACCTTTCATCTGACACCCAGACCCTGGGGAAAGGACTTCTTTTTCCCATGGCAAATGGCCTCCCTTGGCAGCCACTCACCCTGGCAGAAAGTGGGAGCCTAGCTAGAATGATGCAATCGTTGCTGGATTTTTCCAAAAGAAAAGCTGCCAGCAACTAGGGCCCTGGAAGTACTTAGAGCCTCAAACGCCACCTTGAACATATTACTGAGACCCTGGGGAAAGGACTTCGTTTTTCCCATGGAAAATGGCCTTCATTTCTGGCCACTTGGCCTGGCAGGCAGGGCAGTGCCAAGCCAGGAATCTACAAACTCTGCTGGATCCTTCCAGAACGAAAGCTGCCAGCAACTAGGACCCTGCAAGTCCTTAGAGCCCCAGATGCCACCAGTCATCTGACACCCAGAGCCTGGGCCAATGACTTTGTTTTCCCCATGGAAAATTGCCTCCATTTCTGGCCACTCGCCCTGACCAAGAGGGTGGTGCCCAGCAAGAAATTTGCAAGCTTTGCTGGATTGCTCCAAATCTAAAGCTGCCACTTGTTGTTGTTCTATTTCTCTAGAGTCCCATCATGCTGTTCTCAGATTGCTAAAGTCCATACCTCCTCGGTGTGTTCTTATGGCTGCAGATCTTCACAGCACAGACGCTTTCTTCTGCATGCTGTTCTTTCCCAGTTCAGGGCTCCTTCAAGGCTCTCCCTGAATGGCTAAGCCGCCCCCTTTTATCCCAGTTCTCTTCAATGCTCACAGCTGCAGCCCATCAAGGACAACCAGGACCTGTGGGGCAAAGCCTCTAGACAGATATTCAAATAGAATCCATTTCCTCTACTCTAGCCAGTAAGTACTACCCTACAAGTCCTCAGAACCCCAAAGGCCACCTTTCATCTGACACCCAGACCCTGGGGAAAGGACTTCTTTTTCCCATGGCAAATGGCCTCCCTTGGCAGCCACTCACCCTGGCAGAAAGTGGGAGCCTAGCTAGAATGATGCAATCGTTGCTGGATTTTTCCAAAAGAAAAGCTGGCAGCAACTAGGGCCCTGGAAGTACTTAGAGCCTCAAACGCCACCTTGAACATATTCCTGAGACCCTGGGGAAAGGACTTCGTTTTTCCCATGGAAAATGGCCTTCATTTGTGGCCACTTGGCCTGGCAGGCAGGGCAGTGCCAAGCCAGGAATCTACAAACTCTGCTGGATCCTTCCAGAACGAAAGCTGCCAGCAACTAGGACCCTGCAAGTCCTTAGAGCCCCAGATGCCACCAGTCATCTGACACCCAGAGCCTGGGCCAATGACTTTGTTTTCCCCATGGAAAATTGCCTCCATTTCTGGCCACTCGCCCTGACCAAGAGGGTGGTGCCCAGCAAGAAATTTGCAAGCTTTGCTGGATTGCTCCAAATCTAAAGCTGCCACTTGTTGTTGTTCTATTTCTCTAGAGTCCCATCATGCTGTTCTCAGATTGCTAAAGTCCATACCTCCTCGGTGTGTTCTTATGGCTGCAGATCTTCACAGCACAGACGCTTTCTTCTGCATGCTGTTCTTTCCCAGTTCAGGGCTCCTTCAAGGCTCTCCCTGAATGGCTACGCCGCCCCCTTTTATCCCAGTTCTCTTCAATGCTCACAGCTGCAGCCCATCAAGGACAACCAGGACCTGTGGGACAGATATTCAAATAGAATCCATTTCCTCTACTCTAGCCAGTAAGTACTACCCTACAAGTCCTCAGAACCCCAAAGGCCACCTTTCATCTGACACCCAGACCCTGGGGAAAGGACTTCTTTTTCCCATGGCAAATGGCCTCCCTTGGCAGCCACTCACCCTGGCAGAAAGTGGGAGCCTAGCTAGAATGATGCAATCGTTGCTGGATTTTTCCAAAAGAAAAGCTGGCAGCAACTAGGGCCCTGGAAGTACTTAGAGCCTCAAACGCCACCTTGAACATATTCCTGAGACCCTGGGGAAAGGACTTCTTTTTCCCATGGAAAATGGCCTTCATTTGTGGCCACTTGGCCTGGCAGGCAGGGCAGTGCCAAGCCAGGAATCTACAAACTCTGCTGGATCCTTCCAGAACGAAAGCTGCCAGCAACTAGGACCCTGCAAGTCCTTAGAGCCCCAGATGCCACCAGTCATCTGACACCCAGAGCCTGGGCCAATGACTTTGTTTTCCCCATGGAAAATTGCCTCCATTTCTGGCCACTCGCCCTGACCAAGAGGGTGGTGCCCAGCAAGAAATTTGCAAGCTTTGCTGGATTGCTCCAAATCTAAAGCTGCCACTTGTTGTTGTTCTATTTCTCTAGAGTCCCATCATGCTGTTCTCAGATTGCTAAAGTCCATACCTCCTCGGTGTGTTCTTATGGCTGCAGATCTTCACAGCACAGACGCTTTCTTCTGCATGCTGTTCTTTCCCAGTTCAGGGCTCCTTCAAGGCTCTCCCTGAATGGCTACGCCGCCCCCTTTTATCCCAGTTCTCTTCAATGCTCACAGCTGCAGCCCATCAAGGACAACCAGGACCTGTGGGACAGATATTCAAATAGAATCCATTTCCTCTACTCTAGCCAGTAAGTACTACCCTACAAGTCCTCAGAACCCCAAAGGCCACCTTTCATCTGACACCCAGACCCTGGGGAAAGGACTTCTTTTTCCCATGGCAAATGGCCTCCCTTGGCAGCCACTCACCCTGGAAGAAAGTGGGAGCCTAGCTAGAATGATGCAATCGTTGCTGGATTTTTCCAAAAGAAAAGCTGGCAGCAACTAGGGCCCTGGAAGTACTTAGAGCCTCAAACGCCACCTTGAACATATTCCTGAGACCCTGGGGAAAGGACTTCGTTTTTCCCATGGAAAATGGCCTTCATTTGTGGCCACTTGGCCTGGCAGGCAGGGCAGTGCCAAGCCAGGAATCTACAAACTGTGCTGGATCCTTCCAGAACGAAAGCTGCCAGCAACTAGGACCCTGCAAGTCCTTACAGCCCCAGATGCCACCAGTCATCTGACACCCAGAGCCTGGGCCAATGACTTCGTTTTCCCCATGGAAAATGGCCTCCATTTCTGGCCACTCGCCCTGACCAAGAGGGTGGTGCCCAGCAAGAAATTTGCAAGCTTTGCTGGATTGCTCCAAATCGAAAGCTGCCACTTCTTGTTGTTTTATTTCTCTAGAGTCCCATCATGCTGTTCTCAGATTGCTAAAGTCCATACCTCCTCGGTGTGTTCTTATGGCTGCAGATCTTCACAGCACAGACGCTTTCTTCTGCATGCTGTTCTTTCCCAGTTCAGGGCTCCTTCAAGGCTCTCCCTGAATGGCTACGCCGCCCCCTTTTATCCCAGTTCTCTTCAATGCTCACAGCTGCAGCCCATCAAGGACAACCAGGACCTGTGGGGCAAAGCCTCTAGACAGATATTCAAATAGAATCCATTTCCTCTACTCTAGCCAGTAAGTACTACCCTACAAGTCCTCAGAACCCCAAAGGCCACCTTTCATCTGACACCCAGACCCTGGGGAAAGGACTTCTTTTTCCCATGGCAAATGGCCTCCCTTGGCAGCCACTCACCCTGGCAGAAAGTGGGAGCCTAGCTAGAATGATGCAATCGTTGCTGGATTTTTCCAAAAGAAAAGCTGCCAGCAACTAGGGCCCTGGAAGTACTTAGAGCCTCAAACGCCACCTTGAACATATTACTGAGACCCTGGGGAAAGGACTTCGTTTTTCCCATGGAAAATGGCCTTCATTTCTGGCCACTTGGCCTGGCAGGCAGGGCAGTGCCAAGCCAGGAATCTACAAACTCTGCTGGATCCTTCCAGAACGAAAGCTGCCAGCAACTAGGACCCTGCAAGTCCTTAGAGCCCCAGATGCCACCAGTCATCTGACACCCAGAGCCTGGGCCAATGACTTTGTTTTCCCCATGGAAAATTGCCTCCATTTCTGGCCACTTGCCCTGACCAAGAGGGTGGTGCCCAGCAAGAAATTTGCAAGCTTTGCTGGATTGCTCCAAATCTAAAGCTGCCACTTGTTGTTGTTCTATTTCTCTAGAGTCCCATCATGCTGTTCTCAGATTGCTAAAGTCCATACCTCCTCGGTGTGTTCTTATGGCTGCAGATCTTCACAGCACAGACGCTTTCTTCTGCATGCTGTTCTTTCCCAGTTCAGGGCTCCTTCAAGGCTCTCCCTGAATGGCTACGCCGCCCCCTTTTATCCCAGTTCTCTTCAATGCTCACAGCTGCAGCCCATCAAGGACAACCAGGACCTGTGGGGCAAAGCCTCTAGACAGATATTCAAATAGAATCCATTTCCTCTACTCTAGCCAGTAAGTACTACCCTACAAGTCCTCAGAACCCCAAAGGCCACCTTTCATCTGACACCCAGACCCTGGGGAAAGGACTTCTTTTTCCCATGGCAAATGGCCTCCCTTGGCAGCCACTCACCCTGGCAGAAAGTGGGAGCCTAGCTAGAATGATGCAATCGTTGCTGGATTTTTCCAAAAGAAAAGCTGCCAGCAACTAGGGCCCTGGAAGTACTTAGAGCCTCAAACGCCACCTTGAACATATTACTGAGACCCTGGGGAAAGGACTTCTTTTTCCCATGGAAAATGGCCTTCATTTGTGGCCACTTGGCCTGGCAGGCAGGGCAGTGCCAAGCCAGGAATCTACAAACTCTGCTGGATCCTTCCAGAACGAAAGCTGCCAGCAACTAGGACCCTGCAAGTCCTTAGAGCCCCAGATGCCACCAGTCATCTGACACCCAGAGCCTGGGCCAATGACTTTGTTTTCCCCATGGAAAATTGCCTCCATTTCTGGCCACTCGCCCTGACCAAGAGGGTGGTGCCCAGCAAGAAATTTGCAAGCTTTGCTGGATTGCTCCAAATCTAAAGCTGCCACTTGTTGTTGTTCTATTTCTCTAGAGTCCCATCATGCTGTTCTCAGATTGCTAAAGTCCATACCTCCTCGGTGTGTTCTTATGGCTGCAGATCTTCACAGCACAGACGCTTTCTTCTGCATGCTGTTCTTTCCCAGTTCAGGGCTCCTTCAAGGCTCTCCCTGAATGGCTACGCCGCCCCCTTTTATCCCAGTTCTCTTCAATGCTCACAGCTGCAGCCCATCAAGGACAACCAGGACCTGTGGGGCAAAGCCTCTAGACAGATATTCAAATAGAATCCATTTCCTCTACTCTAGCCAGTAAGTACTACCCTACAAGTCCTCAGAACCCCAAAGGCCACCTTTCATCTGACACCCAGACCCTGGGGAAAGGACTTCTTTTTCCCATGGCAAATGGCCTCCCTTGGCAGCCACTCACCCTGGCAGAAAGTGGGAGCCTAGCTAGAATGATGCAATCGTTGCTGGATTTTTCCAAAAGAAAAGCTGCCAGCAACTAGGGCCCTGGAAGTACTTAGAGCCTCAAACGCCACCTTGAACATATTACTGAGACCCTGGGGAAAGGACTTCTTTTTCCCATGGAAAATGGCCTTCATTTGTGGCCACTTGGCCTGGCAGGCAGGGCAGTGCCAAGCCAGGAATCTACAAACTCTGCTGGATCCTTCCAGAACGAAAGCTGCCAGCAACTAGGACCCTGCAAGTCCTTAGAGCCCCAGATGCCACCAGTCATCTGACACCCAGAGCCTGGGCCAATGACTTTGTTTTCCCCATGGAAAATTGCCTCCATTTCTGGCCACTCGCCCTGACCAAGAGGGTGGTGCCCAGCAAGAAATTTGCAAGCTTTGCTGGATTGCTCCAAATCTAAAGCTGCCACTTGTTGTTGTTCTATTTCTCTAGAGTCCCATCATGCTGTTCTCAGATTGCTAAAGTCCATACCTCCTCGGTGTGTTCTTATGGCTGCAGATCTTCACAGCACAGACGCTTTCTTCTGCATGCTGTTCTTTCCCAGTTCAGGGCTCCTTCAAGGCTCTCCCTGAATGGCTACGCCGCCCCCTTTTATCCCAGTTCTCTTCAATGCTCACAGCTGCAGCCCATCAAGGACAACCAGGACCTGTGGGACAGATATTCAAATAGAATCCATTTCCTCTACTCTAGCCAGTAAGTACTACCCTACAAGTCCTCAGAACCCCAAAGGCCACCTTTCATCTGACACCCAGACCCTGGGGAAAGGACTTCTTTTTCCCATGGCAAATGGCCTCCCTTGGCAGCCACTCACCCTGGCAGAAAGTGGGAGCCTAGCTAGAATGATGCAATCGTTGCTGGATTTTTCCAAAAGAAAAGCTGGCAGCAACTAGGGCCCTGGAAGTACTTAGAGCCTCAAACGCCACCTTGAACATATTCCTGAGACCCTGGGGAAAGGACTTCGTTTTTCCCATGGAAAATGGCCTTCATTTGTGGCCACTTGGCCTGGCAGGCAGGGCGGTGCCAAGCCAGGAATCTACAAACTCTGCTGGATCCTTCCAGAACGAAAGCTGCCAGCAACTAGGACCCTGCAAGTCCTTAGAGCCCCAGATGCCACCAGTCATCTGACACCCAGAGCCTGGGCCAATGACTTTGTTTTCCCCATGGAAAATTGCCTCCATTTCTGGCCACTCGCCCTGACCAAGAGGGTGGTGCCCAGCAAGAAATTTGCAAGCTTTGCTGGATTGCTCCAAATCTAAAGCTGCCACTTGTTGTTGTTCTATTTCTCTAGAGTCCCATCATGCTGTTCTCAGATTGCTAAAGTCCATACCTCCTCGGTGTGTTCTTATGGCTGCAGATCTTCACAGCACAGACGCTTTCTTCTGCATGCTGTTCTTTCCCAGTTCAGGGCTCCTTCAAGGCTCTCCCTGAATGGCTAAGCCGCCCCCTTTTATCCCAGTTCTCTTCAATGCTCACAGCTGCAGCCCATCAAGGACAACCAGGACCTGTGGGACAGATATTCAAATAGAATCCATTTCCTCTACTCTAGCCAGTAAGTACTACCCTACAAGTCCTCAGAACCCCAAAGGCCACCTTTCATCTGACACCCAGACCCTGGGGAAAGGACTTCTTTTTCCCATGGCAAATGGCCTCCCTTGGCAGCCACTCACCCTGGCAGAAAGTGGGAGCCTAGCTAGAATGATGCAATCGTTGCTGGATTTTTCCAAAAGAAAAGCTGGCAGCAACTAGGGCCCTGGAAGTACTTAGAGCCTCAAACGCCACCTTGAACATATTACTGAGACCCTGGGGAAAGGACTTCGTTTTTCCCATGGGAAATGGCCTTCATTTCTGGCCACTTGGCCTGGCAGGCAGGGCAGTGCCAAGCCAGGAATCTACAAACTGTGCTGGATCCTTCCAGAACGAAAGCTGCCAGCAACTAGGACCCTGCAAGTCCTTACAGCCCCAGATGCCACCAGTCATCTGACACCCAGAGCCTGGGCCAATGACTTCGTTTTCCCCATGGAAAATGGCCTCCATTTCTGGCCACTCGCCCTGACCAAGAGGGTGGTGCCCAGCAAGAAATTTGCAAGCTTTGCTGGATTGCTCCAAATCGAAAGCTGCCACTTCTTGTTGTTTTATTTCTCTAGAGTCCCATCATGCTGTTCTCAGATTGCTAAAGTCCATACCTCCTCGGTGTGTTCTTATGGCTGCAGATCTTCACAGCACAGACGCTTTCTTCTGCATGCTGTTCTTTCCCAGTTCAGGGCTCCTTCAAGGCTCTCCCTGAATGGCTACGCCGCCCCCTTTTATCCCAGTTCTCTTCAATGCTCACAGCTGCAGCCCATCAAGGACAACCAGGACCTGTGGGGCAAAGCCTCTAGACAGATATTCAAATAGAATCCATTTCCTCTACTCTAGCCAGTAAGTACTACCCTACAAGTCCTCAGAACCCCAAAGGCCACCTTTCATCTGACACCCAGACCCTGGGGAAAGGACTTCTTTTTCCCATGGCAAATGGCCTCCCTTGGCAGCCACTCACCCTGGCAGAAAGTGGGAGCCTAGCTAGAATGATGCAATCGTTGCTGGATTTTTCCAAAAGAAAAGCTGCCAGCAACTAGGGCCCTGGAAGTACTTAGAGCCTCAAACGCCACCTTGAACATATTACTGAGACCCTGGGGAAAGGACTTCGTTTTTCCCATGGAAAATGGCCTTCATTTGTGGCCACTTGGCCTGGCAGGCAGGGCAGTGCCAAGCCAGGAATCTACAAACTCTGCTGGATCCTTCCAGAACGAAAGCTGCCAGCAACTAGGACCCTGCAAGTCCTTAGAGCCCCAGATGCCACCAGTCATCTGACACCCAGAGCCTGGGCCAATGACTTTGTTTTCCCCATGGAAAATTGCCTCCATTTCTGGCCACTCGCCCTGACCAAGAGGGTGGTGCCCAGCAAGAAATTTGCAAGCTTTGCTGGATTGCTCCAAATCTAAAGCTGCCACTTGTTGTTGTTCTATTTCTCTAGAGTCCCATCATGCTGTTCTCAGATTGCTAAAGTCCATACCTCCTCGGTGTGTTCTTATGGCTGCAGATCTTCACAGCACAGACGCTTTCTTCTGCATGCTGTTCTTTCCCAGTTCAGGGCTCCTTCAAGGCTCTCCCTGAATGGCTAAGCCGCCCCCTTTTATCCCAGTTCTCTTCAATGCTCACAGCTGCAGCCCATCAAGGACAACCAGGACCTGTGGGGCAAAGCCTCTAGACAGATATTCAAATAGAATCCATTTCCTCTACTCTAGCCAGTAAGTACTACCCTACAAGTCCTCAGAACCCCAAAGGCCACCTTTCATCTGACACCCAGACCCTGGGGAAAGGACTTCTTTTTCCCATGGCAAATGGCCTCCCTTGGCAGCCACTCACCCTGGCAGAAAGTGGGAGCCTAGCTAGAATGATGCAATCGTTGCTGGATTTTTCCAAAAGAAAAGCTGGCAGCAACTAGGGCCCTGCAAGTACTTAGAGCCTCAAACGCCACCTTGAACATATTCCTGAGACCCTGGGGAAAGGACTTCGTTTTTCCCATGGGAAATGGCCTTCATTTGTGGCCACTTGGCCTGGCAGGCAGGGCAGTGCCAAGCCAGGAATCTACAAACTCTGCTGGATCCTTCCAGAACGAAAGCTGCCAGCAACTAGGACCCTGCAAGTCCTTAGAGCCCCAGATGCCACCAGTCATCTGACACCCAGAGCCTGGGCCAATGACTTTGTTTTCCCCATGGAAAATTGCCTCCATTTCTGGCCACTCGCCCTGACCAAGAGGGTGGTGCCCAGCAAGAAATTTGCAAGCTTTGCTGGATTGCTCCAAATCTAAAGCTGCCACTTGTTGTTGTTCTATTTCTCTAGAGTCCCATCATGCTGTTCTCAGATTGCTAAAGTCCATACCTCCTCGGTGTGTTCTTATGGCTGCAGATCTTCACAGCACAGACGCTTTCTTCTGCATGCTGTTCTTTCCCAGTTCAGGGCTCCTTCAAGGCTCTCCCTGAATGGCTACGCCGCCCCCTTTTATCCCAGTTCTCTTCAATGCTCACAGCTGCAGCCCATCAAGGACAACCAGGACCTGTGGGACAGATATTCAAATAGAATCCATTTCCTCTACTCTAGCCAGTAAGTACTACCCTACAAGTCCTCAGAACCCCAAAGGCCACCTTTCATCTGACACCCAGACCCTGGGGAAAGGACTTCTTTTTCCCATGGCAAATGGCCTCCCTTGGCAGCCACTCACCCTGGCAGAAAGTGGGAGCCTAGCTAGAATGATGCAATCGTTGCTGGATTTTTCCAAAAGAAAAGCTGGCAGCAACTAGGGCCCTGGAAGTACTTAGAGCCTCAAACGCCACCTTGAACATATTACTGAGACCCTGGGGAAAGGACTTCGTTTTTCCCATGGAAAATGGCCTTCATTTCTGGCCACTTGGCCTGGCAGGCAGGGCAGTGCCAAGCCAGGAATCTACAAACTGTGCTGGATCCTTCCAGAACGAAAGCTGCCAGCAACTAGGACCCTGCAAGTCCTTACAGCCCCAGATGCCACCAGTCATCTGACACCCAGAGCCTGGGCCAATGACTTCGTTTTCCCCATGGAAAATGGCCTCCATTTCTGGCCACTCGCCCTGACCAAGAGGGTGGTGCCCAGCAAGAAATTTGCAAGCTTTGCTGGATTGCTCCAAATCGAAAGCTGCCACTTCTTGTTGTTTTATTTCTCTAGAGTCCCATCATGCTGTTCTCAGATTGCTAAAGTCCATACCTCCTCGGTGTGTTCTTATGGCTGCAGATCTTCACAGCACAGACGCTTTCTTCTGCATGCTGTTCTTTCCCAGTTCAGGGCTCCTTCAAGGCTCTCCCTGAATGGCTACGCCGCCCCCTTTTATCCCAGTTCTCTTCAATGCTCACAGCTGCAGCCCATCAAGGACAACCAGGACCTGTGGGGCAAAGCCTCTAGACAGATATTCAAATAGAATCCATTTCCTCTACTCTAGCCAGTAAGTACTACCCTACAAGTCCTCAGAACCCCAAAGGCCACCTTTCATCTGACACCCAGACCCTGGGGAAAGGACTTCTTTTTCCCATGGCAAATGGCCTCCCTTGGCAGCCACTCACCCTGGCAGAAAGTGGGAGCCTAGCTAGAATGATGCAATCGTTGCTGGATTTTTCCAAAAGAAAAGCTGCCAGCAACTAGGGTCCTGGAAGTACTTAGAGCCTCAAACGCCACCTTGAACATATTACTGAGACCCTGGGGAAAGGACTTCGTTTTTCCCATGGAAAATGGCCTTCATTTGTGGCCACTTGGCCTGGCAGGCAGGGCAGTGCCAAGCCAGGAATCTACAAACTCTGCTGGATCCTTCCAGAACGAAAGCTGCCAGCAACTAGGACCCTGCAAGTCCTTAGAGCCCCAGATGCCACCAGTCATCTGACACCCAGAGCCTGGGCCAATGACTTTGTTTTCCCCATGGAAAATTGCCTCCATTTCTGGCCACTCGCCCTGACCAAGAGGGTGGTGCCCAGCAAGAAATTTGCAAGCTTTGCTGGATTGCTCCAAATCTAAAGCTGCCACTTGTTGTTGTTCTATTTCTCTAGAGTCCCATCATGCTGTTCTCAGATTGCTAAAGTCCATACCTCCTCGGTGTGTTCTTATGGCTGCAGATCTTCACAGCACAGACGCTTTCTTCTGCATGCTGTTCTTTCCCAGTTCAGGGCTCCTTCAAGGCTCTCCCTGAATGGCTACGCCGCCCCCTTTTATCCCAGTTCTCTTCAATGCTCACAGCTGCAGCCCATCAAGGACAACCAGGACCTGTGGGACAGATATTCAAATAGAATCCATTTCCTCTACTCTAGCCAGTAAGTACTACCCTACAAGTCCTCAGAACCCCAAAGGCCACCTTTCATCTGACACCCAGACCCTGGGGAAAGGACTTCTTTTTCCCATGGCAAATGGCCTCCCTTGGCAGCCACTCACCCTGGAAGAAAGTGGGAGCCTAGCTAGAATGATGCAATCGTTGCTGGATTTTTCCAAAAGAAAAGCTGCCAGCAACTAGGGCCCTGGAAGTACTTAGAGCCTCAAACGCCACCTTGAACATATTCCTGAGACCCTGGGGAAAGGACTTCGTTTTTCCCATGGAAAATGGCCTTCATTTCTGGCCACTTGGCCTGGCAGGCAGGGCAGTGCCAAGCCAGGAATCTACAAACTCTGCTGGATCCTTCCAGAACGAAAGCTGCCAGCAACTAGGACCCTGCAAGTCCTTACAGCCCCAGATGCCACCAGTCATCTGACACCCAGAGCCTGGGCCAATGACTTCGTTTTCCCCATGGAAAATGGCCTCCATTTCTGGCCACTCGCCCTGACCAAGAGGGTGGTGCCCAGCAAGAAATTTGCAAGCTTTGCTGGATTGCTCCAAATCTAAAGCTACCAC
Organism: Agelaius phoeniceus; assembly: GCF_051311805.1. NCBI lineage: Eukaryota > Metazoa > Chordata > Aves > Passeriformes > Icteridae > Agelaius > Agelaius phoeniceus. The sequence goes on along the minus strand of NC_135289.1, from coordinate 7,754,739 downwards.
TTGTTGTTCTTCTATTTCTCTAGAGTCCCATCATGCTGTTCTCAGATTGCTAAAGTCCATACCTCCTCGGTGTGTTCTTATGGCTGCAGATCTTCACAGCACAGACGCTTTCTTCTGCATGCTGTTCTTTCCCAGTTCAGGGCTCCTTCAAGGCTCTCCCTGAATGGCTAAGCCGCCCCCTTTTATCCCAGTTCTCTTCAATGCTCACAGCTGCAGCCCATCAAGGACAACCAGGACCTGTGGGACAGATATTCAAATAGAATCCATTTCCTCTACTCTAGCCAGTAAGTACTACCCTACAAGTCCTCAGAACCCCAAAGGCCACCTTTCATCTGACACCCAGACCCTGGGGAAAGGACTTCTTTTTCCCATGGCAAATGGCCTCCCTTGGCAGCCACTCACCCTGGCAGAAAGTGGGAGCCTAGCTAGAATGATGCAATCGTTGCTGGATTTTTCCAAAAGAAAAGCTGGCAGCAACTAGGGCCCTGGAAGTACTTAGAGCCTCAAACGCCACCTTGAACATATTACTGAGACCCTGGGGAAAGGACTTCTTTTTCCCATGGAAAATGGCCTTCATTTGTGGCCACTTGGCCTGGCAGGCAGGGCAGTGCCAAGCCAGGAATCTACAAACTCTGCTGGATCCTTCCAGAACGAAAGCTGCCAGCAACTAGGACCCTGCAAGTCCTTAGAGCCCCAGATGCCACCAGTCATCTGACACCCAGAGCCTGGGCCAATGACTTTGTTTTCCCCATGGAAAATTGCCTCCATTTCTGGCCACTCGCCCTGACCAAGAGGGTGGTGCCCAGCAAGAAATTTGCAAGCTTTGCTGGATTGCTCCAAATCTAAAGCTGCCACTTGTTGTTGTTCTATTTCTCTAGAGTCCCATCATGCTGTTCTCAGATTGCTAAAGTCCATACCTCCTCGGTGTGTTCTTATGGCTGCAGATCTTCACAGCACAGACGCTTTCTTCTGCATGCTGTTCTTTCCCAGTTCAGGGCTCCTTCAAGGCTCTCCCTGAATGGCTACGCCGCCCCCTTTTATCCCAGTTCTCTTCAATGCTCACAGCTGCAGCCCATCAAGGACAACCAGGACCTGTGGGACAGATATTCAAATAGAATCCATTTCCTCTACTCTAGCCAGTAAGTACTACCCTACAAGTCCTCAGAACCCCAAAGGCCACCTTTCATCTGACACCCAGACCCTGGGGAAAGGACTTCTTTTTCCCATGGCAAATGGCCTCCCTTGGCAGCCACTCACCCTGGCAGAAAGTGGGAGCCTAGCTAGAATGATGCAATCGTTGCTGGATTTTTCCAAAAGAAAAGCTGGCAGCAACTAGGGCCCTGGAAGTACTTAGAGCCTCAAACGCCACCTTGAACATATTCCTGAGACCCTGGGGAAAGGACTTCTTTTTCCCATGGAAAATGGCCTTCATTTGTGGCCACTTGGCCTGGCAGGCAGGGCGGTGCCAAGCCAGGAATCTACAAACTCTGCTGGATCCTTCCAGAACGAAAGCTGCCAGCAACTAGGACCCTGCAAGTCCTTAGAGCCCCAGATGCCACCAGTCATCTGACACCCAGAGCCTGGGCCAATGACTTTGTTTTCCCCATGGAAAATTGCCTCCATTTCTGGCCACTCGCCCTGACCAAGAGGGTGGTGCCCAGCAAGAAATTTGCAAGCTTTGCTGGATTGCTCCAAATCTAAAGCTGCCACTTGTTGTTGTTCTATTTCTCTAGAGTCCCATCATGCTGTTCTCAGATTGCTAAAGTCCATACCTCCTCGGTGTGTTCTTATGGCTGCAGATCTTCACAGCACAGACGCTTTCTTCTGCATGCTGTTCTTTCCCAGTTCAGGGCTCCTTCAAGGCTCTCCCTGAATGGCTACGCCGCCCCCTTTTATCCCAGTTCTCTTCAATGCTCACAGCTGCAGCCCATCAAGGACAACCAGGACCTGTGGGACAGATATTCAAATAGAATCCATTTCCTCTACTCTAGCCAGTAAGTACTACCCTACAAGTCCTCAGAACCCCAAAGGCCACCTTTCATCTGACACCCAGACCCTGGGGAAAGGACTTCTTTTTCCCATGGCAAATGGCCTCCCTTGGCAGCCACTCACCCTGGCAGAAAGTGGGAGCCTAGCTAGAATGATGCAATCGTTGCTGGATTTTTCCAAAAGAAAAGCTGGCAGCAACTAGGGCCCTGGAAGTACTTAGAGCCTCAAACGCCACCTTGAACATATTCCTGAGACCCTGGGGAAAGGACTTCGTTTTTCCCATGGAAAATGGCCTTCATTTCTGGCCACTTGGCCTGGCAGGCAGGGCAGTGCCAAGCCAGGAATCTACAAACTGTGCTGGATCCTTCCAGAACGAAAGCTGCCAGCAACTAGGACCCTGCAAGTCCTTACAGCCCCAGATGCCACCAGTCATCTGACACCCAGAGCCTGGGCCAATGACTTCGTTTTCCCCATGGAAAATGGCCTCCATTTCTGGCCACTCGCCCTGACCAAGAGGGTGGTGCCCAGCAAGAAATTTGCAAGCTTTGCTGGATTGCTCCAAATCGAAAGCTGCCACTTCTTGTTGTTTTATTTCTCTAGAGTCCCATCATGCTGTTCTCAGATTGCTAAAGTCCATACCTCCTCGGTGTGTTCTTATGGCTGCAGATCTTCACAGCACAGACGCTTTCTTCTGCATGCTGTTCTTTCCCAGTTCAGGGCTCCTTCAAGGCTCTCCCTGAATGGCTACGCCGCCCCCTTTTATCCCAGTTCTCTTCAATGCTCACAGCTGCAGCCCATCAAGGACAACCAGGACCTGTGGGGCAAAGCCTCTAGACAGATATTCAAATAGAATCCATTTCCTCTACTCTAGCCAGTAAGTACTACCCTACAAGTCCTCAGAACCCCAAAGGCCACCTTTCATCTGACACCCAGACCCTGGGGAAAGGACTTCTTTTTCCCATGGCAAATGGCCTCCCTTGGCAGCCACTCACCCTGGCAGAAAGTGGGAGCCTAGCTAGAATGATGCAATCGTTGCTGGATTTTTCCAAAAGAAAAGCTGCCAGCAACTAGGGTCCTGGAAGTACTTAGAGCCTCAAACGCCACCTTGAACATATTACTGAGACCCTGGGGAAAGGACTTCGTTTTTCCCATGGAAAATGGCCTTCATTTGTGGCCACTTGGCCTGGCAGGCAGGGCAGTGCCAAGCCAGGAATCTACAAACTCTGCTGGATCCTTCCAGAACGAAAGCTGCCAGCAACTAGGACCCTGCAAGTCCTTACAGCCCCAGATGCCACCAGTCATCTGACACCCAGAGCCTGGGCCAATGACTTCGTTTTCCCCATGGAAAATGGCCTCCATTTCTGGCCACTCGCCCTGACCAAGAGGGTGGTGCCCAGCAAGAAATTTGCAAGCTTTGCTGGATTGCTCCAAATCTAAAGCTACCACTTGTTGTTCTTCTATTTCTCTAGAGTCCCATCATGCTGTTCTCAGATTGCTAAAGTCCATACCTCCTCGGTGTGTTCTTATGGCTGCAGATCTTCACAGCACAGACGCTTTCTTCTGCATGCTGTTCTTTCCCAGTTCAGGGCTCCTTCAAGGCTCTCCCTGAATGGCTACGCCGCCCCCTTTTATCCCAGTTCTCTTCAATGCTCACAGCTGCAGCCCATCAAGGACAACCAGGACCTGTGGGACAGATATTCAAATAGAATCCATTTCCTCTACTCTAGCCAGTAAGTACTACCCTACAAGTCCTCAGAACCCCAAAGGCCACCTTTCATCTGACACCCAGACCCTGGGGAAAGGACTTCTTTTTCCCATGGCAAATGGCCTCCCTTGGCAGCCACTCACCCTGGCAGAAAGTGGGAGCCTAGCTAGAATGATGCAATCGTTGCTGGATTTTTCCAAAAGAAAAGCTGCCAGCAACTAGGGCCCTGGAAGTACTTAGAGCCTCAAACGCCACCTTGAACATATTACTGAGACCCTGGGGAAAGGACTTCGTTTTTCCCATGGAAAATGGCCTTCATTTGTGGCCACTTGGCCTGGCAGGCAGGGCAGTGCCAAGCCAGGAATCTACAAACTCTGCTGGATCCTTCCAGAACGAAAGCTGCCAGCAACTAGGACCCTGCAAGTCCTTAGAGCCCCAGATGCCACCAGTCATCTGACACCCAGAGCCTGGGCCAATGACTTTGTTTTCCCCATGGAAAATTGCCTCCATTTCTGGCCACTCGCCCTGACCAAGAGGGTGGTGCCCAGCAAGAAATTTGCAAGCTTTGCTGGATTGCTCCAAATCTAAAGCTGCCACTTGTTGTTGTTCTATTTCTCTAGAGTCCCATCATGCTGTTCTCAGATTGCTAAAGTCCATACCTCCTCGGTGTGTTCTTATGGCTGCAGATCTTCACAGCACAGACGCTTTCTTCTGCATGCTGTTCTTTCCCAGTTCAGGGCTCCTTCAAGGCTCTCCCTGAATGGCTACGCCGCCCCCTTTTATCCCAGTTCTCTTCAATGCTCACAGCTGCAGCCCATCAAGGACAACCAGGACCTGTGGGGCAAAGCCTCTAGACAGATATTCAAATAGAATCCATTTCCTCTACTCTAGCCAGTAAGTACTACCCTACAAGTCCTCAGAACACCAAAGGCCACCTTTCATCTGACACCCAGACCCTGGGGAAAGGACTTCTTTTTCCCATGGCAAATGGCCTCCCTTGGCAGCCACTCACCCTGGCAGAAAGTGGGAGCCTAGCTAGAATGATGCAATCGTTGCTGGATTTTTCCAAAAGAAAAGCTGGCAGCAACTAGGGCCCTGGAAGTACTTAGAGCCTCAAACGCCACCTTGAACATATTACTGAGACCCTGGGGAAAGGACTTCGTTTTTCCCATGGAAAATGGCCTTCATTTCTGGCCACTCTGCCTGGCAGGCAGGGCAGTGCCAAGCCAGGAATCTACAAACTGTGCTGGATCCTTCCAGAACGAAAGCTGCCAGCAACTAGGACCCTGCAAGTCCTTACAGCCCCAGATGCCACCAGTCATCTGACACCCAGAGCCTGGGCCAATGACTTCGTTTTCCCCATGGAAAATGGCCTCCATTTCTGGCCACTCGCCCTGACCAAGAGGGTGGTGCCCAGCAAGAAATTTGCAAGCTTTGCTGGATTGCTCCAAATCGAAAGCTACCACTTGTTGTTGTTCTATTTCTCTAGAGTCCCATCATGCTGTTCTCAGATTGCTAAAGTCCATACCTCCTCGGTGTGTTCTTATGGCTGCAGATCTTCACAGCACAGACGCTTTCTTCTGCATGCTGTTCTTTCCCAGTTCAGGGCTCCTTCAAGGCTCTCCCTGAATGGCTAAGCCGCCCCCTTTTATCCCAGTTCTCTTCAATGCTCACAGCTGCAGCCCATCAAGGACAACCAGGACCTGTGGGACAGATATTCAAATAGAATCCATTTCCTCTACTCTAGCCAGTAAGTACTACCCTACAAGTCCTCAGAACCCCAAAGGCCACCTTTCATCTGACACCCAGACCCTGGGGAAAGGACTTCTTTTTCCCATGGCAAATGGCCTCCCTTGGCAGCCACTCACCCTGGCAGAAAGTGGGAGCCTAGCTAGAATGATGCAATCGTTGCTGGATTTTTCCAAAAGAAAAGCTGCCAGCAACTAGGGCCCTGGAAGTACTTAGAGCCTCAAACGCCACCTTGAACATATTCCTGAGACCCTGGGGAAAGGACTTCTTTTTCCCATGGAAAATGGCCTTCATTTGTGGCCACTTGGCCTGGCAGGCAGGGCAGTGCCAAGCCAGGAATCTACAAACTCTGCTGGATCCTTCCAGAACGAAAGCTGCCAGCAACTAGGACCCTGCAAGTCCTTAGAGCCCCAGATGCCACCAGTCATCTGACACCCAGAGCCTGGGCCAATGACTTTGTTTTCCCCATGGAAAATTGCCTCCATTTCTGGCCACTCGCCCTGACCAAGAGGGTGGTGCCCAGCAAGAAATTTGCAAGCTTTGCTGGATTGCTCCAAATCTAAAGCTGCCACTTGTTGTTGTTCTATTTCTCTAGAGTCCCATCATGCTGTTCTCAGATTGCTAAAGTCCATACCTCCTCGGTGTGTTCTTATGGCTGCAGATCTTCACAGCACAGACGCTTTCTTCTGCATGCTGTTCTTTCCCAGTTCAGGGCTCCTTCAAGGCTCTCCCTGAATGGCTAAGCCGCCCCCTTTTATCCCAGTTCTCTTCAATGCTCACAGCTGCAGCCCATCAAGGACAACCAGGACCTGTGGGACAGATATTCAAATAGAATCCATTTCCTCTACTCTAGCCAGTAAGTACTACCCTACAAGTCCTCAGAACCCCAAAGGCCACCTTTCATCTGACACCCAGACCCTGGGGAAAGGACTTCTTTTTCCCATGGCAAATGGCCTCCCTTGGCAGCCACTCACCCTGGCAGAAAGTGGGAGCCTAGCTAGAATGATGCAATCGTTGCTGGATTTTTCCAAAAGAAAAGCTGGCAGCAACTAGGGCCCTGGAAGTACTTAGAGCCTCAAACGCCACCTTGAACATATTCCTGAGACCCTGGGGAAAGGACTTCGTTTTTCCCATGGAAAATGGCCTTCATTTCTGGCCACTTGGCCTGGCAGGCAGGGCAGTGCCAAGCCAGGAATCTACAAACTGTGCTGGATTCTTCCAGATTGAAAGCTGCCAGCAACTAGGACCCTGCAAGTCCTTACAGCCCCAGATGCCACCAGTCATCTGACACCCAGAGCCTGGGCCAATGACTTCGTTTTCCCCATGGAAAATGGCCTCCATTTCTGGCCACTCGCCCTGACCAAGAGGGTGGTGCCCAGCAAGAAATTTGCAAGCTTTGCTGGATTGCTCCAAATCGAAAGCTGCCACTTCTTGTTGTTTTATTTCTCTAGAGTCCCATCATGCTGTTCTCAGATTGCTAAAGTCCATACCTCCTCGGTGTGTTCTTATGGCTGCAGATCTTCACAGCACAGACGCTTTCTTCTGCATGCTGTTCTTTCCCAGTTCAGGGCTCCTTCAAGGCTCTCCCTGAATGGCTACGCCGCCCCCTTTTATCCCAGTTCTCTTCAATGCTCACAGCTGCAGCCCATCAAGGACAACCAGGACCTGTGGGGCAAAGCCTCTAGACAGATATTCAAATAGAATCCATTTCCTCTACTCTAGCCAGTAAGTACTACCCTACAAGTCCTCAGAACCCCAAAGGCCACCTTTCATCTGACACCCAGACCCTGGGGAAAGGACTTCTTTTTCCCATGGCAAATGGCCTCCCTTGGCAGCCACTCACCCTGGCAGAAAGTGGGAGCCTAGCTAGAATGATGCAATCGTTGCTGGATTTTTCCAAAAGAAAAGCTGCCAGCAACTAGGGCCCTGGAAGTACTTAGAGCCTCAAACGCCACCTTGAACATATTACTGAGACCCTGGGGAAAGGACTTCTTTTTCCCATGGAAAATGGCCTTCATTTGTGGCCACTTGGCCTGGCAGGCAGGGCAGTGCCAAGCCAGGAATCTACAAACTCTGCTGGATCCTTCCAGAACGAAAGCTGCCAGCAACTAGGACCCTGCAAGTCCTTAGAGCCCCAGATGCCACCAGTCATCTGACACCCAGAGCTTGGGCCAATGACTTTGTTTTCCCCATGGAAAATTGCCTCCATTTCTGGCCACTCGCCCTGACCAAGAGGGTGGTGCCCAGCAAGAAATTTGCAAGCTTTGCTGGATTGCTCCAAATCTAAAGCTGCCACTTGTTGTTGTTCTATTTCTCTAGAGTCCCATCATGCTGTTCTCAGATTGCTAAAGTCCATACCTCCTCGGTGTGTTCTTATGGCTGCAGATCTTCACAGCACAGACGCTTTCTTCTGCATGCTGTTCTTTCCCAGTTCAGGGCTCCTTCAAGGCTCTCCCTGAATGGCTACGCCGCCCCCTTTTATCCCAGTTCTCTTCAATGCTCACAGCTGCAGCCCATCAAGGACAACCAGGACCTGTGGGACAGATATTCAAATAGAATCCATTTCCTCTACTCTAGCCAGTAAGTACTACCCTACAAGTCCTCAGAACCCCAAAGGCCACCTTTCATCTGACACCCAGACCCTGGGGAAAGGACTTCTTTTTCCCATGGCAAATGGCCTCCCTTGGCAGCCACTCACCCTGGCAGAAAGTGGGAGCCTAGCTAGAATGATGCAATCGTTGCTGGATTTTTCCAAAAGAAAAGCTGGCAGCAACTAGGGCCCTGGAAGTACTTAGAGCCTCAAACGCCACCTTGAACATATTCCTGAGACCCTGGGGAAAGGACTTCGTTTTTCCCATGGAAAATGGCCTTCATTTGTGGCCACTTGGCCTGGCAGGCAGGGCAGTGCCAAGCCAGGAATCTACAAACTCTGCTGGATCCTTCCAGAACGAAAGCTGCCAGCAACTAGGACCCTGCAAGTCCTTACAGCCCCAGATGCCACCAGTCATCTGACACCCAGAGCCTGGGCCAATGACTTCGTTTTCCCCATGGAAAATGGCCTCCATTTCTGGCCACTCGCCCTGACCAAGAGGGTGGTGCCCAGCAAGAAATTTGCAAGCTTTGCTGGATTGCTCCAAATCTAAAGCTACCACTTGTTGTTGTTCTATTTCTCTAGAGTCCCATCATGCTGTTCTCAGATTGCTAAAGTCCATACCTCCTCGGTGTGTTCTTATGGCTGCAGATCTTCACAGCACAGACGCTTTCTTCTGCATGCTGTTCTTTCCCAGTTCAGGGCTCCTTCAAGGCTCTCCCTGAATGGCTAAGCCGCCCCCTTTTATCCCAGTTCTCTTCAATGCTCACAGCTGCAGCCCATCAAGGACAACCAGGACCTGTGGGACAGATATTCAAATAGAATCCATTTCCTCTACTCTAGCCAGTAAGTACTACCCTACAAGTCCTCAGAACCCCAAAGGCCACCTTTCATCTGACACCCAGACCCTGGGGAAAGGACTTCTTTTTCCCATGGCAAATGGCCTCCCTTGGCAGCCACTCACCCTGGCAGAAAGTGGGAGCCTAGCTAGAATGATGCAATCGTTGCTGGATTTTTCCAAAAGAAAAGCTGCCAGCAACTAGGGCCCTGGAAGTACTTAGAGCCTCAAACGCCACCTTGAACATATTACTGAGACCCTGGGGAAAGGACTTCTTTTTCCCATGGAAAATGGCCTTCATTTGTGGCCACTTGGCCTGGCAGGCAGGGCAGTGCCAAGCCAGGAATCTACAAACTCTGCTGGATCCTTCCAGAACGAAAGCTGCCAGCAACTAGGACCCTGCAAGTCCTTAGAGCCCCAGATGCCACCAGTCATCTGACACCCAGAGCCTGGGCCAATGACTTTGTTTTCCCCATGGAAAATTGCCTCCATTTCTGGCCACTCGCCCTGACCAAGAGGGTGGTGCCCAGCAAGAAATTTGCAAGCTTTGCTGGATTGCTCCAAATCTAAAGCTGCCACTTGTTGTTGTTCTATTTCTCTAGAGTCCCATCATGCTGTTCTCAGATTGCTAAAGTCCATACCTCCTCGGTGTGTTCTTATGGCTGCAGATCTTCACAGCACAGACGCTTTCTTCTGCATGCTGTTCTTTCCCAGTTCAGGGCTCCTTCAAGGCTCTCCCTGAATGGCTACGCCGCCCCCTTTTATCCCAGTTCTCTTCAATGCTCACAGCTGCAGCCCATCAAGGACAACCAGGACCTGTGGGACAGATATTCAAATAGAATCCATTTCCTCTACTCTAGCCAGTAAGTACTACCCTACAAGTCCTCAGAACCCCAAAGGCCACCTTTCATCTGACACCCAGACCCTGGGGAAAGGACTTCTTTTTCCCATGGCAAATGGCCTCCCTTGGCAGCCACTCACCCTGGCAGAAAGTGGGAGCCTAGCTAGAATGATGCAATCGTTGCTGGATTTTTCCAAAAGAAAAGCTGCCAGCAACTAGGGCCCTGGAAGTACTTAGAGCCTCAAACGCCACCTTGAACATATTCCTGAGACCCTGGGGAAAGGACTTCTTTTTCCCATGGAAAATGGCCTTCATTTGTGGCCACTTGGCCTGGCAGGCAGGGCGGTGCCAAGCCAGGAATCTACAAACTCTGCTGGATCCTTCCAGAACGAAAGCTGCCAGCAACTAGGACCCTGCAAGTCCTTAGAGCCCCAGATGCCACCAGTCATCTGACACCCAGAGCCTGGGCCAATGACTTTGTTTTCCCCATGGAAAATTGCCTCCATTTCTGGCCACTCGCCCTGACCAAGAGGGTGGTGCCCAGCAAGAAATTTGCAAGCTTTGCTGGATTGCTCCAAATCGAAAGCTGCCACTTGTTGTTGTTCTATTTCTCTAGAGTCCCATCATGCTGTTCTCAGATTGCTAAAGTCCATACCTCCTCGGTGTGTTCTTATGGCTGCAGATCTTCACAGCACAGACGCTTTCTTCTGCATGCTGTTCTTTCCCAGTTCAGGGCTCCTTCAAGGCTCTCCCTGAATGGCTAAGCCGCCCCCTTTTATCCCAGTTCTCTTCAATGCTCACAGCTGCAGCCCATCAAGGACAACCAGGACCTGTGGGACAGATATTCAAATAGAATCCATTTCCTCTACTCTAGCCAGTAAGTACTACCCTACAAGTCCTCAGAACCCCAAAGGCCACCTTTCATCTGACACCCAGACCCTGGGGAAAGGACTTCTTTTTCCCATGGCAAATGGCCTCCCTTGGCAGCCACTCACCCTGGCAGAAAGTGGGAGCCTAGCTAGAATGATGCAATCGTTGCTGGATTTTTCCAAAAGAAAAGCTGGCAGCAACTAGGGCCCTGGAAGTACTTAGAGCCTCAAACGCCACCTTGAACATATTCCTGAGACCCTGGGGAAAGGACTTCGTTTTTCCCATGGAAAATGGCCTTCATTTCTGGCCACTTGGCCTGGCAGGCAGGGCAGTGCCAAGCCAGGAATCTACAAACTGTGCTGGATCCTTCCAGAACGAAAGCTGCCAGCAACTAGGACCCTGCAAGTCCTTACAGCCCCAGATGCCACCAGTCATCTGACACCCAGAGCCTGGGCCAATGACTTCGTTTTCCCCATGGAAAATGGCCTCCATTTCTGGCCACTCGCCCTGACCAAGAGGGTGGTGCCCAGCAAGAAATTTGCAAGCTTTGCTGGATTGCTCCAAATCGAAAGCTGCCACTTCTTGTTGTTTTATTTCTCTAGAGTCCCATCATGCTGTTCTCAGATTGCTAAAGTCCATACCTCCTCGGTGTGTTCTTATGGCTGCAGATCTTCACAGCACAGACGCTTTCTTCTGCATGCTGTTCTTTCCCAGTTCAGGGCTCCTTCAAGGCTCTCCCTGAATGGCTACGCCGCCCCCTTTTATCCCAGTTCTCTTCAATGCTCACAGCTGCAGCCCATCAAGGACAACCAGGACCTGTGGGGCAAAGCCTCTAGACAGATATTCAAATAGAATCCATTTCCTCTACTCTAGCCAGTAAGTACTACCCTACAAGTCCTCAGAACCCCAAAGGCCACCTTTCATCTGACACCCAGACCCTGGGGAAAGGACTTCTTTTTCCCATGGCAAATGGCCTCCCTTGGCAGCCACTCACCCTGGCAGAAAGTGGGAGCCTAGCTAGAATGATGCAATCGTTGCTGGATTTTTCCAAAAGAAAAGCTGGCAGCAACTAGGGCCCTGGAAGTACTTAGAGCCTCAAACGCCACCTTGAACATATTACTGAGACCCTGGGGAAAGGACTTCTTTTTCCCATGGAAAATGGCCTTCATTTGTGGCCACTTGGCCTGGCAGGCAGGGCAGTGCCAAGCCAGGAATCTACAAACTCTGCTGGATCCTTCCAGAACGAAAGCTGCCAGCAACTAGGACCCTGCAAGTCCTTAGAGCCCCAGATGCCACCAGTCATCTGACACCCAGAGCCTGGGCCAATGACTTTGTTTTCCCCATGGAAAATTGCCTCCATTTCTGGCCACTCGCCCTGACCAAGAGGGTGGTGCCCAGCAAGAAATTTGCAAGCTTTGCTGGATTGCTCCAAATCTAAAGCTGCCACTTGTTGTTGTTCTATTTCTCTAGAGTCCCATCATGCTGTTCTCAGATTGCTAAAGTCCATACCTCCTCGGTGTGTTCTTATGGCTGCAGATCTTCACAGCACAGACGCTTTCTTCTGCATGCTGTTCTTTCCCAGTTCAGGGCTCCTTCAAGGCTCTCCCTGAATGGCTACGCCGCCCCCTTTTATCCCAGTTCTCTTCAATGCTCACAGCTGCAGCCCATCAAGGACAACCAGGACCTGTGGGGCAAAGCCTCTAGACAGATATTCAAATAGAATCCATTTCCTCTACTCTAGCCAGTAAGTACTACCCTACAAGTCCTCAGAACCCCAAAGGCCACCTTTCATCTGACACCCAGACCCTGGGGAAAGGACTTCTTTTTCCCATGGCAAATGGCCTCCCTTGGCAGCCACTCACCCTGGCAGAAAGTGGGAGCCTAGCTAGAATGATGCAATCGTTGCTGGATTTTTCCAAAAGAAAAGCTGCCAGCAACTAGGGCCCTGGAAGTACTTAGAGCCTCAAACGCCACCTTGAACATATTACTGAGACCCTGGGGAAAGGACTTCGTTTTTCCCATGGAAAATGGCCTTCATTTGTGGCCACTCTGCCTGGCAGGCAGGGCAGTGCCAAGCCAGGAATCTACAAACTGTGCTGGATCCTTCCAGAACGAAAGCTGCCAGCAACTAGGACCCTGCAAGTCCTTACAGCCCCAGATGCCACCAGTCATCTGACACCCAGAGCCTGGGCCAATGACTTCGTTTTCCCCATGGAAAATGGCCTCCATTTCTGGCCACTCGCCCTGACCAAGAGGGTGGTGCCCAGCAAGAAATTTGCAAGCTTTGCTGGATTGCTCCAAATCGAAAGCTGCCACTTCTTGTTGTTTTATTTCTCTAGAGTCCCATCATGCTGTTCTCAGATTGCTAAAGTCCATACCTCCTCGGTGTGTTCTTATGGCTGCAGATCTTCACAGCACAGACGCTTTCTTCTGCATGCTGTTCTTTCCCAGTTCAGGGCTCCTTCAAGGCTCTCCCTGAATGGCTACGCCGCCCCCTTTTATCCCAGTTCTCTTCAATGCTCACAGCTGCAGCCCATCAAGGACAACCAGGACCTGTGGGGCAAAGCCTCTAGACAGATATTCAAATAGAATCCATTTCCTCTACTCTAGCCAGTAAGTACTACCCTACAAGTCCTCAGAACCCCAAAGGCCACCTTTCATCTGACACCCAGACCCTGGGGAAAGGACTTCTTTTTCCCATGGCAAATGGCCTCCCTTGGCAGCCACTCACCCTGGCAGAAAGTGGGAGCCTAGCTAGAATGATGCAATCGTTGCTGGATTTTTCCAAAAGAAAAGCTGCCAGCAACTAGGGCCCTGGAAGTACTTAGAGCCTCAAACGCCACCTTGAACATATTACTGAGACCCTGGGGAAAGGACTTCTTTTTCCCATGGAAAATGGCCTTCATTTGTGGCCACTTGGCCTGGCAGGCAGGGCAGTGCCAAGCCAGGAATCTACAAACTCTGCTGGATCCTTCCAGAACGAAAGCTGCCAGCAACTAGGACCCTGCAAGTCCTTAGAGCCCCAGATGCCACCAGTCATCTGACACCCAGAGCTTGGGCCAATGACTTTGTTTTCCCCATGGAAAATTGCCTCCATTTCTGGCCACTCGCCCTGACCAAGAGGGTGGTGCCCAGCAAGAAATTTGCAAGCTTTGCTGGATTGCTCCAAATCTAAAGCTGCCACTTGTTGTTGTTCTATTTCTCTAGAGTCCCATCATGCTGTTCTCAGATTGCTAAAGTCCATACCTCCTCGGTGTGTTCTTATGGCTGCAGATCTTCACAGCACAGACGCTTTCTTCTGCATGCTGTTCTTTCCCAGTTCAGGGCTCCTTCAAGGCTCTCCCTGAATGGCTACGCCGCCCCCTTTTATCCCAGTTCTCTTCAATGCTCACAGCTGCAGCCCATCAAGGACAACCAGGACCTGTGGGACAGATATTCAAATAGAATCCATTTCCTCTACTCTAGCCAGTAAGTACTACCCTACAAGTCCTCAGAACCCCAAAGGCCACCTTTCATCTGACACCCAGACCCTGGGGAAAGGACTTCTTTTTCCCATGGCAAATGGCCTCCCTTGGCAGCCACTCACCCTGGCAGAAAGTGGGAGCCTAGCTAGAATGATGCAATCGTTGCTGGATTTTTCCAAAAGAAAAGCTGCCAGCAACTAGGGCCCTGGAAGTACTTAGAGCCTCAAACGCCACCTTGAACATATTACTGAGACCCTGGGGAAAGGACTTCTTTTTCCCATGGAAAATGGCCTTCATTTGTGGCCACTTGGCCTGGCAGGCAGGGCAGTGCCAAGCCAGGAATCTACAAACTCTGCTGGATCCTTCCAGAACGAAAGCTGCCAGCAACTAGGACCCTGCAAGTCCTTACAGCCCCAGATGCCACCAGTCATCTGACACCCAGAGCCTGGGCCAATGACTTTGTTTTCCCCATGGAAAATTGCCTCCATTTCTGGCCACTCGCCCTGACCAAGAGGGTGGTGCCCAGCAAGAAATTTGCAAGCTTTGCTGGATTGCTCCAAATCTAAAGCTGCCACTTGTTGTTGTTCTATTTCTCTAGAGTCCCATCATGCTGTTCTCAGATTGCTAAAGTCCATACCTCCTCGGTGTGTTCTTATGGCTGCAGATCTTCACAGCACAGACGCTTTCTTCTGCATGCTGTTCTTTCCCAGTTCAGGGCTCCTTCAAGGCTCTCCCTGAATGGCTACGCCGCCCCCTTTTATCCCAGTTCTCTTCAATGCTCACAGCTGCAGCCCATCAAGGACAACCAGGACCTGTGGGACAGATATTCAAATAGAATCCATTTCCTCTACTCTAGCCAGTAAGTACTACCCTACAAGTCCTCAGAACCCCAAAGGCCACCTTTCATCTGACACCCAGACCCTGGGGAAAGGACTTCTTTTTCCCATGGCAAATGGCCTCCCTTGGCAGCCACTCACCCTGGCAGAAAGTGGGAGCCTAGCTAGAATGATGCAATCGTTGCTGGATTTTTCCAAAAGAAAAGCTGCCAGCAACTAGGGCCCTGGAAGTACTTAGAGCCTCAAACGCCACCTTGAACATATTCCTGAGACCCTGGGGAAAGGACTTCTTTTTCCCATGGAAAATGGCCTTCATTTGTGGCCACTTGGCCTGGCAGGCAGGGCGGTGCCAAGCCAGGAATCTACAAACTCTGCTGGATCCTTCCAGAACGAAAGCTGCCAGCAACTAGGACCCTGCAAGTCCTTAGAGCCCCAGATGCCACCAGTCATCTGACACCCAGAGCCTGGGCCAATGACTTTGTTTTCCCCATGGAAAATTGCCTCCATTTCTGGCCACTCGCCCTGACCAAGAGGGTGGTGCCCAGCAAGAAATTTGCAAGCTTTGCTGGATTGCTCCAAATCGAAAGCTGCCACTTGTTGTTGTTCTATTTCTCTAGAGTCCCATCATGCTGTTCTCAGATTGCTAAAGTCCATACCTCCTCGGTGTGTTCTTATGGCTGCAGATCTTCACAGCACAGACGCTTTCTTCTGCATGCTGTTCTTTCCCAGTTCAGGGCTCCTTCAAGGCTCTCCCTGAATGGCTAAGCCGCCCCCTTTTATCCCAGTTCTCTTCAATGCTCACAGCTGCAGCCCATCAAGGACAACCAGGACCTGTGGGACAGATATTCAAATAGAATCCATTTCCTCTACTCTAGCCAGTAAGTACTACCCTACAAGTCCTCAGAACCCCAAAGGCCACCTTTCATCTGACACCCAGACCCTGGGGAAAGGACTTCTTTTTCCCATGGCAAATGGCCTCCCTTGGCAGCCACTCACCCTGGCAGAAAGTGGGAGCCTAGCTAGAATGATGCAATCGTTGCTGGATTTTTCCAAAAGAAAAGCTGGCAGCAACTAGGGCCCTGGAAGTACTTAGAGCCTCAAACGCCACCTTGAACATATTCCTGAGACCCTGGGGAAAGGACTTCGTTTTTCCCATGGAAAATGGCCTTCATTTCTGGCCACTTGGCCTGGCAGGCAGGGCAGTGCCAAGCCAGGAATCTACAAACTGTGCTGGATCCTTCCAGAACGAAAGCTGCCAGCAACTAGGACCCTGCAAGTCCTTACAGCCCCAGATGCCACCAGTCATCTGACACCCAGAGCCTGGGCCAATGACTTCGTTTTCCCCATGGAAAATGGCCTCCATTTCTGGCCACTCGCCCTGACCAAGAGGGTGGTGCCCAGCAAGAAATTTGCAAGCTTTGCTGGATTGCTCCAAATCGAAAGCTGCCACTTCTTGTTGTTTTATTTCTCTAGAGTCCCATCATGCTGTTCTCAGATTGCTAAAGTCCATACCTCCTCGGTGTGTTCTTATGGCTGCAGATCTTCACAGCACAGACGCTTTCTTCTGCATGCTGTTCTTTCCCAGTTCAGGGCTCCTTCAAGGCTCTCCCTGAATGGCTACGCCGCCCCCTTTTATCCCAGTTCTCTTCAATGCTCACAGCTGCAGCCCATCAAGGACAACCAGGACCTGTGGGGCAAAGCCTCTAGACAGATATTCAAATAGAATCCATTTCCTCTACTCTAGCCAGTAAGTACTACCCTACAAGTCCTCAGAACCCCAAAGGCCACCTTTCATCTGACACCCAGACCCTGGGGAAAGGACTTCTTTTTCCCATGGCAAATGGCCTCCCTTGGCAGCCACTCACCCTGGCAGAAAGTGGGAGCCTAGCTAGAATGATGCAATCGTTGCTGGATTTTTCCAAAAGAAAAGCTGGCAGCAACTAGGGCCCTGGAAGTACTTAGAGCCTCAAACGCCACCTTGAACATATTACTGAGACCCTGGGGAAAGGACTTCTTTTTCCCATGGAAAATGGCCTTCATTTGTGGCCACTTGGCCTGGCAGGCAGGGCAGTGCCAAGCCAGGAATCTACAAACTCTGCTGGATCCTTCCAGAACGAAAGCTGCCAGCAACTAGGACCCTGCAAGTCCTTAGAGCCCCAGATGCCACCAGTCATCTGACACCCAGAGCCTGGGCCAATGACTTTGTTTTCCCCATGGAAAATTGCCTCCATTTCTGGCCACTCGCCCTGACCAAGAGGGTGGTGCCCAGCAAGAAATTTGCAAGCTTTGCTGGATTGCTCCAAATCTAAAGCTGCCACTTGTTGTTGTTCTATTTCTCTAGAGTCCCATCATGCTGTTCTCAGATTGCTAAAGTCCATACCTCCTCGGTGTGTTCTTATGGCTGCAGATCTTCACAGCACAGACGCTTTCTTCTGCATGCTGTTCTTTCCCAGTTCAGGGCTCCTTCAAGGCTCTCCCTGAATGGCTACGCCGCCCCCTTTTATCCCAGTTCTCTTCAATGCTCACAGCTGCAGCCCATCAAGGACAACCAGGACCTGTGGGGCAAAGCCTCTAGACAGATATTCAAATAGAATCCATTTCCTCTACTCTAGCCAGTAAGTACTACCCTACAAGTCCTCAGAACCCCAAAGGCCACCTTTCATCTGACACCCAGACCCTGGGGAAAGGACTTCTTTTTCCCATGGCAAATGGCCTCCCTTGGCAGCCACTCACCCTGGCAGAAAGTGGGAGCCTAGCTAGAATGATGCAATCGTTGCTGGATTTTTCCAAAAGAAAAGCTGCCAGCAACTAGGGCCCTGGAAGTACTTAGAGCCTCAAACGCCACCTTGAACATATTACTGAGACCCTGGGGAAAGGACTTCGTTTTTCCCATGGAAAATGGCCTTCATTTGTGGCCACTCTGCCTGGCAGGCAGGGCAGTGCCAAGCCAGGAATCTACAAACTGTGCTGGATCCTTCCAGAACGAAAGCTGCCAGCAACTAGGACCCTGCAAGTCCTTACAGCCCCAGATGCCACCAGTCATCTGACACCCAGAGCCTGGGCCAATGACTTCGTTTTCCCCATGGAAAATGGCCTCCATTTCTGGCCACTCGCCCTGACCAAGAGGGTGGTGCCCAGCAAGAAATTTGCAAGCTTTGCTGGATTGCTCCAAATCTAAAGCTACCACTTGTTGTTGTTCTATTTCTCTAGAGTCCCATCATGCTGTTCTCAGATTGCTAAAGTCCATACCTCCTCGGTGTGTTCTTATGGCTGCAGATCTTCACAGCACAGACGCTTTCTTCTGCATGCTGTTCTTTCCCAGTTCAGGGCTCCTTCAAGGCTCTCCCTGAATGGCTACGCCGCCCCCTTTTATCCCAGTTCTCTTCAATGCTCACAGCTGCAGCCCATCAAGGACAACCAGGACCTGTGGGACAGATATTCAAATAGAATCCATTTCCTCTACTCTAGCCAGTAAGTACTACCCTACAAGTCCTCAGAACCCCAAAGGCCACCTTTCATCTGACACCCAGACCCTGGGGAAAGGACTTCTTTTTCCCATGGCAAATGGCCTCCCTTGGCAGCCACTCACCCTGGCAGAAAGTGGGAGCCTAGCTAGAATGATGCAATCGTTGCTGGATTTTTCCAAAAGAAAAGCTGCCAGCAACTAGGGCCCTGGAAGTACTTAGAGCCTCAAACGCCACCTTGAACATATTCCTGAGACCCTGGGGAAAGGACTTCTTTTTCCCATGGAAAATGGCCTTCATTTGTGGCCACTTGGCCTGGCAGGCAGGGCGGTGCCAAGCCAGGAATCTACAAACTCTGCTGGATCCTTCCAGAACGAAAGCTGCCAGCAACTAGGACCCTGCAAGTCCTTAGAGCCCCAGATGCCACCAGTCATCTGACACCCAGAGCCTGGGCCAATGACTTTGTTTTCCCCATGGAAAATTGCCTCCATTTCTGGCCACTCGCCCTGACCAAGAGGGTGGTGCCCAGCAAGAAATTTGCAAGCTTTGCTGGATTGCTCCAAATCTAAAGCTGCCACTTGTTGTTGTTCTATTTCTCTAGAGTCCCATCATGCTGTTCTCAGATTGCTAAAGTCCATACCTCCTCGGTGTGTTCTTATGGCTGCAGATCTTCACAGCACAGACGCTTTCTTCTGCATGCTGTTCTTTCCCAGTTCAGGGCTCCTTCAAGGCTCTCCCTGAATGGCTAAGCCGCCCCCTTTTATCCCAGTTCTCTTCAATGCTCACAGCTGCAGCCCATCAAGGACAACCAGGACCTGTGGGACAGATATTCAAATAGAATCCATTTCCTCTACTCTAGCCAGTAAGTACTACCCTACAAGTCCTCAGAACCCCAAAGGCCACCTTTCATCTGACACCCAGACCCTGGGGAAAGGACTTCTTTTTCCCATGGCAAATGGCCTCCCTTGGCAGCCACTCACCCTGGCAGAAAGTGGGAGCCTAGCTAGAATGATGCAATCGTTGCTGGATTTTTCCAAAAGAAAAGCTGGCAGCAACTAGGGCCCTGGAAGTACTTAGAGCCTCAAACGCCACCTTGAACATATTACTGAGACCCTGGGGAAAGGACTTCGTTTTTCCCATGGAAAATGGCCTTCATTTCTGGCCACTTGGCCTGGCAGGCAGGGCAGTGCCAAGCCAGGAATCTACAAACTGTGCTGGATCCTTCCAGAACGAAAGCTGCCAGCAACTAGGACCCTGCAAGTCCTTACAGCCCCAGATGCCACCAGTCATCTGACACCCAGAGCCTGGGCCAATGACTTCGTTTTCCCCATGGAAAATGGCCTCCATTTCTGGCCACTCGCCCTGACCAAGAGGGTGGTGCCCAGCAAGAAATTTGCAAGCTTTGCTGGATTGCTCCAAATCGAAAGCTGCCACTTCTTGTTGTTTTATTTCTCTAGAGTCCCATCATGCTGTTCTCAGATTGCTAAAGTCCATACCTCCTCGGTGTGTTCTTATGGCTGCAGATCTTCACAGCACAGACGCTTTCTTCTGCATGCTGTTCTTTCCCAGTTCAGGGCTCCTTCAAGGCTCTCCCTGAATGGCTACGCCGCCCCCTTTTATCCCAGTTCTCTTCAATGCTCACAGCTGCAGCCCATCAAGGACAACCAGGACCTGTGGGGCAAAGCCTCTAGACAGATATTCAAATAGAATCCATTTCCTCTACTCTAGCCAGTAAGTACTACCCTACAAGTCCTCAGAACCCCAAAGGCCACCTTTCATCTGACACCCAGACCCTGGGGAAAGGACTTCTTTTTCCCATGGCAAATGGCCTCCCTTGGCAGCCACTCACCCTGGCAGAAAGTGGGAGCCTAGCTAGAATGATGCAATCGTTGCTGGATTTTTCCAAAAGAAAAGCTGCCAGCAACTAGGGCCCTGGAAGTACTTAGAGCCTCAAACGCCACCTTGAACATATTACTGAGACCCTGGGGAAAGGACTTCTTTTTCCCATGGAAAATGGCCTTCATTTGTGGCCACTTGGCCTGGCAGGCAGGGCAGTGCCAAGCCAGGAATCTACAAACTCTGCTGGATCCTTCCAGAACGAAAGCTGCCAGCAACTAGGACCCTGCAAGTCCTTACAGCCCCAGATGCCACCAGTCATCTGACACCCAGAGCCTGGGCCAATGACTTTGTTTTCCCCATGGAAAATTGCCTCCATTTCTGGCCACTCGCCCTGACCAAGAGGGTGGTGCCCAGCAAGAAATTTGCAAGCTTTGCTGGATTGCTCCAAATCTAAAGCTGCCACTTGTTGTTGTTCTATTTCTCTAGAGTCCCATCATGCTGTTCTCAGATTGCTAAAGTCCATACCTCCTCGGTGTGTTCTTATGGCTGCAGATCTTCACAGCACAGACGCTTTCTTCTGCATGCTGTTCTTTCCCAGTTCAGGGCTCCTTCAAGGCTCTCCCTGAATGGCTACGCCGCCCCCTTTTATCCCAGTTCTCTTCAATGCTCACAGCTGCAGCCCATCAAGGACAACCAGGACCTGTGGGACAGATATTCAAATAGAATCCATTTCCTCTACTCTAGCCAGTAAGTACTACCCTACAAGTCCTCAGAACCCCAAAGGCCACCTTTCATCTGACACCCAGACCCTGGGGAAAGGACTTCTTTTTCCCATGGCAAATGGCCTCCCTTGGCAGCCACTCACCCTGGCAGAAAGTGGGAGCCTAGCTAGAATGATGCAATCGTTGCTGGATTTTTCCAAAAGAAAAGCTGCCAGCAACTAGGGCCCTGGAAGTACTTAGAGCCTCAAACGCCACCTTGAACATATTACTGAGACCCTGGGGAAAGGACTTCTTTTTCCCATGGAAAATGGCCTTCATTTGTGGCCACTTGGCCTGGCAGGCAGGGCAGTGCCAAGCCAGGAATCTACAAACTCTGCTGGATCCTTCCAGAACGAAAGCTGCCAGCAACTAGGACCCTGCAAGTCCTTAGAGCCCCAGATGCCACCAGTCATCTGACACCCAGAGCCTGGGCCAATGACTTTGTTTTCCCCATGGAAAATTGCCTCCATTTCTGGCCACTCGCCCTGACCAAGAGGGTGGTGCCCAGCAAGAAATTTGCAAGCTTTGCTGGATTGCTCCAAATCGAAAGCTGCCACTTGTTGTTGTTCTATTTCTCTAGAGTCCCATCATGCTGTTCTCAGATTGCTAAAGTCCATACCTCCTCGGTGTGTTCTTATGGCTG
The DNA here is from genome assembly GCF_051311805.1 of Agelaius phoeniceus. NCBI lineage: Eukaryota > Metazoa > Chordata > Aves > Passeriformes > Icteridae > Agelaius > Agelaius phoeniceus. The sequence goes on along the minus strand of NC_135289.1, from coordinate 7,733,150 downwards.
CAGATCTTCACAGCACAGACGCTTTCTTCTGCATGCTGTTCTTTCCCAGTTCAGGGCTCCTTCAAGGCTCTCCCTGAATGGCTAAGCCGCCCCCTTTTATCCCAGTTCTCTTCAATGCTCACAGCTGCAGCCCATCAAGGACAACCAGGACCTGTGGGGCAAAGCCTCTAGACAGATATTCAAATAGAATCCATTTCCTCTACTCTAGCCAGTAAGTACTACCCTACAAGTCCTCAGAACCCCAAAGGCCACCTTTCATCTGACACCCAGACCCTGGGGAAAGGACTTCTTTTTCCCATGGCAAATGGCCTCCCTTGGCAGCCACTCACCCTGGCAGAAAGTGGGAGCCTAGCTAGAATGATGCAATCGTTGCTGGATTTTTCCAAAAGAAAAGCTGCCAGCAACTAGGGCCCTGGAAGTACTTAGAGCCTCAAACGCCACCTTGAACATATTACTGAGACCCTGGGGAAAGGACTTCTTTTTCCCATGGAAAATGGCCTTCATTTGTGGCCACTTGGCCTGGCAGGCAGGGCAGTGCCAAGCCAGGAATCTACAAACTCTGCTGGATCCTTCCAGAACGAAAGCTGCCAGCAACTAGGACCCTGCAAGTCCTTAGAGCCCCAGATGCCACCAGTCATCTGACACCCAGAGCCTGGGCCAATGACTTTGTTTTCCCCATGGAAAATTGCCTCCATTTCTGGCCACTCGCCCTGACCAAGAGGGTGGTGCCCAGCAAGAAATTTGCAAGCTTTGCTGGATTGCTCCAAATCTAAAGCTGCCACTTGTTGTTGTTCTATTTCTCTAGAGTCCCATCATGCTGTTCTCAGATTGCTAAAGTCCATACCTCCTCGGTGTGTTCTTATGGCTGCAGATCTTCACAGCACAGACGCTTTCTTCTGCATGCTGTTCTTTCCCAGTTCAGGGCTCCTTCAAGGCTCTCCCTGAATGGCTACGCCGCCCCCTTTTATCCCAGTTCTCTTCAATGCTCACAGCTGCAGCCCATCAAGGACAACCAGGACCTGTGGGGCAAAGCCTCTAGACAGATATTCAAATAGAATCCATTTCCTCTACTCTAGCCAGTAAGTACTACCCTACAAGTCCTCAGAACACCAAAGGCCACCTTTCATCTGACACCCAGACCCTGGGGAAAGGACTTCTTTTTCCCATGGCAAATGGCCTCCCTTGGCAGCCACTCACCCTGGCAGAAAGTGGGAGCCTAGCTAGAATGATGCAATCGTTGCTGGATTTTTCCAAAAGAAAAGCTGGCAGCAACTAGGGCCCTGGAAGTACTTAGAGCCTCAAACGCCACCTTGAACATATTACTGAGACCCTGGGGAAAGGACTTCGTTTTTCCCATGGAAAATGGCCTTCATTTCTGGCCACTCTGCCTGGCAGGCAGGGCAGTGCCAAGCCAGGAATCTACAAACTGTGCTGGATCCTTCCAGAACGAAAGCTGCCAGCAACTAGGACCCTGCAAGTCCTTACAGCCCCAGATGCCACCAGTCATCTGACACCCAGAGCCTGGGCCAATGACTTCGTTTTCCCCATGGAAAATGGCCTCCATTTCTGGCCACTCGCCCTGACCAAGAGGGTGGTGCCCAGCAAGAAATTTGCAAGCTTTGCTGGATTGCTCCAAATCTAAAGCTACCACTTGTTGTTGTTCTATTTCTCTAGAGTCCCATCATGCTGTTCTCAGATTGCTAAAGTCCATACCTCCTCGGTGTGTTCTTATGGCTGCAGATCTTCACAGCACAGACGCTTTCTTCTGCATGCTGTTCTTTCCCAGTTCAGGGCTCCTTCAAGGCTCTCCCTGAATGGCTACGCCGCCCCCTTTTATCCCAGTTCTCTTCAATGCTCACAGCTGCAGCCCATCAAGGACAACCAGGACCTGTGGGACAGATATTCAAATAGAATCCATTTCCTCTACTCTAGCCAGTAAGTACTACCCTACAAGTCCTCAGAACCCCAAAGGCCACCTTTCATCTGACACCCAGACCCTGGGGAAAGGACTTCTTTTTCCCATGGCAAATGGCCTCCCTTGGCAGCCACTCACCCTGGCAGAAAGTGGGAGCCTAGCTAGAATGATGCAATCGTTGCTGGATTTTTCCAAAAGAAAAGCTGGCAGCAACTAGGGCCCTGGAAGTACTTAGAGCCTCAAACGCCACCTTGAACATATTCCTGAGACCCTGGGGAAAGGACTTCGTTTTTCCCATGGAAAATGGCCTTCATTTCTGGCCACTTGGCCTGGCAGGCAGGGCAGTGCCAAGCCAGGAATCTACAAACTCTGCTGGATCCTTCCAGAACGAAAGCTGCCAGCAACTAGGACCCTGCAAGTCCTTAGAGCCCCAGATGCCACCAGTCATCTGACACCCAGAGCCTGGGCCAATGACTTCGTTTTCCCCATGGAAAATGGCCTCCATTTCTGGCCACTCGCCCTGACCAAGAGGGTGGTGCCCAGCAAGAAATTTGCAAGCTTTGCTGGATTGCTCCAAATCGAAAGCTGCCACTTCTTGTTGTTTTATTTCTCTAGAGTCCCATCATGCTGTTCTCAGATTGCTAAAGTCCATACCTCCTCGGTGTGTTCTTATGGCTGCAGATCTTCACAGCACAGACGCTTTCTTCTGCATGCTGTTCTTTCCCAGTTCAGGGCTCCTTCAAGGCTCTCCCTGAATGGCTACGCCGCCCCCTTTTATCCCAGTTCTCTTCAATGCTCACAGCTGCAGCCCATCAAGGACAACCAGGACCTGTGGGGCAAAGCCTCTAGACAGATATTCAAATAGAATCCATTTCCTCTACTCTAGCCAGTAAGTACTACCCTACAAGTCCTCAGAACCCCAAAGGCCACCTTTCATCTGACACCCAGACCCTGGGGAAAGGACTTCTTTTTCCCATGGCAAATGGCCTCCCTTGGCAGCCACTCACCCTGGCAGAAAGTGGGAGCCTAGCTAGAATGATGCAATCGTTGCTGGATTTTTCCAAAAGAAAAGCTGCCAGCAACTAGGGCCCTGGAAGTACTTAGAGCCTCAAACGCCACCTTGAACATATTACTGAGACCCTGGGGAAAGGACTTCGTTTTTCCCATGGAAAATGGCCTTCATTTGTGGCCACTTGGCCTGGCAGGCAGGGCAGTGCCAAGCCAGGAATCTACAAACTCTGCTGGATCCTTCCAGAACGAAAGCTGCCAGCAACTAGGACCCTGCAAGTCCTTAGAGCCCCAGATGCCACCAGTCATCTGACACCCAGAGCCTGGGCCAATGACTTTGTTTTCCCCATGGAAAATTGCCTCCATTTCTGGCCACTCGCCCTGACCAAGAGGGTGGTGCCCAGCAAGAAATTTGCAAGCTTTGCTGGATTGCTCCAAATCGAAAGCTGCCACTTGTTGTTGTTCTATTTCTCTAGAGTCCCATCATGCTGTTCTCAGATTGCTAAAGTCCATACCTCCTCGGTGTGTTCTTATGGCTGCAGATCTTCACAGCACAGACGCTTTCTTCTGCATGCTGTTCTTTCCCAGTTCAGGGCTCCTTCAAGGCTCTCCCTGAATGGCTACGCCGCCCCCTTTTATCCCAGTTCTCTTCAATGCTCACAGCTGCAGCCCATCAAGGACAACCAGGACCTGTGGGACAGATATTCAAATAGAATCCATTTCCTCTACTCTAGCCAGTAAGTACTACCCTACAAGTCCTCAGAACCCCAAAGGCCACCTTTCATCTGACACCCAGACCCTGGGGAAAGGACTTCTTTTTCCCATGGCAAATGGCCTCCCTTGGCAGCCACTCACCCTGGCAGAAAGTGGGAGCCTAGCTAGAATGATGCAATCGTTGCTGGATTTTTCCAAAAGAAAAGCTGGCAGCAACTAGGGCCCTGGAAGTACTTAGAGCCTCAAACGCCACCTTGAACATATTACTGAGACCCTGGGGAAAGGACTTCGTTTTTCCCATGGAAAATGGCCTTCATTTGTGGCCACTTGGCCTGGCAGGCAGGGCAGTGCCAAGCCAGGAATCTACAAACTCTGCTGGATCCTTCCAGAACGAAAGCTGCCAGCAACTAGGACCCTGCAAGTCCTTACAGCCCCAGATGCCACCAGTCATCTGACACCCAGAGCCTGGGCCAATGACTTCGTTTTCCCCATGGAAAATGGCCTCCATTTCTGGCCACTCGCCCTGACCAAGAGGGTGGTGCCCAGCAAGAAATTTGCAAGCTTTGCTGGATTGCTCCAAATCGAAAGCTACCACTTGTTGTTGTTCTATTTCTCTAGAGTCCCATCATGCTGTTCTCAGATTGCTAAAGTCCATACCTCCTCGGTGTGTTCTTATGGCTGCAGATCTTCACAGCACAGACGCTTTCTTCTGCATGCTGTTCTTTCCCAGTTCAGGGCTCCTTCAAGGCTCTCCCTGAATGGCTACGCCGCCCCCTTTTATCCCAGTTCTCTTCAATGCTCACAGCTGCAGCCCATCAAGGACAACCAGGACCTGTGGGACAGATATTCAAATAGAATCCATTTCCTCTACTCTAGCCAGTAAGTACTACCCTACAAGTCCTCAGAACCCCAAAGGCCACCTTTCATCTGACACCCAGACCCTGGGGAAAGGACTTCTTTTTCCCATGGCAAATGGCCTCCCTTGGCAGCCACTCACCCTGGCAGAAAGTGGGAGCCTAGCTAGAATGATGCAATCGTTGCTGGATTTTTCCAAAAGAAAAGCTGGCAGCAACTAGGGCCCTGGAAGTACTTAGAGCCTCAAACGCCACCTTGAACATATTCCTGAGACCCTGGGGAAAGGACTTCTTTTTCCCATGGAAAATGGCCTTCATTTGTGGCCACTTGGCCTGGCAGGCAGGGCAGTGCCAAGCCAGGAATCTACAAACTCTGCTGGATCCTTCCAGAACGAAAGCTGCCAGCAACTAGGACCCTGCAAGTCCTTAGAGCCCCAGATGCCACCAGTCATCTGACACCCAGAGCCTGGGCCAATGACTTTGTTTTCCCCATGGAAAATTGCCTCCATTTCTGGCCACTCGCCCTGACCAAGAGGGTGGTGCCCAGCAAGAAATTTGCAAGCTTTGCTGGATTGCTCCAAATCTAAAGCTGCCACTTGTTGTTGTTCTATTTCTCTAGAGTCCCATCATGCTGTTCTCAGATTGCTAAAGTCCATACCTCCTCGGTGTGTTCTTATGGCTGCAGATCTTCACAGCACAGACGCTTTCTTCTGCATGCTGTTCTTTCCCAGTTCAGGGCTCCTTCAAGGCTCTCCCTGAATGGCTACGCCGCCCCCTTTTATCCCAGTTCTCTTCAATGCTCACAGCTGCAGCCCATCAAGGACAACCAGGACCTGTGGGACAGATATTCAAATAGAATCCATTTCCTCTACTCTAGCCAGTAAGTACTACCCTACAAGTCCTCAGAACCCCAAAGGCCACCTTTCATCTGACACCCAGACCCTGGGGAAAGGACTTCTTTTTCCCATGGCAAATGGCCTCCCTTGGCAGCCACTCACCCTGGCAGAAAGTGGGAGCCTAGCTAGAATGATGCAATCGTTGCTGGATTTTTCCAAAAGAAAAGCTGCCAGCAACTAGGGCCCTGGAAGTACTTAGAGCCTCAAACGCCACCTTGAACATATTACTGAGACCCTGGGGAAAGGACTTCGTTTTTCCCATGGAAAATGGCCTTCATTTCTGGCCACTTGGCCTGGCAGGCAGGGCAGTGCCAAGCCAGGAATCTACAAACTCTGCTGGATCCTTCCAGAACGAAAGCTGCCAGCAACTAGGACCCTGCAAGTCCTTACAGCCCCAGATGCCACCAGTCATCTGACACCCAGAGCCTGGGCCAATGACTTCGTTTTCCCCATGGAAAATGGCCTCCATTTCTGGCCACTCGCCCTGACCAAGAGGGTGGTGCCCAGCAAGAAATTTGCAAGCTTTGCTGGATTGCTCCAAATCGAAAGCTGCCACTTCTTGTTGTTTTATTTCTCTAGAGTCCCATCATGCTGTTCTCAGATTGCTAAAGTCCATACCTCCTCGGTGTGTTCTTATGGCTGCAGATCTTCACAGCACAGACGCTTTCTTCTGCATGCTGTTCTTTCCCAGTTCAGGGCTCCTTCAAGGCTCTCCCTGAATGGCTACGCCGCCCCCTTTTATCCCAGTTCTCTTCAATGCTCACAGCTGCAGCCCATCAAGGACAACCAGGACCTGTGGGACAGATATTCAAATAGAATCCATTTCCTCTACTCTAGCCAGTAAGTACTACCCTACAAGTCCTCAGAACACCAAAGGCCACCTTTCATCTGACACCCAGACCCTGGGGAAAGGACTTCTTTTTCCCATGGCAAATGGCCTCCCTTGGCAGCCACTCACCCTGGCAGAAAGTGGGAGCCTAGCTAGAATGATGCAATCGTTGCTGGATTTTTCCAAAAGAAAAGCTGCCAGCAACTAGGGCCCTGGAAGTACTTAGAGCCTCAAACGCCACCTTGAACATATTACTGAGACCCTGGGGAAAGGACTTCTTTTTCCCATGGAAAATGGCCTTCATTTGTGGCCACTTGGCCTGGCAGGCAGGGCAGTGCCAAGCCAGGAATCTACAAACTCTGCTGGATCCTTCCAGAACGAAAGCTGCCAGCAACTAGGACCCTGCAAGTCCTTACAGCCCCAGATGCCACCAGTCATCTGACACCCAGAGCCTGGGCCAATGACTTTGTTTTCCCCATGGAAAATTGCCTCCATTTCTGGCCACTCGCCCTGACCAAGAGGGTGGTGCCCAGCAAGAAATTTGCAAGCTTTGCTGGATTGCTCCAAATCTAAAGCTGCCACTTGTTGTTGTTCTATTTCTCTAGAGTCCCATCATGCTGTTCTCAGATTGCTAAAGTCCATACCTCCTCGGTGTGTTCTTATGGCTGCAGATCTTCACAGCACAGACGCTTTCTTCTGCATGCTGTTCTTTCCCAGTTCAGGGCTCCTTCAAGGCTCTCCCTGAATGGCTACGCCGCCCCCTTTTATCCCAGTTCTCTTCAATGCTCACAGCTGCAGCCCATCAAGGACAACCAGGACCTGTGGGACAGATATTCAAATAGAATCCATTTCCTCTACTCTAGCCAGTAAGTACTACCCTACAAGTCCTCAGAACCCCAAAGGCCACCTTTCATCTGACACCCAGACCCTGGGGAAAGGACTTCTTTTTCCCATGGCAAATGGCCTCCCTTGGCAGCCACTCACCCTGGCAGAAAGTGGGAGCCTAGCTAGAATGATGCAATCGTTGCTGGATTTTTCCAAAAGAAAAGCTGCCAGCAACTAGGGCCCTGGAAGTACTTAGAGCCTCAAACGCCACCTTGAACATATTACTGAGACCCTGGGGAAAGGACTTCTTTTTCCCATGGAAAATGGCCTTCATTTGTGGCCACTTGGCCTGGCAGGCAGGGCAGTGCCAAGCCAGGAATCTACAAACTCTGCTGGATCCTTCCAGAACGAAAGCTGCCAGCAACTAGGACCCTGCAAGTCCTTAGAGCCCCAGATGCCACCAGTCATCTGACACCCAGAGCCTGGGCCAATGACTTTGTTTTCCCCATGGAAAATTGCCTCCATTTCTGGCCACTCGCCCTGACCAAGAGGGTGGTGCCCAGCAAGAAATTTGCAAGCTTTGCTGGATTGCTCCAAATCGAAAGCTGCCACTTGTTGTTGTTCTATTTCTCTAGAGTCCCATCATGCTGTTCTCAGATTGCTAAAGTCCATACCTCCTCGGTGTGTTCTTATGGCTGCAGATCTTCACAGCACAGACGCTTTCTTCTGCATGCTGTTCTTTCCCAGTTCAGGGCTCCTTCAAGGCTCTCCCTGAATGGCTAAGCCGCCCCCTTTTATCCCAGTTCTCTTCAATGCTCACAGCTGCAGCCCATCAAGGACAACCAGGACCTGTGGGGCAAAGCCTCTAGACAGATATTCAAATAGAATCCATTTCCTCTACTCTAGCCAGTAAGTACTACCCTACAAGTCCTCAGAACCCCAAAGGCCACCTTTCATCTGACACCCAGACCCTGGGGAAAGGACTTCTTTTTCCCATGGCAAATGGCCTCCCTTGGCAGCCACTCACCCTGGCAGAAAGTGGGAGCCTAGCTAGAATGATGCAATCGTTGCTGGATTTTTCCAAAAGAAAAGCTGCCAGCAACTAGGGCCCTGGAAGTACTTAGAGCCTCAAACGCCACCTTGAACATATTACTGAGACCCTGGGGAAAGGACTTCTTTTTCCCATGGAAAATGGCCTTCATTTGTGGCCACTTGGCCTGGCAGGCAGGGCAGTGCCAAGCCAGGAATCTACAAACTCTGCTGGATCCTTCCAGAACGAAAGCTGCCAGCAACTAGGACCCTGCAAGTCCTTAGAGCCCCAGATGCCACCAGTCATCTGACACCCAGAGCCTGGGCCAATGACTTTGTTTTCCCCATGGAAAATTGCCTCCATTTCTGGCCACTCGCCCTGACCAAGAGGGTGGTGCCCAGCAAGAAATTTGCAAGCTTTGCTGGATTGCTCCAAATCTAAAGCTGCCACTTGTTGTTGTTCTATTTCTCTAGAGTCCCATCATGCTGTTCTCAGATTGCTAAAGTCCATACCTCCTCGGTGTGTTCTTATGGCTGCAGATCTTCACAGCACAGACGCTTTCTTCTGCATGCTGTTCTTTCCCAGTTCAGGGCTCCTTCAAGGCTCTCCCTGAATGGCTACGCCGCCCCCTTTTATCCCAGTTCTCTTCAATGCTCACAGCTGCAGCCCATCAAGGACAACCAGGACCTGTGGGGCAAAGCCTCTAGACAGATATTCAAATAGAATCCATTTCCTCTACTCTAGCCAGTAAGTACTACCCTACAAGTCCTCAGAACACCAAAGGCCACCTTTCATCTGACACCCAGACCCTGGGGAAAGGACTTCTTTTTCCCATGGCAAATGGCCTCCCTTGGCAGCCACTCACCCTGGCAGAAAGTGGGAGCCTAGCTAGAATGATGCAATCGTTGCTGGATTTTTCCAAAAGAAAAGCTGGCAGCAACTAGGGCCCTGGAAGTACTTAGAGCCTCAAACGCCACCTTGAACATATTACTGAGACCCTGGGGAAAGGACTTCGTTTTTCCCATGGAAAATGGCCTTCATTTCTGGCCACTCTGCCTGGCAGGCAGGGCAGTGCCAAGCCAGGAATCTACAAACTGTGCTGGATCCTTCCAGAACGAAAGCTGCCAGCAACTAGGACCCTGCAAGTCCTTACAGCCCCAGATGCCACCAGTCATCTGACACCCAGAGCCTGGGCCAATGACTTCGTTTTCCCCATGGAAAATGGCCTCCATTTCTGGCCACTCGCCCTGACCAAGAGGGTGGTGCCCAGCAAGAAATTTGCAAGCTTTGCTGGATTGCTCCAAATCTAAAGCTACCACTTGTTGTTGTTCTATTTCTCTAGAGTCCCATCATGCTGTTCTCAGATTGCTAAAGTCCATACCTCCTCGGTGTGTTCTTATGGCTGCAGATCTTCACAGCACAGACGCTTTCTTCTGCATGCTGTTCTTTCCCAGTTCAGGGCTCCTTCAAGGCTCTCCCTGAATGGCTACGCCGCCCCCTTTTATCCCAGTTCTCTTCAATGCTCACAGCTGCAGCCCATCAAGGACAACCAGGACCTGTGGGACAGATATTCAAATAGAATCCATTTCCTCTACTCTAGCCAGTAAGTACTACCCTACAAGTCCTCAGAACCCCAAAGGCCACCTTTCATCTGACACCCAGACCCTGGGGAAAGGACTTCTTTTTCCCATGGCAAATGGCCTCCCTTGGCAGCCACTCACCCTGGCAGAAAGTGGGAGCCTAGCTAGAATGATGCAATCGTTGCTGGATTTTTCCAAAAGAAAAGCTGGCAGCAACTAGGGCCCTGGAAGTACTTAGAGCCTCAAACGCCACCTTGAACATATTCCTGAGACCCTGGGGAAAGGACTTCGTTTTTCCCATGGAAAATGGCCTTCATTTCTGGCCACTTGGCCTGGCAGGCAGGGCAGTGCCAAGCCAGGAATCTACAAACTCTGCTGGATCCTTCCAGAACGAAAGCTGCCAGCAACTAGGACCCTGCAAGTCCTTAGAGCCCCAGATGCCACCAGTCATCTGACACCCAGAGCCTGGGCCAATGACTTCGTTTTCCCCATGGAAAATGGCCTCCATTTCTGGCCACTCGCCCTGACCAAGAGGGTGGTGCCCAGCAAGAAATTTGCAAGCTTTGCTGGATTGCTCCAAATCGAAAGCTGCCACTTCTTGTTGTTTTATTTCTCTAGAGTCCCATCATGCTGTTCTCAGATTGCTAAAGTCCATACCTCCTCGGTGTGTTCTTATGGCTGCAGATCTTCACAGCACAGACGCTTTCTTCTGCATGCTGTTCTTTCCCAGTTCAGGGCTCCTTCAAGGCTCTCCCTGAATGGCTACGCCGCCCCCTTTTATCCCAGTTCTCTTCAATGCTCACAGCTGCAGCCCATCAAGGACAACCAGGACCTGTGGGGCAAAGCCTCTAGACAGATATTCAAATAGAATCCATTTCCTCTACTCTAGCCAGTAAGTACTACCCTACAAGTCCTCAGAACCCCAAAGGCCACCTTTCATCTGACACCCAGACCCTGGGGAAAGGACTTCTTTTTCCCATGGCAAATGGCCTCCCTTGGCAGCCACTCACCCTGGCAGAAAGTGGGAGCCTAGCTAGAATGATGCAATCGTTGCTGGATTTTTCCAAAAGAAAAGCTGCCAGCAACTAGGGCCCTGGAAGTACTTAGAGCCTCAAACGCCACCTTGAACATATTACTGAGACCCTGGGGAAAGGACTTCGTTTTTCCCATGGAAAATGGCCTTCATTTGTGGCCACTTGGCCTGGCAGGCAGGGCAGTGCCAAGCCAGGAATCTACAAACTCTGCTGGATCCTTCCAGAACGAAAGCTGCCAGCAACTAGGACCCTGCAAGTCCTTAGAGCCCCAGATGCCACCAGTCATCTGACACCCAGAGCCTGGGCCAATGACTTTGTTTTCCCCATGGAAAATTGCCTCCATTTCTGGCCACTCGCCCTGACCAAGAGGGTGGTGCCCAGCAAGAAATTTGCAAGCTTTGCTGGATTGCTCCAAATCGAAAGCTGCCACTTGTTGTTGTTCTATTTCTCTAGAGTCCCATCATGCTGTTCTCAGATTGCTAAAGTCCATACCTCCTCGGTGTGTTCTTATGGCTGCAGATCTTCACAGCACAGACGCTTTCTTCTGCATGCTGTTCTTTCCCAGTTCAGGGCTCCTTCAAGGCTCTCCCTGAATGGCTACGCCGCCCCCTTTTATCCCAGTTCTCTTCAATGCTCACAGCTGCAGCCCATCAAGGACAACCAGGACCTGTGGGACAGATATTCAAATAGAATCCATTTCCTCTACTCTAGCCAGTAAGTACTACCCTACAAGTCCTCAGAACCCCAAAGGCCACCTTTCATCTGACACCCAGACCCTGGGGAAAGGACTTCTTTTTCCCATGGCAAATGGCCTCCCTTGGCAGCCACTCACCCTGGCAGAAAGTGGGAGCCTAGCTAGAATGATGCAATCGTTGCTGGATTTTTCCAAAAGAAAAGCTGGCAGCAACTAGGGCCCTGGAAGTACTTAGAGCCTCAAACGCCACCTTGAACATATTACTGAGACCCTGGGGAAAGGACTTCGTTTTTCCCATGGAAAATGGCCTTCATTTGTGGCCACTTGGCCTGGCAGGCAGGGCAGTGCCAAGCCAGGAATCTACAAACTCTGCTGGATCCTTCCAGAACGAAAGCTGCCAGCAACTAGGACCCTGCAAGTCCTTACAGCCCCAGATGCCACCAGTCATCTGACACCCAGAGCCTGGGCCAATGACTTCGTTTTCCCCATGGAAAATGGCCTCCATTTCTGGCCACTCGCCCTGACCAAGAGGGTGGTGCCCAGCAAGAAATTTGCAAGCTTTGCTGGATTGCTCCAAATCGAAAGCTACCACTTGTTGTTGTTCTATTTCTCTAGAGTCCCATCATGCTGTTCTCAGATTGCTAAAGTCCATACCTCCTCGGTGTGTTCTTATGGCTGCAGATCTTCACAGCACAGACGCTTTCTTCTGCATGCTGTTCTTTCCCAGTTCAGGGCTCCTTCAAGGCTCTCCCTGAATGGCTACGCCGCCCCCTTTTATCCCAGTTCTCTTCAATGCTCACAGCTGCAGCCCATCAAGGACAACCAGGACCTGTGGGACAGATATTCAAATAGAATCCATTTCCTCTACTCTAGCCAGTAAGTACTACCCTACAAGTCCTCAGAACCCCAAAGGCCACCTTTCATCTGACACCCAGACCCTGGGGAAAGGACTTCTTTTTCCCATGGCAAATGGCCTCCCTTGGCAGCCACTCACCCTGGCAGAAAGTGGGAGCCTAGCTAGAATGATGCAATCGTTGCTGGATTTTTCCAAAAGAAAAGCTGGCAGCAACTAGGGCCCTGGAAGTACTTAGAGCCTCAAACGCCACCTTGAACATATTCCTGAGACCCTGGGGAAAGGACTTCTTTTTCCCATGGAAAATGGCCTTCATTTGTGGCCACTTGGCCTGGCAGGCAGGGCAGTGCCAAGCCAGGAATCTACAAACTCTGCTGGATCCTTCCAGAACGAAAGCTGCCAGCAACTAGGACCCTGCAAGTCCTTAGAGCCCCAGATGCCACCAGTCATCTGACACCCAGAGCCTGGGCCAATGACTTTGTTTTCCCCATGGAAAATTGCCTCCATTTCTGGCCACTCGCCCTGACCAAGAGGGTGGTGCCCAGCAAGAAATTTGCAAGCTTTGCTGGATTGCTCCAAATCTAAAGCTGCCACTTGTTGTTGTTCTATTTCTCTAGAGTCCCATCATGCTGTTCTCAGATTGCTAAAGTCCATACCTCCTCGGTGTGTTCTTATGGCTGCAGATCTTCACAGCACAGACGCTTTCTTCTGCATGCTGTTCTTTCCCAGTTCAGGGCTCCTTCAAGGCTCTCCCTGAATGGCTACGCCGCCCCCTTTTATCCCAGTTCTCTTCAATGCTCACAGCTGCAGCCCATCAAGGACAACCAGGACCTGTGGGACAGATATTCAAATAGAATCCATTTCCTCTACTCTAGCCAGTAAGTACTACCCTACAAGTCCTCAGAACCCCAAAGGCCACCTTTCATCTGACACCCAGACCCTGGGGAAAGGACTTCTTTTTCCCATGGCAAATGGCCTCCCTTGGCAGCCACTCACCCTGGCAGAAAGTGGGAGCCTAGCTAGAATGATGCAATCGTTGCTGGATTTTTCCAAAAGAAAAGCTGCCAGCAACTAGGGCCCTGGAAGTACTTAGAGCCTCAAACGCCACCTTGAACATATTACTGAGACCCTGGGGAAAGGACTTCGTTTTTCCCATGGAAAATGGCCTTCATTTCTGGCCACTTGGCCTGGCAGGCAGGGCAGTGCCAAGCCAGGAATCTACAAACTCTGCTGGATCCTTCCAGAACGAAAGCTGCCAGCAACTAGGACCCTGCAAGTCCTTACAGCCCCAGATGCCACCAGTCATCTGACACCCAGAGCCTGGGCCAATGACTTCGTTTTCCCCATGGAAAATGGCCTCCATTTCTGGCCACTCGCCCTGACCAAGAGGGTGGTGCCCAGCAAGAAATTTGCAAGCTTTGCTGGATTGCTCCAAATCGAAAGCTGCCACTTCTTGTTGTTTTATTTCTCTAGAGTCCCATCATGCTGTTCTCAGATTGCTAAAGTCCATACCTCCTCGGTGTGTTCTTATGGCTGCAGATCTTCACAGCACAGACGCTTTCTTCTGCATGCTGTTCTTTCCCAGTTCAGGGCTCCTTCAAGGCTCTCCCTGAATGGCTACGCCGCCCCCTTTTATCCCAGTTCTCTTCAATGCTCACAGCTGCAGCCCATCAAGGACAACCAGGACCTGTGGGACAGATATTCAAATAGAATCCATTTCCTCTACTCTAGCCAGTAAGTACTACCCTACAAGTCCTCAGAACACCAAAGGCCACCTTTCATCTGACACCCAGACCCTGGGGAAAGGACTTCTTTTTCCCATGGCAAATGGCCTCCCTTGGCAGCCACTCACCCTGGCAGAAAGTGGGAGCCTAGCTAGAATGATGCAATCGTTGCTGGATTTTTCCAAAAGAAAAGCTGGCAGCAACTAGGGCCCTGGAAGTACTTAGAGCCTCAAACGCCACCTTGAACATATTACTGAGACCCTGGGGAAAGGACTTCGTTTTTCCCATGGAAAATGGCCTTCATTTCTGGCCACTCTGCCTGGCAGGCAGGGCAGTGCCAAGCCAGGAATCTACAAACTGTGCTGGATCCTTCCAGAACGAAAGCTGCCAGCAACTAGGACCCTGCAAGTCCTTACAGCCCCAGATGCCACCAGTCATCTGACACCCAGAGCCTGGGCCAATGACTTCGTTTTCCCCATGGAAAATGGCCTCCATTTCTGGCCACTCGCCCTGACCAAGAGGGTGGTGCCCAGCAAGAAATTTGCAAGCTTTGCTGGATTGCTCCAAATCTAAAGCTACCACTTGTTGTTGTTCTATTTCTCTAGAGTCCCATCATGCTGTTCTCAGATTGCTAAAGTCCATACCTCCTCGGTGTGTTCTTATGGCTGCAGATCTTCACAGCACAGACGCTTTCTTCTGCATGCTGTTCTTTCCCAGTTCAGGGCTCCTTCAAGGCTCTCCCTGAATGGCTAAGCCGCCCCCTTTTATCCCAGTTCTCTTCAATGCTCACAGCTGCAGCCCATCAAGGACAACCAGGACCTGTGGGGCAAAGCCTCTAGACAGATATTCAAATAGAATCCATTTCCTCTACTCTAGCCAGTAAGTACTACCCTACAAGTCCTCAGAACCCCAAAGGCCACCTTTCATCTGACACCCAGACCCTGGGGAAAGGACTTCTTTTTCCCATGGCAAATGGCCTCCCTTGGCAGCCACTCACCCTGGCAGAAAGTGGGAGCCTAGCTAGAATGATGCAATCGTTGCTGGATTTTTCCAAAAGAAAAGCTGCCAGCAACTAGGGCCCTGGAAGTACTTAGAGCCTCAAACGCCACCTTGAACATATTACTGAGACCCTGGGGAAAGGACTTCTTTTTCCCATGGAAAATGGCCTTCATTTGTGGCCACTTGGCCTGGCAGGCAGGGCAGTGCCAAGCCAGGAATCTACAAACTCTGCTGGATCCTTCCAGAACGAAAGCTGCCAGCAACTAGGACCCTGCAAGTCCTTAGAGCCCCAGATGCCACCAGTCATCTGACACCCAGAGCCTGGGCCAATGACTTTGTTTTCCCCATGGAAAATTGCCTCCATTTCTGGCCACTCGCCCTGACCAAGAGGGTGGTGCCCAGCAAGAAATTTGCAAGCTTTGCTGGATTGCTCCAAATCTAAAGCTGCCACTTGTTGTTGTTCTATTGCTCTAGAGTCCCATCATGCTGTTCTCAGATTGCTAAAGTCCATACCTCCTCGGTGTGTTCTTATGGCTGCAGATCTTCACAGCACAGACGCTTTCTTCTGCATGCTGTTCTTTACCAGTTCAGGGCTCCTTCAAGGCTCTCCCTGAATGGCTACGCCGCCCCCTTTTATCCCAGTTCTCTTCAATGCTCACAGCTGCAGCCCATCAAGGACAACCAGGACCTGTGGGGCAAAGCCTCTAGACAGATATTCAAATAGAATCCATTTCCTCTACTCTAGCCAGTAAGTACTACCCTACAAGTCCTCAGAACCCCAAAGGCCACCTTTCATCTGACACCCAGACCCTGGGGAAAGGACTTCTTTTTCCCATGGCAAATGGCCTCCCTTGGCAGCCACTCACCCTGGCAGAAAGTGGGAGCCTAGCTAGAATGATGCAATCGTTGCTGGATTTTTCCAAAAGAAAAGCTGGCAGCAACTAGGGCCCTGGAAGTACTTAGAGCCTCAAACGCCACCTTGAACATATTACTGAGACCCTGGGGAAAGGACTTCGTTTTTCCCATGGAAAATGGCCTTCATTTCTGGCCACTCTGCCTGGCAGGCAGGGCAGTGCCAAGCCAGGAATCTACAAACTGTGCTGGATCCTTCCAGAACGAAAGCTGCCAGCAACTAGGACCCTGCAAGTCCTTACAGCCCCAGATGCCACCAGTCATCTGACACCCAGAGCCTGGGCCAATGACTTCGTTTTCCCCATGGAAAATGGCCTCCATTTCTGGCCACTCGCCCTGACCAAGAGGGTGGTGCCCAGCAAGAAATTTGCAAGCTTTGCTGGATTGCTCCAAATCTAAAGCTACCACTTGTTGTTGTTCTATTTCTCTAGAGTCCCATCATGCTGTTCTCAGATTGCTAAAGTCCATACCTCCTCGGTGTGTTCTTATGGCTGCAGATCTTCACAGCACAGACGCTTTCTTCTGCATGCTGTTCTTTCCCAGTTCAGGGCTCCTTCAAGGCTCTCCCTGAATGGCTAAGCCGCCCCCTTTTATCCCAGTTCTCTTCAATGCTCACAGCTGCAGCCCATCAAGGACAACCAGGACCTGTGGGACAGATATTCAAATAGAATCCATTTCCTCTACTCTAGCCAGTAAGTACTACCCTACAAGTCCTCAGAACCCCAAAGGCCACCTTTCATCTGACACCCAGACCCTGGGGAAAGGACTTCTTTTTCCCATGGCAAATGGCCTCCCTTGGCAGCCACTCACCCTGGCAGAAAGTGGGAGCCTAGCTAGAATGATGCAATCGTTGCTGGATTTTTCCAAAAGAAAAGCTGCCAGCAACTAGGGCCCTGGAAGTACTTAGAGCCTCAAACGCCACCTTGAACATATTACTGAGACCCTGGGGAAAGGACTTCGTTTTTCCCATGGAAAATGGCCTTCATTTCTGGCCACTTGGCCTGGCAGGCAGGGCAGTGCCAAGCCAGGAATCTACAAACTGTGCTGGATCCTTCCAGAACGAAAGCTGCCAGCAACTAGGACCCTGCAAGTCCTTACAGCCCCAGATGCCACCAGTCATCTGACACCCAGAGCCTGGGCCAATGACTTCGTTTTCCCCATGGAAAATGGCCTCCATTTCTGGCCACTCGCCCTGACCAAGAGGGTGGTGCCCAGCAAGAAATTTGCAAGCTTTGCTGGATTGCTCCAAATCGAAAGCTGCCACTTCTTGTTGTTTTATTTCTCTAGAGTCCCATCATGCTGTTCTCAGATTGCTAAAGTCCATACCTCCTCGGTGTGTTCTTATGGCTGCAGATCTTCACAGCACAGACGCTTTCTTCTGCATGCTGTTCTTTCCCAGTTCAGGGCTCCTTCAAGGCTCTCCCTGAATGGCTACGCCGCCCCCTTTTATCCCAGTTCTCTTCAATGCTCACAGCTGCAGCCCATCAAGGACAACCAGGACCTGTGGGGCAAAGCCTCTAGACAGATATTCAAATAGAATCCATTTCCTCTACTCTAGCCAGTAAGTACTACCCTACAAGTCCTCAGAACCCCAAAGGCCACCTTTCATCTGACACCCAGACCCTGGGGAAAGGACTTCTTTTTCCCATGGCAAATGGCCTCCCTTGGCAGCCACTCACCCTGGCAGAAAGTGGGAGCCTAGCTAGAATGATGCAATCGTTGCTGGATTTTTCCAAAAGAAAAGCTGCCAGCAACTAGGGCCCTGGAAGTACTTAGAGCCTCAAACGCCACCTTGAACATATTACTGAGACCCTGGGGAAAGGACTTCGTTTTTCCCATGGAAAATGGCCTTCATTTGTGGCCACTTGGCCTGGCAGGCAGGGCAGTGCCAAGCCAGGAATCTACAAACTCTGCTGGATCCTTCCAGAACGAAAGCTGCCAGCAACTAGGACCCTGCAAGTCCTTAGAGCCCCAGATGCCACCAGTCATCTGACACCCAGAGCCTGGGCCAATGACTTTGTTTTCCCCATGGAAAATTGCCTCCATTTCTGGCCACTCGCCCTGACCAAGAGGGTGGTGCCCAGCAAGAAATTTGCAAGCTTTGCTGGATTGCTCCAAATCGAAAGCTGCCACTTGTTGTTGTTCTATTTCTCTAGAGTCCCATCATGCTGTTCTCAGATTGCTAAAGTCCATACCTCCTCGGTGTGTTCTTATGGCTGCAGATCTTCACAGCACAGACGCTTTCTTCTGCATGCTGTTCTTTCCCAGTTCAGGGCTCCTTCAAGGCTCTCCCTGAATGGCTACGCCGCCCCCTTTTATCCCAGTTCTCTTCAATGCTCACAGCTGCAGCCCATCAAGGACAACCAGGACCTGTGGGACAGATATTCAAATAGAATCCATTTCCTCTACTCTAGCCAGTAAGTACTACCCTACAAGTCCTCAGAACCCCAAAGGCCACCTTTCATCTGACACCCAGACCCTGGGGAAAGGACTTCTTTTTCCCATGGCAAATGGCCTCCCTTGGCAGCCACTCACCCTGGCAGAAAGTGGGAGCCTAGCTAGAATGATGCAATCGTTGCTGGATTTTTCCAAAAGAAAAGCTGGCAGCAACTAGGGCCCTGGAAGTACTTAGAGCCTCAAACGCCACCTTGAACATATTCCTGAGACCCTGGGGAAAGGACTTCTTTTTCCCATGGAAAATGGCCTTCATTTGTGGCCACTTGGCCTGGCAGGCAGGGCAGTGCCAAGCCAGGAATCTACAAACTCTGCTGGATCCTTCCAGAACGAAAGCTGCCAGCAACTAGGACCCTGCAAGTCCTTAGAGCCCCAGATGCCACCAGTCATCTGACACCCAGAGCCTGGGCCAATGACTTTGTTTTCCCCATGGAAAATTGCCTCCATTTCTGGCCACTCGCCCTGACCAAGAGGGTGGTGCCCAGCAAGAAATTTGCAAGCTTTGCTGGATTGCTCCAAATCGAAAGCTGCCACTTGTTGTTCTTCTATTTCTCTAGAGTCCCATCATGCTGTTCTCAGATTGCTAAAGTCCATACCTCCTCGGTGTGTTCTTATGGCTGCAGATCTTCACAGCACAGACGCTTTCTTCTGCATGCTGTTCTTTCCCAGTTCAGGGCTCCTTCAAGGCTCTCCCTGAATGGCTACGCCGCCCCCTTTTATCCCAGTTCTCTTCAATGCTCACAGCTGCAGCCCATCAAGGACAACCAGGACCTGTGGGACAGATATTCAAATAGAATCCATTTCCTCTACTCTAGCCAGTAAGTACTACCCTACAAGTCCTCAGAACCCCAAAGGCCACCTTTCATCTGACACCCAGACCCTGGGGAAAGGACTTCTTTTTCCCATGGCAAATGGCCTCCCTTGGCAGCCACTCACCCTGGCAGAAAGTGGGAGCCTAGCTAGAATGATGCAATCGTTGCTGGATTTTTCCAAAAGAAAAGCTGGCAGCAACTAGGGCCCTGGAAGTACTTAGAGCCTCAAACGCCACCTTGAACATATTCCTGAGACCCTGGGGAAAGGACTTCTTTTTCCCATGGAAAATGGCCTTCATTTGTGGCCACTTGGCCTGGCAGGCAGGGCGGTGCCAAGCCAGGAATCTACAAACTCTGCTGGATCCTTCCAGAACGAAAGCTGCCAGCAACTAGGACCCTGCAAGTCCTTAGAGCCCCAGATGCCACCAGTCATCTGACACCCAGAGCCTGGGCCAATGACTTTGTTTTCCCCATGGAAAATTGCCTCCATTTCTGGCCACTCGCCCTGACCAAGAGGGTGGTGCCCAGCAAGAAATTTGCAAGCTTTGCTGGATTGCTCCAAATCTAAAGCTGCCACTTGTTGTTGTTCTATTTCTCTAGAGTCCCATCATGCTGTTCTCAGATTGCTAAAGTCCATACCTCCTCGGTGTGTTCTTATGGCTGCAGATCTTCACAGCACAGACGCTTTCTTCTGCATGCTGTTCTTTCCCAGTTCAGGGCTCCTTCAAGGCTCTCCCTGAATGGCTAAGCCGCCCCCTTTTATCCCAGTTCTCTTCAATGCTCACAGCTGCAGCCCATCAAGGACAACCAGGACCTGTGGGACAGATATTCAAATAGAATCCATTTCCTCTACTCTAGCCAGTAAGTACTACCCTACAAGTCCTCAGAACCCCAAAGGCCACCTTTCATCTGACACCCAGACCCTGGGGAAAGGACTTCTTTTTCCCATGGCAAATGGCCTCCCTTGGCAGCCACTCACCCTGGCAGAAAGTGGGAGCCTAGCTAGAATGATGCAATCGTTGCTGGATTTTTCCAAAAGAAAAGCTGCCAGCAACTAGGGCCCTGGAAGTACTTAGAGCCTCAAACGCCACCTTGAACATATTACTGAGACCCTGGGGAAAGGACTTCGTTTTTCCCATGGAAAATGGCCTTCATTTCTGGCCACTTGGCCTGGCAGGCAGGGCAGTGCCAAGCCAGGAATCTACAAACTCTGCTGGATCCTTCCAGAACGAAAGCTGCCAGCAACTAGGACCCTGCAAGTCCTTACAGCCCCAGATGCCACCAGTCATCTGACACCCAGAGCCTGGGCCAATGACTTCGTTTTCCCCATGGAAAATGGCCTCCATTTCTGGCCACTCGCCCTGACCAAGAGGGTGGTGCCCAGCAAGAAATTTGCAAGCTTTGCTGGATTGCTCCAAATCGAAAGCTGCCACTTCTTGTTGTTTTATTTCTCTAGAGTCCCATCATGCTGTTCTCAGATTGCTAAAGTCCATACCTCCTCGGTGTGTTCTTATGGCTGCAGATCTTCACAGCACAGACGCTTTCTTCTGCATGCTGTTCTTTCCCAGTTCAGGGCTCCTTCAAGGCTCTCCCTGAATGGCTACGCCGCCCCCTTTTATCCCAGTTCTCTTCAATGCTCACAGCTGCAGCCCATCAAGGACAACCAGGACCTGTGGGACAGATATTCAAATAGAATCCATTTCCTCTACTCTAGCCAGTAAGTACTACCCTACAAGTCCTCAGAACCCCAAAGGCCACCTTTCATCTGACACCCAGACCCTGGGGAAAGGACTTCTTTTTCCCATGGCAAATGGCCTCCCTTGGCAGCCACTCACCCTGGCAGAAAGTGGGAGCCTAGCTAGAATGATGCAATCGTTGCTGGATTTTTCCAAAAGAAAAGCTGGCAGCAACTAGGGCCCTGGAAGTACTTAGAGCCTCAAACGCCACCTTGAACATATTACTGAGACCCTGGGGAAAGGACTTCGTTTTTCCCATGGAAAATGGCCTTCATTTGTGGCCACTTGGCCTGGCAGGCAGGGCAGTGCCAAGCCAGGAATCTACAAACTCTGCTGGATCCTTCCA
This sequence comes from Agelaius phoeniceus, assembly GCF_051311805.1. NCBI lineage: Eukaryota > Metazoa > Chordata > Aves > Passeriformes > Icteridae > Agelaius > Agelaius phoeniceus. The sequence continues at coordinate 7,711,935 of NC_135289.1, read as the reverse complement.
GAACGAAAGCTGCCAGCAACTAGGACCCTGCAAGTCCTTACAGCCCCAGATGCCACCTGTCATCTGACACCCAGAGCCTGGGCCAATGACTTCGTTTTCCCCATGGAAAATGGCCTCCATTTCTGGCCACTCGCCCTGACCAAGAGGGTGGTGCCCAGCAAGAAATTTGCAAGCTTTGCTGGATTGCTCCAAATCGAAAGCTGCCACTTGTTGTTGTTCTATTTCTCTAGAGTCCCATCATGCTGTTCTCAGATTGCTAAAGTCCATACCTCCTCGGTGTGTTCTTATGGCTGCAGATCTTCACAGCACAGACGCTTTCTTCTGCATGCTGTTCTTTCCCAGTTCAGGGCTCCTTCAAGGCTCTCCCTGAATGGCTACGCCGCCCCCTTTTATCCCAGTTCTCTTCAATGCTCACAGCTGCAGCCCATCAAGGACAACCAGGACCTGTGGGGCAAAGCCTCTAGACAGATATTCAAATAGAATCCATTTCCTCTACTCTAGCCAGTAAGTACTACCCTACAAGTCCTCAGAACCCCAAAGGCCACCTTTCATCTGACACCCAGACCCTGGGGAAAGGACTTCTTTTTCCCATGGCAAATGGCCTCCCTTGGCAGCCACTCACCCTGGCAGAAAGTGGGAGCCTAGCTAGAATGATGCAATCGTTGCTGGATTTTTCCAAAAGAAAAGCTGGCAGCAACTAGGGCCCTGGAAGTACTTAGAGCCTCAAACGCCACCTTGAACATATTACTGAGACCCTGGGGAAAGGACTTCTTTTTCCCATGGAAAATGGCCTTCATTTGTGGCCACTTGGCCTGGCAGGCAGGGCAGTGCCAAGCCAGGAATCTACAAACTCTGCTGGATCCTTCCAGAACGAAAGCTGCCAGCAACTAGGACCCTGCAAGTCCTTAGAGCCCCAGATGCCACCAGTCATCTGACACCCAGAGCCTGGGCCAATGACTTTGTTTTCCCCATGGAAAATTGCCTCCATTTCTGGCCACTCGCCCTGACCAAGAGGGTGGTGCCCAGCAAGAAATTTGCAAGCTTTGCTGGATTGCTCCAAATCTAAAGCTGCCACTTGTTGTTGTTCTATTTCTCTAGAGTCCCATCATGCTGTTCTCAGATTGCTAAAGTCCATACCTCCTCGGTGTGTTCTTATGGCTGCAGATCTTCACAGCACAGACGCTTTCTTCTGCATGCTGTTCTTTCCCAGTTCAGGGCTCCTTCAAGGCTCTCCCTGAATGGCTACGCCGCCCCCTTTTATCCCAGTTCTCTTCAATGCTCACAGCTGCAGCCCATCAAGGACAACCAGGACCTGTGGGGCAAAGCCTCTAGACAGATATTCAAATAGAATCCATTTCCTCTACTCTAGCCAGTAAGTACTACCCTACAAGTCCTCAGAACCCCAAAGGCCACCTTTCATCTGACACCCAGACCCTGGGGAAAGGACTTCTTTTTCCCATGGCAAATGGCCTCCCTTGGCAGCCACTCACCCTGGCAGAAAGTGGGAGCCTAGCTAGAATGATGCAATCGTTGCTGGATTTTTCCAAAAGAAAAGCTGGCAGCAACTAGGGCCCTGGAAGTACTTAGAGCCTCAAACGCCACCTTGAACATATTCCTGAGACCCTGGGGAAAGGACTTCGTTTTTCCCATGGGAAATGGCCTTCATTTGTGGCCACTTGGCCTGGCAGGCAGGGCAGTGCCAAGCCAGGAATCTACAAACTCTGCTGGATCCTTCCAGAACGAAAGCTGCCAGCAACTAGGACCCTGCAAGTCCTTAGAGCCCCAGATGCCACCAGTCATCTGACACCCAGAGCCTGGGCCAATGACTTCGTTTTCCCCATGGAAAATGGCCTCCATTTCTGGCCACTCGCCCTGACCAAGAGGGTGGTGCCCAGCAAGAAATTTGCAAGCTTTGCTGGATTGCTCCAAATCTAAAGCTGCCACTAGTTGTTGTTCTATTTCTCTAGAGTCCCATCATGCTGTTCTCAGATTGCTAAAGTCCATACCTCCTCGGTGTGTTCTTATGGCTGCAGATCTTCACAGCACAGACGCTTTCTTCTGCATGCTGTTCTTTCCCAGTTCAGGGCTCCTTCAAGGCTCTCCCTGAATGGCTACGCCGCCCCCTTTTATCCCAGTTCTCTTCAATGCTCACAGCTGCAGCCCATCAAGGACAACCAGGACCTGTGGGACAGATATTCAAATAGAATCCATTTCCTCTACTCTAGCCAGTAAGTACTACCCTACAAGTCCTCAGAACCCCAAAGGCCACCTTTCATCTGACACCCAGACCCTGGGGAAAGGACTTCTTTTTCCCATGGCAAATGGCCTCCCTTGGCAGCCACTCACCCTGGCAGAAAGTGGGAGCCTAGCTAGAATGATGCAATCGTTGCTGGATTTTTCCAAAAGAAAAGCTGCCAGCAACTAGGGCCCTGGAAGTACTTAGAGCCTCAAACGCCACCTTGAACATATTCCTGAGACCCTGGGGAAAGGACTTCGTTTTTCCCATGGGAAATGGCCTTCATTTGTGGCCACTTGGCCTGGCAGGCAGGGCAGTGCCAAGCCAGGAATCTACAAACTGTGCTGGATCCTTCCAGAACGAAAGCTGCCAGCAACTAGGACCCTGCAAGTCCTTAGAGCCCCAGATGCCACCAGTCATCTGACACCCAGAGCCTGGGCCAATGACTTCGTTTTCCCCATGGAAAATGGCCTCCATTTCTGGCCACTCGCCCTGACCAAGAGGGTGGTGCCCAGCAAGAAATTTGCAAGCTTTGCTGGATTGCTCCAAATCGAAAGCTACCACTTGTTGTTGTTCTATTTCTCTAGAGTCCCATCATGCTGTTCTCAGATTGCTAAAGTCCATACCTCCTCGGTGTGTTCTTATGGCTGCAGATCTTCACAGCACAGACGCTTTCTTCTGCATGCTGTTCTTTCCCAGTTCAGGGCTCCTTCAAGGCTCTCCCTGAATGGCTACGCCGCCCCCTTTTATCCCAGTTCTCTTCAATGCTCACAGCTGCAGCCCATCAAGGACAACCAGGACCTGTGGGACAGATATTCAAATAGAATCCATTTCCTCTACTCTAGCCAGTAAGTACTACCCTACAAGTCCTCAGAACCCCAAAGGCCACCTTTCATCTGACACCCAGACCCTGGGGAAAGGACTTCTTTTTCCCATGGCAAATGGCCTCCCTTGGCAGCCACTCACCCTGGCAGAAAGTGGGAGCCTAGCTAGAATGATGCAATCGTTGCTGGATTTTTCCAAAAGAAAAGCTGCCAGCAACTAGGGCCCTGGAAGTACTTAGAGCCTCAAACGCCACCTTGAACATATTACTGAGACCCTGGGGAAAGGACTTCGTTTTTCCCATGGAAAATGGCCTTCATTTGTGGCCACTTGGCCTGGCAGGCAGGGCAGTGCCAAGCCAGGAATCTACAAACTCTGCTGGATCCTTCCAGAACGAAAGCTGCCAGCAACTAGGACCCTGCAAGTCCTTAGAGCCCCAGATGCCACCAGTCATCTGACACCCAGAGCCTGGGCCAATGACTTCGTTTTCCCCATGGAAAATGGCCTCCATTTCTGGCCACTCGCCCTGACCAAGAGGGTGGTGCCCAGCAAGAAATTTGCAAGCTTTGCTGGATTGCTCCAAATCGAAAGCTGCCACTTGTTGTTGTTCTATTTCTCTAGAGTCCCATAATGCTGTTCTCAGATTGCTAAAGTCCATACCTCCTCGGTGTGTTCTTATGGCTGCAGATCTTCACAGCACAGACGCTTTCTTCTGCATGCTGTTCTTTCCCAGTTCAGGGCTCCTTCAAGGCTCTCCCTGAATGGCTACGCCGCCCCCTTTTATCCCAGTTCTCTTCAATGCTCACAGCTGCAGCCCATCAAGGACAACCAGGACCTGTGGGACAGATATTCAAATAGAATCCATTTCCTCTACTCTAGCCAGTAAGTACTACCCTACAAGTCCTCAGAACCCCAAAGGCCACCTTTCATCTGACACCCAGACCCTGGGGAAAGGACTTCTTTTTCCCATGGCAAATGGCCTCCCTTGGCAGCCACTCACCCTGGCAGAAAGTGGGAGCCTAGCTAGAATGATGCAATCGTTGCTGGATTTTTCCAAAAGAAAAGCTGGCAGCAACTAGGGCCCTGGAAGTACTTAGAGCCTCAAACGCCACCTTGAACATATTCCTGAGACCCTGGGGAAAGGACTTCGTTTTTCCCATGGAAAATGGCCTTCATTTGTGGCCACTTGGCCTGGCAGGCAGGGCAGTGCCAAGCCAGGAATCTACAAACTCTGCTGGATCCTTCCAGAACGAAAGCTGCCAGCAACTAGGACCCTGCAAGTCCTTAGAGCCCCAGATGCCACCTGTCATCTGACACCCAGAGCCTGGGCCAATGACTTCGTTTTCCCCATGGAAAATGGCCTCCATTTCTGGCCACTCGCCCTGACCAAGAGGGTGGTGCCCAGCAAGAAATTTGCAAGCTTTGCTGGATTGCTCCAAATCGAAAGCTGCCACTTCTTGTTGTTTTATTTCTCTAGAGTCCCATCATGCTGTTCTCAGATTGCTAAAGTCCATACCTCCTCGGTGTGTTCTTATGGCTGCAGATCTTCACAGCACAGACGCTTTCTTCTGCATGCTGTTCTTTCCCAGTTCAGGGCTCCTTCAAGGCTCTCCCTGAATGGCTACGCCGCCCCCTTTTATCCCAGTTCTCTTCAATGCTCACAGCTGCAGCCCATCAAGGACAACCAGGACCTGTGGGGCAAAGCCTCTAGACAGATATTCAAATAGAATCCATTTCCTCTACTCTAGCCAGTAAGTACTACCCTACAAGTCCTCAGAACCCCAAAGGCCACCTTTCATCTGACACCCAGACCCTGGGGAAAGGACTTCTTTTTCCCATGGCAAATGGCCTCCCTTGGCAGCCACTCACCCTGGCAGAAAGTGGGAGCCTAGCTAGAATGATGCAATCGTTGCTGGATTTTTCCAAAAGAAAAGCTGCCAGCAACTAGGGCCCTGGAAGTACTTAGAGCCTCAAACGCCACCTTGAACATATTACTGAGACCCTGGGGAAAGGACTTCGTTTTTCCCATGGAAAATGGCCTTCATTTGTGGCCACTTGGCCTGGCAGGCAGGGCAGTGCCAAGCCAGGAATCTACAAACTCTGCTGGATCCTTCCAGAACGAAAGCTGCCAGCAACTAGGACCCTGCAAGTCCTTACAGACCCAGATGCCACCAGTCATCTGACACCCAGAGCCTGGGCCAATGACTTCGTTTTCCCCATGGAAAATGGCCTCCATTTCTGGCCACTCGCCCTGACCAAGAGGGTGGTGCCCAGCAAGAAATTTGCAAGCTTTGCTGGATTGCTCCAAATCGAAAGCTGCCACTTGTTGTTGTTCTATTTCTCTAGAGTCCCATCATGCTGTTCTCAGATTGCTAAAGTCCATACCTCCTCGGTGTGTTCTTATGGCTACAGATCTTCACAGCACAGACGCTTTCTTCTGCATGCTGTTCTTTCCCAGTTCAGGGCTCCTTCAAGGCTCTCCCTGAATGGCTAAGCCGCCCCCTTTTATCCCAGTTCTCTTCAATGCTCACAGCTGCAGCCCATCAAGGACAACCAGGACCTGTGGGACAGATATTCAAATAGAATCCATTTCCTCTACTCTAGCCAGTAAGTACTACCCTACAAGTCCTCAGAACCCCAAAGGCCACCTTTCATCTGACACCCAGACCCTGGGGAAAGGACTTCTTTTTCCCATGGCAAATGGCCTCCCTTGGCAGCCACTCACCCTGGCAGAAAGTGGGAGCCTAGCTAGAATGATGCAATCGTTGCTGGATTTTTCCAAAAGAAAAGCTGGCAGCAACTAGGGCCCTGGAAGTACTTAGAGCCTCAAACGCCACCTTGAACATATTCCTGAGACCCTGGGGAAAGGACTTCGTTTTTCCCATGGGAAATGGCCTTCATTTGTGGCCACTTGGCCTGGCAGGCAGGGCAGTGCCAAGCCAGGAATCTACAAACTGTGCTGGATCCTTCCAGAACGAAAGCTGCCAGCAACTAGGACCCTGCAAGTCCTTACAGCCCCAGATGCCACCAGTCATCTGACACCCAGAGCCTGGGCCAATGACTTCGTTTTCCCCATGGAAAATGGCCTCCATTTCTGGCCACTCGCCCTGACCAAGAGGGTGGTGCCCAGCAAGAAATTTGCAAGCTTTGCTGGATTGCTCCAAATCTAAAGCTACCACTTGTTGTTGTTCTATTTCTCTAGAGTCCCATCATGCTGTTCTCAGATTGCTAAAGTCCATACCTCCTCGGTGTGTTCTTATGGCTGCAGATCTTCACAGCACAGACGCTTTCTTCTGCATGCTGTTCTTTCCCAGTTCAGGGCTCCTTCAAGGCTCTCCCTGAATGGCTAAGCCGCCCCCTTTTATCCCAGTTCTCTTCAATGCTCACAGCTGCAGCCCATCAAGGACAACCAGGACCTGTGGGACAGATATTCAAATAGAATCCATTTCCTCTACTCTAGCCAGTAAGTACTACCCTACAAGTCCTCAGAACCCCAAAGGCCACCTTTCATCTGACACCCAGACCCTGGGGAAAGGACTTCTTTTTCCCATGGCAAATGGCCTCCCTTGGCAGCCACTCACCCTGGCAGAAAGTGGGAGCCTAGCTAGAATGATGCAATCGTTGCTGGATTTTTCCAAAAGAAAAGCTGCCAGCAACTAGGGCCCTGGAAGTACTTAGAGCCTCAAACGCCACCTTGAACATATTACTGAGACCCTGGGGAAAGGACTTCTTTTTCCCATGGAAAATGGCCTTCATTTGTGGCCACTTGGCCTGGCAGGCAGGGCAGTGCCAAGCCAGGAATCTACAAACTCTGCTGGATCCTTCCAGAACGAAAGCTGCCAGCAACTAGGACCCTGCAAGTCCTTACAGCCCCAGATGCCACCAGTCATCTGACACCCAGAGCCTGGGCCAATGACTTTGTTTTCCCCATGGAAAATGGCCTCCATTTCTGGCCACTCGCCCTGACCAAGAGGGTGGTGCCCAGCAAGAAATTTGCAAGCTTTGCTGGATTGCTCCAAATCTAAAGCTGCCACTTGTTGTTGTTCTATTTCTCTAGAGTCCCATCATGCTGTTCTCAGATTGCTAAAGTCCATACCTCCTCGGTGTGTTCTTATGGCTGCAGATCTTCACAGCACAGACGCTTTCTTCTGCATGCTGTTCTTTCCCAGTTCAGGGCTCCTTCAAGGCTCTCCCTGAATGGCTACGCCGCCCCCTTTTATCCCAGTTCTCTTCAATGCTCACAGCTGCAGCCCATCAAGGACAACCAGGACCTGTGGGACAGATATTCAAATAGAATCCATTTCCTCTACTCTAGCCAGTAAGTACTACCCTACAAGTCCTCAGAACCCCAAAGGCCACCTTTCATCTGACACCCAGACCCTGGGGAAAGGACTTCTTTTTCCCATGGCAAATGGCCTCCCTTGGCAGCCACTCACCCTGGCAGAAAGTGGGAGCCTAGCTAGAATGATGCAATCGTTGCTGGATTTTTCCAAAAGAAAAGCTGCCAGCAACTAGGGCCCTGGAAGTACTTAGAGCCTCAAACGCCACCTTGAACATATTACTGAGACCCTGGGGAAAGGACTTCTTTTTCCCATGGAAAATGGCCTTCATTTCTGGCCACTTGGCCTGGCAGGCAGGGCGGTGCCAAGCCAGGAATCTACAAACTCTGCTGGATCCTTCCAGAACGAAAGCTGCCAGCAACTAGGACCCTGCAAGTCCTTAGAGCCCCAGATGCCACCAGTCATCTGACACCCAGAGCCTGGGCCAATGACTTTGTTTTCCCCATGGAAAATTGCCTCCATTTCTGGCCACTCGCCCTGACCAAGAGGGTGGTGCCCAGCAAGAAATTTGCAAGCTTTGCTGGATTGCTCCAAATCTAAAGCTGCCACTTGTTGTTGTTCTATTTCTCTAGAGTCCCATCATGCTGTTCTCAGATTGCTAAAGTCCATACCTCCTCGGTGTGTTCTTATGGCTGCAGATCTTCACAGCACAGACGCTTTCTTCTGCATGCTGTTCTTTCCCAGTTCAGGGCTCCTTCAAGGCTCTCCCTGAATGGCTACGCCGCCCCCTTTTATCCCAGTTCTCTTCAATGCTCACAGCTGCAGCCCATCAAGGACAACCAGGACCTGTGGGACAGATATTCAAATAGAATCCATTTCCTCTACTCTAGCCAGTAAGTACTACCCTACAAGTCCTCAGAACCCCAAAGGCCACCTTTCATCTGACACCCAGACCCTGGGGAAAGGACTTCTTTTTCCCATGGCAAATGGCCTCCCTTGGCAGCCACTCACCCTGGCAGAAAGTGGGAGCCTAGCTAGAATGATGCAATCGTTGCTGGATTTTTCCAAAAGAAAAGCTGGCAGCAACTAGGGCCCTGGAAGTACTTAGAGCCTCAAACGCCACCTTGAACATATTACTGAGACCCTGGGGAAAGGACTTCGTTTTTCCCATGGAAAATGGCCTTCATTTCTGGCCACTTGGCCTGGCAGGCAGGGCAGTGCCAAGCCAGGAATCTACAAACTGTGCTGGATCCTTCCAGAACGAAAGCTGCCAGCAACTAGGACCCTGCAAGTCCTTACAGCCCCAGATGCCACCAGTCATCTGACACCCAGAGCCTGGGCCAATGACTTCGTTTTCCCCATGGAAAATGGCCTCCATTTCTGGCCACTCGCCCTGACCAAGAGGGTGGTGCCCAGCAAGAAATTTGCAAGCTTTGCTGGATTGCTCCAAATCGAAAGCTGCCACTTCTTGTTGTTTTATTTCTCTAGAGTCCCATCATGCTGTTCTCAGATTGCTAAAGTCCATACCTCCTCGGTGTGTTCTTATGGCTGCAGATCTTCACAGCACAGACGCTTTCTTCTGCATGCTGTTCTTTCCCAGTTCAGGGCTCCTTCAAGGCTCTCCCTGAATGGCTACGCCGCCCCCTTTTATCCCAGTTCTCTTCAATGCTCACAGCTGCAGCCCATCAAGGACAACCAGGACCTGTGGGGCAAAGCCTCTAGACAGATATTCAAATAGAATCCATTTCCTCTACTCTAGCCAGTAAGTACTACCCTACAAGTCCTCAGAACCCCAAAGGCCACCTTTCATCTGACACCCAGACCCTGGGGAAAGGACTTCTTTTTCCCATGGCAAATGGCCTCCCTTGGCAGCCACTCACCCTGGCAGAAAGTGGGAGCCTAGCTAGAATGATGCAATCGTTGCTGGATTTTTCCAAAAGAAAAGCTGGCAGCAACTAGGGCCCTGCAAGTACTTAGAGCCTCAAACGCCACCTTGAACATATTACTGAGACCCTGGGGAAAGGACTTCTTTTTCCCATGGAAAATGGCCTTCATTTGTGGCCACTTGGCCTGGCAGGCAGGGCAGTGCCAAGCCAGGAATCTACAAACTCTGCTGGATCCTTCCAGAACGAAAGCTGCCAGCAACTAGGACCCTGCAAGTCCTTACAGCCCCAGATGCCACCAGTCATCTGACACCCAGAGCCTGGGCCAATGACTTCGTTTTCCCCATGGAAAATTGCCTCCATTTCTGGCCACTCGCCCTGACCAAGAGGGTGGTGCCCAGCAAGAAATTTGCAAGCTTTGCTGGATTGCTCCAAATCGAAAGCTGCCACTTGTTGTTGTTCTATTTCTCTAGAGTCCCATCATGCTGTTCTCAGATTGCTAAAGTCCATACCTCCTCGGTGTGTTCTTATGGCTGCAGATCTTCACAGCACAGACGCTTTCTTCTGCATGCTGTTCTTTCCCAGTTCAGGGCTCCTTCAAGGCTCTCCCTGAATGGCTACGCCGCCCCCTTTTATCCCAGTTCTCTTCAATGCTCACAGCTGCAGCCCATCAAGGACAACCAGGACCTGTGGGACAGATATTCAAATAGAATCCATTTCCTCTACTCTAGCCAGTAAGTACTACCCTACAAGTCCTCAGAACCCCAAAGGCCACCTTTCATCTGACACCCAGACCCTGGGGAAAGGACTTCTTTTTCCCATGGCAAATGGCCTCCCTTGGCAGCCACTCACCCTGGCAGAAAGTGGGAGCCTAGCTAGAATGATGCAATCGTTGCTGGATTTTTCCAAAAGAAAAGCTGGCAGCAACTAGGGCCCTGGAAGTACTTAGAGCCTCAAACGCCACCTTGAACATATTCCTGAGACCCTGGGGAAAGGACTTCGTTTTTCCCATGGAAAATGGCCTTCATTTGTGGCCACTTGGCCTGGCAGGCAGGGCAGTGCCAAGCCAGGAATCTACAAACTCTGCTGGATCCTTCCAGAACGAAAGCTGCCAGCAACTAGGACCCTGCAAGTCCTTAGAGCCCCAGATGCCACCAGTCATCTGACACCCAGAGCCTGGGCCAATGACTTCGTTTTCCCCATGGAAAATGGCCTCCATTTCTGGCCACTCGCCCTGACCAAGAGGGTGGTGCCCAGCAAGAAATTTGCAAGCTTTGCTGGATTGCTCCAAATCTAAAGCTACCACTTGTTGTTGTTCTATTTCTCTAGAGTCCCATCATGCTGTTCTCAGATTGCTAAAGTCCATACCTCCTCGGTGTGTTCTTATGGCTGCAGATCTTCACAGCACAGACGCTTTCTTCTGCATGCTGTTCTTTCCCAGTTCAGGGCTCCTTCAAGGCTCTCCCTGAATGGCTACGCCGCCCCCTTTTATCCCAGTTCTCTTCAATGCTCACAGCTGCAGCCCATCAAGGACAACCAGGACCTGTGGGACAGATATTCAAATAGAATCCATTTCCTCTACTCTAGCCAGTAAGTACTACCCTACAAGTCCTCAGAACCCCAAAGGCCACCTTTCATCTGACACCCAGACCCTGGGGAAAGGACTTCTTTTTCCCATGGCAAATGGCCTCCCTTGGCAGCCACTCACCCTGGCAGAAAGTGGGAGCCTAGCTAGAATGATGCAATCGTTGCTGGATTTTTCCAAAAGAAAAGCTGCCAGCAACTAGGGCCCTGGAAGTACTTAGAGCCTCAAACGCCACCTTGAACATATTCCTGAGACCCTGGGGAAAGGACTTCGTTTTTCCCATGGGAAATGGCCTTCATTTGTGGCCACTTGGCCTGGCAGGCAGGGCAGTGCCAAGCCAGGAATCTACAAACTCTGCTGGATCCTTCCAGAACGAAAGCTGCCAGCAACTAGGACCCTGCAAGTCCTTACAGCCCCAGATGCCACCAGTCATCTGACACCCAGAGCCTGGGCCAATGACTTTGTTTTCCCCATGGAAAATGGCCTCCATTTCTGGCCACTCGCCCTGACCAAGAGGGTGGTGCCCAGCAAGAAATTTGCAAGCTTTGCTGGATTGCTCCAAATCTAAAGCTGCCACTTGTTGTTGTTCTATTTCTCTAGAGTCCCATCATGCTGTTCTCAGATTGCTAAAGTCCATACCTCCTCGGTGTGTTCTTATGGCTGCAGATCTTCACAGCACAGACGCTTTCTTCTGCATGCTGTTCTTTCCCAGTTCAGGGCTCCTTCAAGGCTCTCCCTGAATGGCTACGCCGCCCCCTTTTATCCCAGTTCTCTTCAATGCTCACAGCTGCAGCCCATCAAGGACAACCAGGACCTGTGGGGCAAAGCCTCTAGACAGATATTCAAATAGAATCCATTTCCTCTACTCTAGCCAGTAAGTACTACCCTACAAGTCCTCAGAACCCCAAAGGCCACCTTTCATCTGACACCCAGACCCTGGGGAAAGGACTTCTTTTTCCCATGGCAAATGGCCTCCCTTGGCAGCCACTCACCCTGGCAGAAAGTGGGAGCCTAGCTAGAATGATGCAATCGTTGCTGGATTTTTCCAAAAGAAAAGCTGCCAGCAACTAGGGCCCTGGAAGTACTTAGAGCCTCAAACGCCACCTTGAACATATTCCTGAGACCCTGGGGAAAGGACTTCGTTTTTCCCATGGAAAATGGCCTTCATTTGTGGCCACTTGGCCTGGCAGGCAGGGCAGTGCCAAGCCAGGAATCTACAAACTCTGCTGGATCCTTCCAGAACGAAAGCTGCCAGCAACTAGGACCCTGCAAGTCCTTACAGCCCCAGATGCCACCAGTCATCTGACACCCAGAGCCTGGGCCAATGACTTCGTTTTCCCCATGGAAAATGGCCTCCATTTCTGGCCACTCGCCCTGACCAAGAGGGTGGTGCCCAGCAAGAAATTTGCAAGCTTTGCTGGATTGCTCCAAATCTAAAGCTACCACTTGTTGTTGTTCTATTTCTCTAGAGTCCCATCATGCTGTTCTCAGATTGCTAAAGTCCATACCTCCTCGGTGTGTTCTTATGGCTGCAGATCTTCACAGCACAGACGCTTTCTTCTGCATGCTGTTCTTTCCCAGTTCAGGGCTCCTTCAAGGCTCTCCCTGAATGGCTACGCCGCCCCCTTTTATCCCAGTTCTCTTCAATGCTCACAGCTGCAGCCCATCAAGGACAACCAGGACCTGTGGGACAGATATTCAAATAGAATCCATTTCCTCTACTCTAGCCAGTAAGTACTACCCTACAAGTCCTCAGAACCCCAAAGGCCACCTTTCATCTGACACCCAGACCCTGGGGAAAGGACTTCTTTTTCCCATGGCAAATGGCCTCCCTTGGCAGCCACTCACCCTGGCAGAAAGTGGGAGCCTAGCTAGAATGATGCAATCGTTGCTGGATTTTTCCAAAAGAAAAGCTGGCAGCAACTAGGGCCCTGGAAGTACTTAGAGCCTCAAACGCCACCTTGAACATATTACTGAGACCCTGGGGAAAGGACTTCGTTTTTCCCATGGAAAATGGCCTTCATTTGTGGCCACTTGGCCTGGCAGGCAGGGCAGTGCCAAGCCAGGAATCTACAAACTGTGCTGGATCCTTCCAGAACGAAAGCTGCCAGCAACTAGGACCCTGCAAGTCCTTACAGCCCCAGATGCCACCAGTCATCTGACACCCAGAGCCTGGGCCAATGACTTTGTTTTCCCCATGGAAAATGGCCTCCATTTCTGGCCACTCGCCCTGACCAAGAGGGTGGTGCCCAGCAAGAAATTTGCAAGCTTTGCTGGATTGCTCCAAATCTAAAGCTACCACTTGTTGTTGTTCTATTTCTCTAGAGTCCCATCATGCTGTTCTCAGATTGCTAAAGTCCATACCTCCTCGGTGTGTTCTTATGGCTGCAGATCTTCACAGCACAGACGCTTTCTTCTGCATGCTGTTCTTTCCCAGTTCAGGGCTCCTTCAAGGCTCTCCCTGAATGGCTAAGCCGCCCCCTTTTATCCCAGTTCTCTTCAATGCTCACAGCTGCAGCCCATCAAGGACAACCAGGACCTGTGGGGCAAAGCCTCTAGACAGATATTCAAATAGAATCCATTTCCTCTACTCTAGCCAGTAAGTACTACCCTACAAGTCCTCAGAACCCCAAAGGCCACCTTTCATCTGACACCCAGACCCTGGGGAAAGGACTTCTTTTTCCCATGGCAAATGGCCTCCCTTGGCAGCCACTCACCCTGGCAGAAAGTGGGAGCCTAGCTAGAATGATGCAATCGTTGCTGGATTTTTCCAAAAGAAAAGCTGGCAGCAACTAGGGCCCTGCAAGTACTTAGAGCCTCAAACGCCACCTTGAACATATTCCTGAGACCCTGGGGAAAGGACTTCTTTTTCCCATGGAAAATGGCCTTCATTTGTGGCCACTTGGCCTGGCAGGCAGGGCAGTGCCAAGCCAGGAATCTACAAACTCTGCTGGATCCTTCCAGAACGAAAGCTGCCAGCAACTAGGACCCTGCAAGTCCTTACAGCCCCAGATGCCACCAGTCATCTGACACCCAGAGCCTGGGCCAATGACTTCGTTTTCCCCATGGAAAATTGCCTCCATTTCTGGCCACTCGCCCTGACCAAGAGGGTGGTGCCCAGCAAGAAATTTGCAAGCTTTGCTGGATTGCTCCAAATCTAAAGCTGCCACTTGTTGTTGTTCTATTTCTCTAGAGTCCCATCATGCTGTTCTCAGATTGCTAAAGTCCATACCTCCTCGGTGTGTTCTTATGGCTGCAGATCTTCACAGCACAGACGCTTTCTTCTGCATGCTGTTCTTTCCCAGTTCAGGGCTCCTTCAAGGCTCTCCCTGAATGGCTACGCCGCCCCCTTTTATCCCAGTTCTCTTCAATGCTCACAGCTGCAGCCCATCAAGGACAACCAGGACCTGTGGGACAGATATTCAAATAGAATCCATTTCCTCTACTCTAGCCAGTAAGTACTACCCTACAAGTCCTCAGAACCCCAAAGGCCACCTTTCATCTGACACCCAGACCCTGGGGAAAGGACTTCTTTTTCCCATGGCAAATGGCCTCCCTTGGCAGCCACTCACCCTGGCAGAAAGTGGGAGCCTAGCTAGAATGATGCAATCGTTGCTGGATTTTTCCAAAAGAAAAGCTGGCAGCAACTAGGGCCCTGGAAGTACTTAGAGCCTCAAACGCCACCTTGAACATATTCCTGAGACCCTGGGGAAAGGACTTCGTTTTTCCCATGGAAAATGGCCTTCATTTGTGGCCACTTGGCCTGGCAGGCAGGGCAGTGCCAAGCCAGGAATCTACAAACTCTGCTGGATCCTTCCAGAACGAAAGCTGCCAGCAACTAGGACCCTGCAAGTCCTTAGAGCCCCAGATGCCACCAGTCATCTGACACCCAGAGCCTGGGCCAATGACTTCGTTTTCCCCATGGAAAATGGCCTCCATTTCTGGCCACTCGCCCTGACCAAGAGGGTGGTGCCCAGCAAGAAATTTGCAAGCTTTGCTGGATTGCTCCAAATCTAAAGCTACCACTTGTTGTTGTTCTATTTCTCTAGAGTCCCATCATGCTGTTCTCAGATTGCTAAAGTCCATACCTCCTCGGTGTGTTCTTATGGCTGCAGATCTTCACAGCACAGACGCTTTCTTCTGCATGCTGTTCTTTCCCAGTTCAGGGCTCCTTCAAGGCTCTCCCTGAATGGCTACGCCGCCCCCTTTTATCCCAGTTCTCTTCAATGCTCACAGCTGCAGCCCATCAAGGACAACCAGGACCTGTGGGACAGATATTCAAATAGAATCCATTTCCTCTACTCTAGCCAGTAAGTACTACCCTACAAGTCCTCAGAACCCCAAAGGCCACCTTTCATCTGACACCCAGACCCTGGGGAAAGGACTTCTTTTTCCCATGGCAAATGGCCTCCCTTGGCAGCCACTCACCCTGGCAGAAAGTGGGAGCCTAGCTAGAATGATGCAATCGTTGCTGGATTTTTCCAAAAGAAAAGCTGGCAGCAACTAGGGCCCTGGAAGTACTTAGAGCCTCAAACGCCACCTTGAACATATTCCTGAGACCCTGGGGAAAGGACTTCGTTTTTCCCATGGGAAATGGCCTTCATTTGTGGCCACTTGGCCTGGCAGGCAGGGCAGTGCCAAGCCAGGAATCTACAAACTCTGCTGGATCCTTCCAGAACGAAAGCTGCCAGCAACTAGGACCCTGCAAGTCCTTACAGCCCCAGATGCCACCAGTCATCTGACACCCAGAGCCTGGGCCAATGACTTTGTTTTCCCCATGGAAAATGGCCTCCATTTCTGGCCACTCGCCCTGACCAAGAGGGTGGTGCCCAGCAAGAAATTTGCAAGCTTTGCTGGATTGCTCCAAATCGAAAGCTACCACTTGTTGTTGTTCTATTTCTCTAGAGTCCCATCATGCTGTTCTCAGATTGCTAAAGTCCATACCTCCTCGGTGTGTTCTTATGGCTGCAGATCTTCACAGCACAGACGCTTTCTTCTGCATGCTGTTCTTTCCCAGTTCAGGGCTCCTTCAAGGCTCTCCCTGAATGGCTACGCCGCCCCCTTTTATCCCAGTTCTCTTCAATGCTCACAGCTGCAGCCCATCAAGGACAACCAGGACCTGTGGGGCAAAGCCTCTAGACAGATATTCAAATAGAATCCATTTCCTCTACTCTAGCCAGTAAGTACTACCCTACAAGTCCTCAGAACCCCAAAGGCCACCTTTCATCTGACACCCAGACCCTGGGGAAAGGACTTCTTTTTCCCATGGCAAATGGCCTCCCTTGGCAGCCACTCACCCTGGCAGAAAGTGGGAGCCTAGCTAGAATGATGCAATCGTTGCTGGATTTTTCCAAAAGAAAAGCTGCCAGCAACTAGGGCCCTGGAAGTACTTAGAGCCTCAAACGCCACCTTGAACATATTCCTGAGACCCTGGGGAAAGGACTTCGTTTTTCCCATGGAAAATGGCCTTCATTTGTGGCCACTTGGCCTGGCAGGCAGGGCAGTGCCAAGCCAGGAATCTACAAACTCTGCTGGATCCTTCCAGAACGAAAGCTGCCAGCAACTAGGACCCTGCAAGTCCTTACAGCCCCAGATGCCACCAGTCATCTGACACCCAGAGCCTGGGCCAATGACTTCGTTTTCCCCATGGAAAATGGCCTCCATTTCTGGCCACTCGCCCTGACCAAGAGGGTGGTGCCCAGCAAGAAATTTGCAAGCTTTGCTGGATTGCTCCAAATCTAAAGCTACCACTTGTTGTTGTTCTATTTCTCTAGAGTCCCATCATGCTGTTCTCAGATTGCTAAAGTCCATACCTCCTCGGTGTGTTCTTATGGCTGCAGATCTTCACAGCACAGACGCTTTCTTCTGCATGCTGTTCTTTCCCAGTTCAGGGCTCCTTCAAGGCTCTCCCTGAATGGCTACGCCGCCCCCTTTTATCCCAGTTCTCTTCAATGCTCACAGCTGCAGCCCATCAAGGACAACCAGGACCTGTGGGACAGATATTCAAATAGAATCCATTTCCTCTACTCTAGCCAGTAAGTACTACCCTACAAGTCCTCAGAACCCCAAAGGCCACCTTTCATCTGACACCCAGACCCTGGGGAAAGGACTTCTTTTTCCCATGGCAAATGGCCTCCCTTGGCAGCCACTCACCCTGGCAGAAAGTGGGAGCCTAGCTAGAATGATGCAATCGTTGCTGGATTTTTCCAAAAGAAAAGCTGGCAGCAACTAGGGCCCTGGAAGTACTTAGAGCCTCAAACGCCACCTTGAACATATTACTGAGACCCTGGGGAAAGGACTTCGTTTTTCCCATGGAAAATGGCCTTCATTTCTGGCCACTTGGCCTGGCAGGCAGGGCAGTGCCAAGCCAGGAATCTACAAACTGTGCTGGATCCTTCCAGAACGAAAGCTGCCAGCAACTAGGACCCTGCAAGTCCTTACAGCCCCAGATGCCACCAGTCATCTGACACCCAGAGCCTGGGCCAATGACTTCGTTTTCCCCATGGAAAATGGCCTCCATTTCTGGCCACTCGCCCTGACCAAGAGGGTGGTGCCCAGCAAGAAATTTGCAAGCTTTGCTGGATTGCTCCAAATCTAAAGCTACCACTTGTTGTTGTTCTATTTCTCTAGAGTCCCATCATGCTGTTCTCAGATTGCTAAAGTCCATACCTCCTCGGTGTGTTCTTATGGCTGCAGATCTTCACAGCACAGACGCTTTCTTCTGCATGCTGTTCTTTCCCAGTTCAGGGCTCCTTCAAGGCTCTCCCTGAATGGCTAAGCCGCCCCCTTTTATCCCAGTTCTCTTCAATGCTCACAGCTGCAGCCCATCAAGGACAACCAGGACCTGTGGGGCAAAGCCTCTAGACAGATATTCAAATAGAATCCATTTCCTCTACTCTAGCCAGTAAGTACTACCCTACAAGTCCTCAGAACCCCAAAGGCCACCTTTCATCTGACACCCAGACCCTGGGGAAAGGACTTCTTTTTCCCATGGCAAATGGCCTCCCTTGGCAGCCACTCACCCTGGCAGAAAGTGGGAGCCTAGCTAGAATGATGCAATCGTTGCTGGATTTTTCCAAAAGAAAAGCTGCCAGCAACTAGGGCCCTGGAAGTACTTAGAGCCTCAAACGCCACCTTGAACATATTCCTGAGACCCTGGGGAAAGGACTTCGTTTTTCCCATGGAAAATGGCCTTCATTTGTGGCCACTTGGCCTGGCAGGCAGGGCAGTGCCAAGCCAGGAATCTACAAACTCTGCTGGATCCTTCCAGAACGAAAGCTGCCAGCAACTAGGACCCTGCAAGTCCTTACAGCCCCAGATGCCACCAGTCATCTGACACCCAGAGCCTGGGCCAATGACTTCGTTTTCCCCATGGAAAATGGCCTCCATTTCTGGCCACTCGCCCTGACCAAGAGGGTGGTGCCCAGCAAGAAATTTGCAAGCTTTGCTGGATTGCTCCAAATCTAAAGCTGCCACTTGTTGTTCTTCTATTTCTCTAGAGTCCCATCATGCTGTTCTCAGATTGCTAAAGTCCATACCTCCTCGGTGTGTTCTTATGGCTGCAGATCTTCACAGCACAGACGCTTTCTTCTGCATGCTGTTCTTTCCCAGTTCAGGGCTCCTTCAAGGCTCTCCCTGAATGGCTAAGCCGCCCCCTTTTATCCCAGTTCTCTTCAATGCTCACAGCTGCAGCCCATCAAGGACAACCAGGACCTGTGGGACAGATATTCAAATAGAATCCATTTCCTCTACTCTAGCCAGTAAGTACTACCCTACAAGTCCTCAGAACCCCAAAGGCCACCTTTCATCTGACACCCAGACCCTGGGGAAAGGACTTCTTTTTCCCATGGCAAATGGCCTCCCTTGGCAGCCACTCACCCTGGCAGAAAGTGGGAGCCTAGCTAGAATGATGCAATCGTTGCTGGATTTTTCCAAAAGAAAAGCTGGCAGCAACTAGGGCCCTGGAAGTACTTAGAGCCTCAAACGCCACCTTGAACATATTACTGAGACCCTGGGGAAAGGACTTCGTTTTTCCCATGGAAAATGGCCTTCATTTCTGGCCACTTGGCCTGGCAGGCAGGGCAGTGCCAAGCCAGGAATCTACAAACTGTGCTGGATCCTTCCAGAACGAAAGCTGCCAGCAACTAGGACCCTGCAAGTCCTTACAGCCCCAGATGCCACCAGTCATCTGACACCCAGAGCCTGGGCCAATGACTTTGTTTTCCCCATGGAAAATGGCCTCCATTTCTGGCCACTCGCCCTGACCAAGAGGGTGGTGCCCAGCAAGAAATTTGCAAGCTTTGCTGGATTGCTCCAAATCTAAAGCTACCACTTGTTGTTGTTCTATTTCTCTAGAGTCCCATCATGCTGTTCTCAGATTGCTAAAGTCCATACCTCCTCGGTGTGTTCTTATGGCTGCAGATCTTCACAGCACAGACGCTTTCTTCTGCATGCTGTTCTTTCCCAGTTCAGGGCTCCTTCAAGGCTCTCCCTGAATGGCTAAGCCGCCCCCTTTTATCCCAGTTCTCTTCAATGCTCACAGCTGCAGCCCATCAAGGACAACCAGGACCTGTGGGGCAAAGCCTCTAGACAGATATTCAAATAGAATCCATTTCCTCTACTCTAGCCAGTAAGTACTACCCTACAAGTCCTCAGAACCCCAAAGGCCACCTTTCATCTGACACCCAGACCCTGGGGAAAGGACTTCTTTTTCCCATGGCAAATGGCCTCCCTTGGCAGCCACTCACCCTGGCAGAAAGTGGGAGCCTAGCTAGAATGATGCAATCGTTGCTGGATTTTTCCAAAAGAAAAGCTGGCAGCAACTAGGGCCCTGCAAGTACTTAGAGCCTCAAACGCCACCTTGAACATATTACTGAGACCCTGGGGAAAGGACTTCTTTTTCCCATGGAAAATGGCCTTCATTTGTGGCCACTTGGCCTGGCAGGCAGGGCAGTGCCAAGCCAGGAATCTACAAACTCTGCTGGATCCTTCCAGAACGAAAGCTGCCAGCAACTAGGACCCTGCAAGTCCTTACAGCCCCAGATGCCACCAGTCATCTGACACCCAGAGCCTGGGCCAATGACTTCGTTTTCCCCATGGAAAATTGCCTCCATTTCTGGCCACTCGCCCTGACCAAGAGGGTGGTGCCCAGCAAGAAATTTGCAAGCTTTGCTGGATTGCTCCAAATCTAAAGCTGCCACTTGTTGTTGTTCTATTTCTCTAGAGTCCCATCATGCTGTTCTCAGATTGCTAAAGTCCATACCTCCTCGGTGTGTTCTTATGGCTGCAGATCTTCACAGCACAGACGCTTTCTTCTGCATGCTGTTCTTTCCCAGTTCAGGGCTCCTTCAAGGCTCTCCCTGAATGGCTACGCCGCCCCCTTTTATCCCAGTTCTCTTCAATGCTCACAGCTGCAGCCCATCAAGGACAACCAGGACCTGTGGGGCAAAGCCTCTAGACAGATATTCAAATAGAATCCATTTCCTCTACTCTAGCCAGTAAGTACTACCCTACAAGTCCTCAGAACCCCAAAGGCCACCTTTCATCTGACACCCAGACCCTGGGGAAAGGACTTCTTTTTCCCATGGCAAATGGCCTCCCTTGGCAGCCACTCACCCTGGCAGAAAGTGGGAGCCTAGCTAGAATGATGCAATCGTTGCTGGATTTTTCCAAAAGAAAAGCTGCCAGCAACTAGGGCCCTGGAAGTACTTAGAGCCTCAAACGCCACCTTGAACATATTCCTGAGACCCTGGGGAAAGGACTTCGTTTTTCCCATGGAAAATGGCCTTCATTTGTGGCCACTTGGCCTGGCAGGCAGGGCAGTGCCAAGCCAGGAATCTACAAACTCTGCTGGATCCTTCCAGAACGAAAGCTGCCAGCAACTAGGACCCTGCAAGTCCTTAGAGCCCCAGATGCCACCTGTCATCTGACACCCAGAGCCTGGGCCAATGACTTCGTTTTCCCCATGGAAAATGGCCTCCATTTCTGGCCACTCGCCCTGACCAAGAGGGTGGTGCCCAGCAAGAAATTTGCAAGCTTTGCTGGATTGCTCCAAATCGAAAGCTGCCACTTCTTGTTGTTTTATTTCTCTAGAGTCCCATCATGCTGTTCTCAGATTGCTAAAGTCCATACCTCCTCGGTGTGTTCTTATGGCTGCAGATCTTCACAGCACAGACGCTTTCTTCTGCATGCTGTTCTTTCCCAGTTCAGGGCTCCTTCAAGGCTCTCCCTGAATGGCTACGCCGCCCCCTTTTATCCCAGTTCTCTTCAATGCTCACAGCTGCAGCCCATCAAGGACAACCAGGACCTGTGGGGCAAAGCCTCTAGACAGATATTCAAATAGAATCCATTTCCTCTACTCTAGCCAGTAAGTACTACCCTACAAGTCCTCAGAACCCCAAAGGCCACCTTTCATCTGACACCCAGACCCTGGGGAAAGGACTTCTTTTTCCCATGGCAAATGGCCTCCCTTGGCAGCCACTCACCCTGGCAGAAAGTGGGAGCCTAGCTAGAATGATGCAATCGTTGCTGGATTTTTCCAAAAGAAAAGCTGCCAGCAACTAGGGCCCTGGAAGTACTTAGAGCCTCAAACGCCACCTTGAACATATTACTGAGACCCTGGGGAAAGGACTTCGTTTTTCCCATGGAAAATGGCCTTCATTTGTGGCCACTTGGCCTGGCAGGCAGGGCAGTGCCAAGCCAGGAATCTACAAACTCTGCTGGATCCTTCCAGAACGAAAGCTGCCAGCAACTAGGACCCTGCAAGTCCTTACAGACCCAGATGCCACCAGTCATCTGACACCCAGAGCCTGGGCCAATGACTTCGTTTTCCCCATGGAAAATGGCCTCCATTTCTGGCCACTCGCCCTGACCAAGAGGGTGGTGCCCAGCAAGAAATTTGCAAGCTTTGCTGGATTGCTCCAAATCGAAAGCTGCCACTTGTTGTTGTTCTATTTCTCTAGAGTCCCATCATGCTGTTCTCAGATTGCTAAAGTCCATACCTCCTCGGTATGTTCTTATGGCTACAGATCTTCACAGCACAGACGCTTTCTTCTGCATGCTGTTCTTTCCCAGTTCAGGGCTCCTTCAAGGCTCTCCCTGAATGGCTACGCCGCCCCCTTTTATCCCAGTTCTCTTCAATGCTCACAGCTGCAGCCCATCAAGGACAACCAGGACCTGTGGGACAGATATTCAAATAGAATCCATTTCCTCTACTCTAGCCAGTAAGTACTACCCTACAAGTCCTCAGAACCCCAAAGGCCACCTTTCATCTGACACCCAGACCCTGGGGAAAGGACTTCTTTTTCCCATGGCAAATGGCCTCCCTTGGCAGCCACTCACCCTGGCAGAAAGTGGGAGCCTAGCTAGAATGATGCAATCGTTGCTGGATTTTTCCAAAAGAAAAGCTGGCAGCAACTAGGGCCCTGGAAGTACTTAGAGCCTCAAACGCCACCTTGAACATATTCCTGAGACCCTGGGGAAAGGACTTCGTTTTTCCCATGGGAAATGGCCTTCATTTGTGGCCACTTGGCCTGGCAGGCAGGGCAGTGCCAAGCCAGGAATCTACAAACTGTGCTGGATCCTTCCAGAACGAAAGCTGCCAGCAACTAGGACCCTGCAAGTCCTTACAGCCCCAGATGCCACCAGTCATCTGACACCCAGAGCCTGGGCCAATGACTTCGTTTTCCCCATGGAAAATGGCCTCCATTTCTGGCCACTCGCCCTGACCAAGAGGGTGGTGCCCAGCAAGAAATTTGCAAGCTTTGCTGGATTGCTCCAAATCTAAAGCTACCACTTGTTGTTGTTCTATTTCTCTAGAGTCCCATCATGCTGTTCTCAGATTGCTAAAGTCCATACCTCCTCGGTGTGTTCTTATGGCTGCAGATCTTCACAGCACAGACGCTTTCTTCTGCATGCTGTTCTTTCCCAGTTCAGGGCTCCTTCAAGGCTCTCCCTGAATGGCTAAGCCGCCCCCTTTTATCCCAGTTCTCTTCAATGCTCACAGCTGCAGCCCATCAAGGACAACCAGGACCTGTGGGGCAAAGCCTCTAGACAGATATTCAAATAGAATCCATTTCCTCTACTCTAGCCAGTAAGTACTACCCTACAAGTCCTCAGAACCCCAAAGGCCACCTTTCATCTGACACCCAGACCCTGGGGAAAGGACTTCTTTTTCCCATGGCAAATGGCCTCCCTTGGCAGCCACTCACCCTGGCAGAAAGTGGGAGCCTAGCTAGAATGATGCAATCGTTGCTGGATTTTTCCAAAAGAAAAGCTGGCAGCAACTAGGGCCCTGCAAGTACTTAGAGCCTCAAACGCCACCTTGAACATATTACTGAGACCCTGGGGAAAGGACTTCTTTTTCCCATGGAAAATGGCCTTCATTTGTGGCCACTTGGCCTGGCAGGCAGGGCAGTGCCAAGCCAGGAATCTACAAACTCTGCTGGATCCTTCCAGAACGAAAGCTGCCAGCAACTAGGACCCTGCAAGTCCTTACAGCCCCAGATGCCACCAGTCATCTGACACCCAGAGCCTGGGCCAATGACTTCGTTTTCCCCATGGAAAATTGCCTCCATTTCTGGCCACTCGCCCTGACCAAGAGGGTGGTGCCCAGCAAGAAATTTGCAAGCTTTGCTGGATTGCTCCAAATCTAAAGCTGCCACTTGTTGTTGTTCTATTTCTCTAGAGTCCCATCATGCTGTTCTCAGATTGCTAAAGTCCATACCTCCTCGGTGTGTTCTTATGGCTGCAGATCTTCACAGCACAGACGCTTTCTTCTGCATGCTGTTCTTTCCCAGTTCAGGGCTCCTTCAAGGCTCTCCCTGAATGGCTACGCCGCCCCCTTTTATCCCAGTTCTCTTCAATGCTCACAGCTGCAGCCCATCAAGGACAACCAGGACCTGTGGGGCAAAGCCTCTAGACAGATATTCAAATAGAATCCATTTCCTCTACTCTAGCCAGTAAGTACTACCCTACAAGTCCTCAGAACCCCAAAGGCCACCTTTCATCTGACACCCAGACCCTGGGGAAAGGACTTCTTTTTCCCATGGCAAATGGCCTCCCTTGGCAGCCACTCACCCTGGCAGAAAGTGGGAGCCTAGCTAGAATGATGCAATCGTTGCTGGATTTTTCCAAAAGAAAAGCTGCCAGCAACTAGGGCCCTGGAAGTACTTAGAGCCTCAAACGCCACCTTGAACATATTCCTGAGACCCTGGGGAAAGGACTTCGTTTTTCCCATGGAAAATGGCCTTCATTTGTGGCCACTTGGCCTGGCAGGCAGGGCAGTGCCAAGCCAGGAATCTACAAACTCTGCTGGATCCTTCCAGAACGAAAGCTGCCAGCAACTAGGACCCTGCAAGTCCTTAGAGCCCCAGATGCCACCTGTCATCTGACACCCAGAGCCTGGGCCAATGACTTCGTTTTCCCCATGGAAAATGGCCTCCATTTCTGGCCACTCGCCCTGACCAAGAGGGTGGTGCCCAGCAAGAAATTTGCAAGCTTTGCTGGATTGCTCCAAATCGAAAGCTGCCACTTCTTGTTGTTTTATTTCTCTAGAGTCCCATCATGCTGTTCTCAGATTGCTAAAGTCCATACCTCCTCGGTGTGTTCTTATGGCTGCAGATCTTCACAGCACAGACGCTTTCTTCTGCATGCTGTTCTTTCCCAGTTCAGGGCTCCTTCAAGGCTCTCCCTGAATGGCTACGCCGCCCCCTTTTATCCCAGTTCTCTTCAATGCTCACAGCTGCAGCCCATCAAGGACAACCAGGACCTGTGGGGCAAAGCCTCTAGACAGATATTCAAATAGAATCCATTTCCTCTACTCTAGCCAGTAAGTACTACCCTACAAGTCCTCAGAACCCCAAAGGCCACCTTTCATCTGACACCCAGACCCTGGGGAAAGGACTTCTTTTTCCCATGGCAAATGGCCTCCCTTGGCAGCCACTCACCCTGGCAGAAAGTGGGAGCCTAGCTAGAATGATGCAATCGTTGCTGGATTTTTCCAAAAGAAAAGCTGCCAGCAACTAGGGCCCTGGAAGTACTTAGAGCCTCAAACGCCACCTTGAACATATTACTGAGACCCTGGGGAAAGGACTTCGTTTTTCCCATGGAAAATGGCCTTCATTTGTGGCCACTTGGCCTGGCAGGCAGGGCAGTGCCAAGCCAGGAATCTACAAACTCTGCTGGATCCTTCCAGAACGAAAGCTGCCAGCAACTAGGACCCTGCAAGTCCTTACAGACCCAGATGCCACCAGTCATCTGACACCCAGAGCCTGGGCCAATGACTTCGTTTTCCCCATGGAAAATGGCCTCCATTTCTGGCCACTCGCCCTGACCAAGAGGGTGGTGCCCAGCAAGAAATTTGCAAGCTTTGCTGGATTGCTCCAAATCGAAAGCTGCCACTTGTTGTTGTTCTATTTCTCTAGAGTCCCATCATGCTGTTCTCAGATTGCTAAAGTCCATACCTCCTCGGTATGTTCTTATGGCTACAGATCTTCACAGCACAGACGCTTTCTTCTGCATGCTGTTCTTTCCCAGTTCAGGGCTCCTTCAAGGCTCTCCCTGAATGGCTACGCCGCCCCCTTTTATCCCAGTTCTCTTCAATGCTCACAGCTGCAGCCCATCAAGGACAACCAGGACCTGTGGGACAGATATTCAAATAGAATCCATTTCCTCTACTCTAGCCAGTAAGTACTACCCTACAAGTCCTCAGAACCCCAAAGGCCACCTTTCATCTGACACCCAGACCCTGGGGAAAGGACTTCTTTTTCCCATGGCAAATGGCCTCCCTTGGCAGCCACTCACCCTGGCAGAAAGTGGGAGCCTAGCTAGAATGATGCAATCGTTGCTGGATTTTTCCAAAAGAAAAGCTGGCAGCAACTAGGGCCCTGGAAGTACTTAGAGCCTCAAACGCCACCTTGAACATATTCCTGAGACCCTGGGGAAAGGACTTCGTTTTTCCCATGGGAAATGGCCTTCATTTGTGGCCACTTGGCCTGGCAGGCAGGGCAGTGCCAAGCCAGGAATCTACAAACTGTGCTGGATCCTTCCAGAACGAAAGCTGCCAGCAACTAGGACCCTGCAAGTCCTTACAGCCCCAGATGCCACCAGTCATCTGACACCCAGAGCCTGGGCCAATGACTTCGTTTTCCCCATGGAAAATGGCCTCCATTTCTGGCCACTCGCCCTGACCAAGAGGGTGGTGCCCAGCAAGAAATTTGCAAGCTTTGCTGGATTGCTCCAAATCTAAAGCTACCACTTGTTGTTGTTCTATTTCTCTAGAGTCCCATCATGCTGTTCTCAGATTGCTAAAGTCCATACCTCCTCGGTGTGTTCTTATGGCTGCAGATCTTCACAGCACAGACGCTTTCTTCTGCATGCTGTTCTTTCCCAGTTCAGGGCTCCTTCAAGGCTCTCCCTGAATGGCTAAGCCGCCCCCTTTTATCCCAGTTCTCTTCAATGCTCACAGCTGCAGCCCATCAAGGACAACCAGGACCTGTGGGACAGATATTCAAATAGAATCCATTTCCTCTACTCTAGCCAGTAAGTACTACCCTACAAGTCCTCAGAACCCCAAAGGCCACCTTTCATCTGACACCCAGACCCTGGGGAAAGGACTTCTTTTTCCCATGGCAAATGGCCTCCCTTGGCAGCCACTCACCCTGGCAGAAAGTGGGAGCCTAGCTAGAATGATGCAATCGTTGCTGGATTTTTCCAAAAGAAAAGCTGCCAGCAACTAGGGCCCTGGAAGTACTTAGAGCCTCAAACGCCACCTTGAACATATTACTGAGACCCTGGGGAAAGGACTTCTTTTTCCCATGGAAAATGGCCTTCATTTGTGGCCACTTGGCCTGGCAGGCAGGGCAGTGCCAAGCCAGGAATCTACAAACTCTGCTGGATCCTTCCAGAACGAAAGCTGCCAGCAACTAGGACCCTGCAAGTCCTTAGAGCCCCAGATGCCACCAGTCATCTGACACCCAGAGCCTGGGCCAATGACTTTGTTTTCCCCATGGAAAATGGCCTCCATTTCTGGCCACTCGCCCTGACCAAGAGGGTGGTGCCCAGCAAGAAATTTGCAAGCTTTGCTGGATTGCTCCAAATCTAAAGCTGCCACTTGTTGTTGTTCTATTTCTCTAGAGTCCCATCATGCTGTTCTCAGATTGCTAAAGTCCATACCTCCTCGGTGTGTTCTTATGGCTGCAGATCTTCACAGCACAGACGCTTTCTTCTGCATGCTGTTCTTTCCCAGTTCAGGGCTCCTTCAAGGCTCTCCCTGAATGGCTACGCCGCCCCCTTTTATCCCAGTTCTCTTCAATGCTCACAGCTGCAGCCCATCAAGGACAACCAGGACCTGTGGGACAGATATTCAAATAGAATCCATTTCCTCTACTCTAGCCAGTAAGTACTACCCTACAAGTCCTCAGAACCCCAAAGGCCACCTTTCATCTGACACCCAGACCCTGGGGAAAGGACTTCTTTTTCCCATGGCAAATGGCCTCCCTTGGCAGCCACTCACCCTGGCAGAAAGTGGGAGCCTAGCTAGAATGATGCAATCGTTGCTGGATTTTTCCAAAAGAAAAGCTGCCAGCAACTAGGGCCCTGGAAGTACTTAGAGCCTCAAACGCCACCTTGAACATATTACTGAGACCCTGGGGAAAGGACTTCTTTTTCCCATGGAAAATGGCCTTCATTTCTGGCCACTTGGCCTGGCAGGCAGGGCGGTGCCAAGCCAGGAATCTACAAACTCTGCTGGATCCTTCCAGAACGAAAGCTGCCAGCAACTAGGACCCTGCAAGTCCTTAGAGCCCCAGATGCCACCAGTCATCTGACACCCAGAGCCTGGGCCAATGACTTTGTTTTCCCCATGGAAAATTGCCTCCATTTCTGGCCACTCGC
Organism: Agelaius phoeniceus; assembly: GCF_051311805.1. NCBI lineage: Eukaryota > Metazoa > Chordata > Aves > Passeriformes > Icteridae > Agelaius > Agelaius phoeniceus. The sequence continues at coordinate 7,684,236 of NC_135289.1, read as the reverse complement.
CCTGACCAAGAGGGTGGTGCCCAGCAAGAAATTTGCAAGCTTTGCTGGATTGCTCCAAATCTAAAGCTGCCACTTGTTGTTGTTCTATTTCTCTAGAGTCCCATCATGCTGTTCTCAGATTGCTAAAGTCCATACCTCCTCGGTGTGTTCTTATGGCTGCAGATCTTCACAGCACAGACGCTTTCTTCTGCATGCTGTTCTTTCCCAGTTCAGGGCTCCTTCAAGGCTCTCCCTGAATGGCTACGCCGCCCCCTTTTATCCCAGTTCTCTTCAATGCTCACAGCTGCAGCCCATCAAGGACAACCAGGACCTGTGGGACAGATATTCAAATAGAATCCATTTCCTCTACTCTAGCCAGTAAGTACTACCCTACAAGTCCTCAGAACCCCAAAGGCCACCTTTCATCTGACACCCAGACCCTGGGGAAAGGACTTCTTTTTCCCATGGCAAATGGCCTCCCTTGGCAGCCACTCACCCTGGCAGAAAGTGGGAGCCTAGCTAGAATGATGCAATCGTTGCTGGATTTTTCCAAAAGAAAAGCTGGCAGCAACTAGGGCCCTGGAAGTACTTAGAGCCTCAAACGCCACCTTGAACATATTACTGAGACCCTGGGGAAAGGACTTCGTTTTTCCCATGGAAAATGGCCTTCATTTCTGGCCACTTGGCCTGGCAGGCAGGGCAGTGCCAAGCCAGGAATCTACAAACTGTGCTGGATCCTTCCAGAACGAAAGCTGCCAGCAACTAGGACCCTGCAAGTCCTTACAGCCCCAGATGCCACCAGTCATCTGACACCCAGAGCCTGGGCCAATGACTTCGTTTTCCCCATGGAAAATGGCCTCCATTTCTGGCCACTCGCCCTGACCAAGAGGGTGGTGCCCAGCAAGAAATTTGCAAGCTTTGCTGGATTGCTCCAAATCGAAAGCTGCCACTTCTTGTTGTTTTATTTCTCTAGAGTCCCATCATGCTGTTCTCAGATTGCTAAAGTCCATACCTCCTCGGTGTGTTCTTATGGCTGCAGATCTTCACAGCACAGACGCTTTCTTCTGCATGCTGTTCTTTCCCAGTTCAGGGCTCCTTCAAGGCTCTCCCTGAATGGCTACGCCGCCCCCTTTTATCCCAGTTCTCTTCAATGCTCACAGCTGCAGCCCATCAAGGACAACCAGGACCTGTGGGGCAAAGCCTCTAGACAGATATTCAAATAGAATCCATTTCCTCTACTCTAGCCAGTAAGTACTACCCTACAAGTCCTCAGAACCCCAAAGGCCACCTTTCATCTGACACCCAGACCCTGGGGAAAGGACTTCTTTTTCCCATGGCAAATGGCCTCCCTTGGCAGCCACTCACCCTGGCAGAAAGTGGGAGCCTAGCTAGAATGATGCAATCGTTGCTGGATTTTTCCAAAAGAAAAGCTGGCAGCAACTAGGGCCCTGCAAGTACTTAGAGCCTCAAACGCCACCTTGAACATATTACTGAGACCCTGGGGAAAGGACTTCTTTTTCCCATGGAAAATGGCCTTCATTTGTGGCCACTTGGCCTGGCAGGCAGGGCAGTGCCAAGCCAGGAATCTACAAACTCTGCTGGATCCTTCCAGAACGAAAGCTGCCAGCAACTAGGACCCTGCAAGTCCTTACAGCCCCAGATGCCACCAGTCATCTGACACCCAGAGCCTGGGCCAATGACTTCGTTTTCCCCATGGAAAATTGCCTCCATTTCTGGCCACTCGCCCTGACCAAGAGGGTGGTGCCCAGCAAGAAATTTGCAAGCTTTGCTGGATTGCTCCAAATCGAAAGCTGCCACTTGTTGTTGTTCTATTTCTCTAGAGTCCCATCATGCTGTTCTCAGATTGCTAAAGTCCATACCTCCTCGGTGTGTTCTTATGGCTGCAGATCTTCACAGCACAGACGCTTTCTTCTGCATGCTGTTCTTTCCCAGTTCAGGGCTCCTTCAAGGCTCTCCCTGAATGGCTACGCCGCCCCCTTTTATCCCAGTTCTCTTCAATGCTCACAGCTGCAGCCCATCAAGGACAACCAGGACCTGTGGGACAGATATTCAAATAGAATCCATTTCCTCTACTCTAGCCAGTAAGTACTACCCTACAAGTCCTCAGAACCCCAAAGGCCACCTTTCATCTGACACCCAGACCCTGGGGAAAGGACTTCTTTTTCCCATGGCAAATGGCCTCCCTTGGCAGCCACTCACCCTGGCAGAAAGTGGGAGCCTAGCTAGAATGATGCAATCGTTGCTGGATTTTTCCAAAAGAAAAGCTGGCAGCAACTAGGGCCCTGGAAGTACTTAGAGCCTCAAACGCCACCTTGAACATATTCCTGAGACCCTGGGGAAAGGACTTCGTTTTTCCCATGGAAAATGGCCTTCATTTGTGGCCACTTGGCCTGGCAGGCAGGGCAGTGCCAAGCCAGGAATCTACAAACTCTGCTGGATCCTTCCAGAACGAAAGCTGCCAGCAACTAGGACCCTGCAAGTCCTTAGAGCCCCAGATGCCACCAGTCATCTGACACCCAGAGCCTGGGCCAATGACTTCGTTTTCCCCATGGAAAATGGCCTCCATTTCTGGCCACTCGCCCTGACCAAGAGGGTGGTGCCCAGCAAGAAATTTGCAAGCTTTGCTGGATTGCTCCAAATCTAAAGCTACCACTTGTTGTTGTTCTATTTCTCTAGAGTCCCATCATGCTGTTCTCAGATTGCTAAAGTCCATACCTCCTCGGTGTGTTCTTATGGCTGCAGATCTTCACAGCACAGACGCTTTCTTCTGCATGCTGTTCTTTCCCAGTTCAGGGCTCCTTCAAGGCTCTCCCTGAATGGCTACGCCGCCCCCTTTTATCCCAGTTCTCTTCAATGCTCACAGCTGCAGCCCATCAAGGACAACCAGGACCTGTGGGACAGATATTCAAATAGAATCCATTTCCTCTACTCTAGCCAGTAAGTACTACCCTACAAGTCCTCAGAACCCCAAAGGCCACCTTTCATCTGACACCCAGACCCTGGGGAAAGGACTTCTTTTTCCCATGGCAAATGGCCTCCCTTGGCAGCCACTCACCCTGGCAGAAAGTGGGAGCCTAGCTAGAATGATGCAATCGTTGCTGGATTTTTCCAAAAGAAAAGCTGCCAGCAACTAGGGCCCTGGAAGTACTTAGAGCCTCAAACGCCACCTTGAACATATTCCTGAGACCCTGGGGAAAGGACTTCGTTTTTCCCATGGGAAATGGCCTTCATTTGTGGCCACTTGGCCTGGCAGGCAGGGCAGTGCCAAGCCAGGAATCTACAAACTCTGCTGGATCCTTCCAGAACGAAAGCTGCCAGCAACTAGGACCCTGCAAGTCCTTACAGCCCCAGATGCCACCAGTCATCTGACACCCAGAGCCTGGGCCAATGACTTTGTTTTCCCCATGGAAAATGGCCTCCATTTCTGGCCACTCGCCCTGACCAAGAGGGTGGTGCCCAGCAAGAAATTTGCAAGCTTTGCTGGATTGCTCCAAATCGAAAGCTACCACTTGTTGTTGTTCTATTTCTCTAGAGTCCCATCATGCTGTTCTCAGATTGCTAAAGTCCATACCTCCTCGGTGTGTTCTTATGGCTGCAGATCTTCACAGCACAGACGCTTTCTTCTGCATGCTGTTCTTTCCCAGTTCAGGGCTCCTTCAAGGCTCTCCCTGAATGGCTACGCCGCCCCCTTTTATCCCAGTTCTCTTCAATGCTCACAGCTGCAGCCCATCAAGGACAACCAGGACCTGTGGGGCAAAGCCTCTAGACAGATATTCAAATAGAATCCATTTCCTCTACTCTAGCCAGTAAGTACTACCCTACAAGTCCTCAGAACCCCAAAGGCCACCTTTCATCTGACACCCAGACCCTGGGGAAAGGACTTCTTTTTCCCATGGCAAATGGCCTCCCTTGGCAGCCACTCACCCTGGCAGAAAGTGGGAGCCTAGCTAGAATGATGCAATCGTTGCTGGATTTTTCCAAAAGAAAAGCTGCCAGCAACTAGGGCCCTGGAAGTACTTAGAGCCTCAAACGCCACCTTGAACATATTCCTGAGACCCTGGGGAAAGGACTTCGTTTTTCCCATGGAAAATGGCCTTCATTTGTGGCCACTTGGCCTGGCAGGCAGGGCAGTGCCAAGCCAGGAATCTACAAACTGTGCTGGATCCTTCCAGAACGAAAGCTGCCAGCAACTAGGACCCTGCAAGTCCTTACAGCCCCAGATGCCACCAGTCATCTGACACCCAGAGCCTGGGCCAATGACTTCGTTTTCCCCATGGAAAATGGCCTCCATTTCTGGCCACTCGCCCTGACCAAGAGGGTGGTGCCCAGCAAGAAATTTGCAAGCTTTGCTGGATTGCTCCAAATCTAAAGCTACCACTTGTTGTTGTTCTATTTCTCTAGAGTCCCATCATGCTGTTCTCAGATTGCTAAAGTCCATACCTCCTCGGTGTGTTCTTATGGCTGCAGATCTTCACAGCACAGACGCTTTCTTCTGCATGCTGTTCTTTCCCAGTTCAGGGCTCCTTCAAGGCTCTCCCTGAATGGCTACGCCGCCCCCTTTTATCCCAGTTCTCTTCAATGCTCACAGCTGCAGCCCATCAAGGACAACCAGGACCTGTGGGACAGATATTCAAATAGAATCCATTTCCTCTACTCTAGCCAGTAAGTACTACCCTACAAGTCCTCAGAACCCCAAAGGCCACCTTTCATCTGACACCCAGACCCTGGGGAAAGGACTTCTTTTTCCCATGGCAAATGGCCTCCCTTGGCAGCCACTCACCCTGGCAGAAAGTGGGAGCCTAGCTAGAATGATGCAATCGTTGCTGGATTTTTCCAAAAGAAAAGCTGGCAGCAACTAGGGCCCTGGAAGTACTTAGAGCCTCAAACGCCACCTTGAACATATTACTGAGACCCTGGGGAAAGGACTTCGTTTTTCCCATGGAAAATGGCCTTCATTTGTGGCCACTTGGCCTGGCAGGCAGGGCAGTGCCAAGCCAGGAATCTACAAACTGTGCTGGATCCTTCCAGAACGAAAGCTGCCAGCAACTAGGACCCTGCAAGTCCTTACAGCCCCAGATGCCACCAGTCATCTGACACCCAGAGCCTGGGCCAATGACTTTGTTTTCCCCATGGAAAATGGCCTCCATTTCTGGCCACTCGCCCTGACCAAGAGGGTGGTGCCCAGCAAGAAATTTGCAAGCTTTGCTGGATTGCTCCAAATCTAAAGCTACCACTTGTTGTTGTTCTATTTCTCTAGAGTCCCATCATGCTGTTCTCAGATTGCTAAAGTCCATACCTCCTCGGTGTGTTCTTATGGCTGCAGATCTTCACAGCACAGACGCTTTCTTCTGCATGCTGTTCTTTCCCAGTTCAGGGCTCCTTCAAGGCTCTCCCTGAATGGCTAAGCCGCCCCCTTTTATCCCAGTTCTCTTCAATGCTCACAGCTGCAGCCCATCAAGGACAACCAGGACCTGTGGGGCAAAGCCTCTAGACAGATATTCAAATAGAATCCATTTCCTCTACTCTAGCCAGTAAGTACTACCCTACAAGTCCTCAGAACCCCAAAGGCCACCTTTCATCTGACACCCAGACCCTGGGGAAAGGACTTCTTTTTCCCATGGCAAATGGCCTCCCTTGGCAGCCACTCACCCTGGCAGAAAGTGGGAGCCTAGCTAGAATGATGCAATCGTTGCTGGATTTTTCCAAAAGAAAAGCTGGCAGCAACTAGGGCCCTGCAAGTACTTAGAGCCTCAAACGCCACCTTGAACATATTCCTGAGACCCTGGGGAAAGGACTTCTTTTTCCCATGGAAAATGGCCTTCATTTGTGGCCACTTGGCCTGGCAGGCAGGGCAGTGCCAAGCCAGGAATCTACAAACTCTGCTGGATCCTTCCAGAACGAAAGCTGCCAGCAACTAGGACCCTGCAAGTCCTTACAGCCCCAGATGCCACCAGTCATCTGACACCCAGAGCCTGGGCCAATGACTTCGTTTTCCCCATGGAAAATTGCCTCCATTTCTGGCCACTCGCCCTGACCAAGAGGGTGGTGCCCAGCAAGAAATTTGCAAGCTTTGCTGGATTGCTCCAAATCTAAAGCTGCCACTTGTTGTTGTTCTATTTCTCTAGAGTCCCATCATGCTGTTCTCAGATTGCTAAAGTCCATACCTCCTCGGTGTGTTCTTATGGCTGCAGATCTTCACAGCACAGACGCTTTCTTCTGCATGCTGTTCTTTCCCAGTTCAGGGCTCCTTCAAGGCTCTCCCTGAATGGCTACGCCGCCCCCTTTTATCCCAGTTCTCTTCAATGCTCACAGCTGCAGCCCATCAAGGACAACCAGGACCTGTGGGACAGATATTCAAATAGAATCCATTTCCTCTACTCTAGCCAGTAAGTACTACCCTACAAGTCCTCAGAACCCCAAAGGCCACCTTTCATCTGACACCCAGACCCTGGGGAAAGGACTTCTTTTTCCCATGGCAAATGGCCTCCCTTGGCAGCCACTCACCCTGGCAGAAAGTGGGAGCCTAGCTAGAATGATGCAATCGTTGCTGGATTTTTCCAAAAGAAAAGCTGGCAGCAACTAGGGCCCTGGAAGTACTTAGAGCCTCAAACGCCACCTTGAACATATTCCTGAGACCCTGGGGAAAGGACTTCGTTTTTCCCATGGAAAATGGCCTTCATTTGTGGCCACTTGGCCTGGCAGGCAGGGCAGTGCCAAGCCAGGAATCTACAAACTCTGCTGGATCCTTCCAGAACGAAAGCTGCCAGCAACTAGGACCCTGCAAGTCCTTAGAGCCCCAGATGCCACCAGTCATCTGACACCCAGAGCCTGGGCCAATGACTTCGTTTTCCCCATGGAAAATGGCCTCCATTTCTGGCCACTCGCCCTGACCAAGAGGGTGGTGCCCAGCAAGAAATTTGCAAGCTTTGCTGGATTGCTCCAAATCTAAAGCTACCACTTGTTGTTGTTCTATTTCTCTAGAGTCCCATCATGCTGTTCTCAGATTGCTAAAGTCCATACCTCCTCGGTGTGTTCTTATGGCTGCAGATCTTCACAGCACAGACGCTTTCTTCTGCATGCTGTTCTTTCCCAGTTCAGGGCTCCTTCAAGGCTCTCCCTGAATGGCTACGCCGCCCCCTTTTATCCCAGTTCTCTTCAATGCTCACAGCTGCAGCCCATCAAGGACAACCAGGACCTGTGGGACAGATATTCAAATAGAATCCATTTCCTCTACTCTAGCCAGTAAGTACTACCCTACAAGTCCTCAGAACCCCAAAGGCCACCTTTCATCTGACACCCAGACCCTGGGGAAAGGACTTCTTTTTCCCATGGCAAATGGCCTCCCTTGGCAGCCACTCACCCTGGCAGAAAGTGGGAGCCTAGCTAGAATGATGCAATCGTTGCTGGATTTTTCCAAAAGAAAAGCTGGCAGCAACTAGGGCCCTGGAAGTACTTAGAGCCTCAAACGCCACCTTGAACATATTCCTGAGACCCTGGGGAAAGGACTTCGTTTTTCCCATGGGAAATGGCCTTCATTTGTGGCCACTTGGCCTGGCAGGCAGGGCAGTGCCAAGCCAGGAATCTACAAACTCTGCTGGATCCTTCCAGAACGAAAGCTGCCAGCAACTAGGACCCTGCAAGTCCTTACAGCCCCAGATGCCACCAGTCATCTGACACCCAGAGCCTGGGCCAATGACTTTGTTTTCCCCATGGAAAATGGCCTCCATTTCTGGCCACTCGCCCTGACCAAGAGGGTGGTGCCCAGCAAGAAATTTGCAAGCTTTGCTGGATTGCTCCAAATCGAAAGCTACCACTTGTTGTTGTTCTATTTCTCTAGAGTCCCATCATGCTGTTCTCAGATTGCTAAAGTCCATACCTCCTCGGTGTGTTCTTATGGCTGCAGATCTTCACAGCACAGACGCTTTCTTCTGCATGCTGTTCTTTCCCAGTTCAGGGCTCCTTCAAGGCTCTCCCTGAATGGCTACGCCGCCCCCTTTTATCCCAGTTCTCTTCAATGCTCACAGCTGCAGCCCATCAAGGACAACCAGGACCTGTGGGGCAAAGCCTCTAGACAGATATTCAAATAGAATCCATTTCCTCTACTCTAGCCAGTAAGTACTACCCTACAAGTCCTCAGAACCCCAAAGGCCACCTTTCATCTGACACCCAGACCCTGGGGAAAGGACTTCTTTTTCCCATGGCAAATGGCCTCCCTTGGCAGCCACTCACCCTGGCAGAAAGTGGGAGCCTAGCTAGAATGATGCAATCGTTGCTGGATTTTTCCAAAAGAAAAGCTGCCAGCAACTAGGGCCCTGGAAGTACTTAGAGCCTCAAACGCCACCTTGAACATATTCCTGAGACCCTGGGGAAAGGACTTCGTTTTTCCCATGGAAAATGGCCTTCATTTGTGGCCACTTGGCCTGGCAGGCAGGGCAGTGCCAAGCCAGGAATCTACAAACTCTGCTGGATCCTTCCAGAACGAAAGCTGCCAGCAACTAGGACCCTGCAAGTCCTTACAGCCCCAGATGCCACCAGTCATCTGACACCCAGAGCCTGGGCCAATGACTTCGTTTTCCCCATGGAAAATGGCCTCCATTTCTGGCCACTCGCCCTGACCAAGAGGGTGGTGCCCAGCAAGAAATTTGCAAGCTTTGCTGGATTGCTCCAAATCTAAAGCTACCACTTGTTGTTGTTCTATTTCTCTAGAGTCCCATCATGCTGTTCTCAGATTGCTAAAGTCCATACCTCCTCGGTGTGTTCTTATGGCTGCAGATCTTCACAGCACAGACGCTTTCTTCTGCATGCTGTTCTTTCCCAGTTCAGGGCTCCTTCAAGGCTCTCCCTGAATGGCTACGCCGCCCCCTTTTATCCCAGTTCTCTTCAATGCTCACAGCTGCAGCCCATCAAGGACAACCAGGACCTGTGGGACAGATATTCAAATAGAATCCATTTCCTCTACTCTAGCCAGTAAGTACTACCCTACAAGTCCTCAGAACCCCAAAGGCCACCTTTCATCTGACACCCAGACCCTGGGGAAAGGACTTCTTTTTCCCATGGCAAATGGCCTCCCTTGGCAGCCACTCACCCTGGCAGAAAGTGGGAGCCTAGCTAGAATGATGCAATCGTTGCTGGATTTTTCCAAAAGAAAAGCTGGCAGCAACTAGGGCCCTGGAAGTACTTAGAGCCTCAAACGCCACCTTGAACATATTACTGAGACCCTGGGGAAAGGACTTCGTTTTTCCCATGGAAAATGGCCTTCATTTCTGGCCACTTGGCCTGGCAGGCAGGGCAGTGCCAAGCCAGGAATCTACAAACTCTGCTGGATCCTTCCAGAACGAAAGCTGCCAGCAACTAGGACCCTGCAAGTCCTTAGAGCCCCAGATGCCACCAGTCATCTGACACCCAGAGCCTGGGCCAATGACTTCGTTTTCCCCATGGAAAATGGCCTCCATTTCTGGCCACTCGCCCTGACCAAGAGGGTGGTGCCCAGCAAGAAATTTGCAAGCTTTGCTGGATTGCTCCAAATCTAAAGCTACCACTTGTTGTTGTTCTATTTCTCTAGAGTCCCATCATGCTGTTCTCAGATTGCTAAAGTCCATACCTCCTCGGTGTGTTCTTATGGCTGCAGATCTTCACAGCACAGACGCTTTCTTCTGCATGCTGTTCTTTCCCAGTTCAGGGCTCCTTCAAGGCTCTCCCTGAATGGCTAAGCCGCCCCCTTTTATCCCAGTTCTCTTCAATGCTCACAGCTGCAGCCCATCAAGGACAACCAGGACCTGTGGGGCAAAGCCTCTAGACAGATATTCAAATAGAATCCATTTCCTCTACTCTAGCCAGTAAGTACTACCCTACAAGTCCTCAGAACCCCAAAGGCCACCTTTCATCTGACACCCAGACCCTGGGGAAAGGACTTCTTTTTCCCATGGCAAATGGCCTCCCTTGGCAGCCACTCACCCTGGCAGAAAGTGGGAGCCTAGCTAGAATGATGCAATCGTTGCTGGATTTTTCCAAAAGAAAAGCTGGCAGCAACTAGGGCCCTGCAAGTACTTAGAGCCTCAAACGCCACCTTGAACATATTCCTGAGACCCTGGGGAAAGGACTTCGTTTTTCCCATGGAAAATGGCCTTCATTTGTGGCCACTTGGCCTGGCAGGCAGGGCAGTGCCAAGCCAGGAATCTACAAACTCTGCTGGATCCTTCCAGAACGAAAGCTGCCAGCAACTAGGACCCTGCAAGTCCTTACAGCCCCAGATGCCACCAGTCATCTGACACCCAGAGCCTGGGCCAATGACTTCGTTTTCCCCATGGAAAATGGCCTCCATTTCTGGCCACTCGCCCTGACCAAGAGGGTGGTGCCCAGCAAGAAATTTGCAAGCTTTGCTGGATTGCTCCAAATCTAAAGCTGCCACTTGTTGTTCTTCTATTTCTCTAGAGTCCCATCATGCTGTTCTCAGATTGCTAAAGTCCATACCTCCTCGGTGTGTTCTTATGGCTGCAGATCTTCACAGCACAGACGCTTTCTTCTGCATGCTGTTCTTTCCCAGTTCAGGGCTCCTTCAAGGCTCTCCCTGAATGGCTACGCCGCCCCCTTTTATCCCAGTTCTCTTCAATGCTCACAGCTGCAGCCCATCAAGGACAACCAGGACCTGTGGGACAGATATTCAAATAGAATCCATTTCCTCTACTCTAGCCAGTAAGTACTACCCTACAAGTCCTCAGAACCCCAAAGGCCACCTTTCATCTGACACCCAGACCCTGGGGAAAGGACTTCTTTTTCCCATGGCAAATGGCCTCCCTTGGCAGCCACTCACCCTGGCAGAAAGTGGGAGCCTAGCTAGAATGATGCAATCGTTGCTGGATTTTTCCAAAAGAAAAGCTGGCAGCAACTAGGGCCCTGGAAGTACTTAGAGCCTCAAACGCCACCTTGAACATATTACTGAGACCCTGGGGAAAGGACTTCGTTTTTCCCATGGAAAATGGCCTTCATTTGTGGCCACTTGGCCTGGCAGGCAGGGCAGTGCCAAGCCAGGAATCTACAAACTGTGCTGGATCCTTCCAGAACGAAAGCTGCCAGCAACTAGGACCCTGCAAGTCCTTACAGCCCCAGATGCCACCAGTCATCTGACACCCAGAGCCTGGGCCAATGACTTTGTTTTCCCCATGGAAAATGGCCTCCATTTCTGGCCACTCGCCCTGACCAAGAGGGTGGTGCCCAGCAAGAAATTTGCAAGCTTTGCTGGATTGCTCCAAATCTAAAGCTACCACTTGTTGTTGTTCTATTTCTCTAGAGTCCCATCATGCTGTTCTCAGATTGCTAAAGTCCATACCTCCTCGGTGTGTTCTTATGGCTGCAGATCTTCACAGCACAGACGCTTTCTTCTGCATGCTGTTCTTTCCCAGTTCAGGGCTCCTTCAAGGCTCTCCCTGAATGGCTAAGCCGCCCCCTTTTATCCCAGTTCTCTTCAATGCTCACAGCTGCAGCCCATCAAGGACAACCAGGACCTGTGGGGCAAAGCCTCTAGACAGATATTCAAATAGAATCCATTTCCTCTACTCTAGCCAGTAAGTACTACCCTACAAGTCCTCAGAACCCCAAAGGCCACCTTTCATCTGACACCCAGACCCTGGGGAAAGGACTTCTTTTTCCCATGGCAAATGGCCTCCCTTGGCAGCCACTCACCCTGGCAGAAAGTGGGAGCCTAGCTAGAATGATGCAATCGTTGCTGGATTTTTCCAAAAGAAAAGCTGGCAGCAACTAGGGCCCTGCAAGTACTTAGAGCCTCAAACGCCACCTTGAACATATTACTGAGACCCTGGGGAAAGGACTTCTTTTTCCCATGGAAAATGGCCTTCATTTGTGGCCACTTGGCCTGGCAGGCAGGGCAGTGCCAAGCCAGGAATCTACAAACTCTGCTGGATCCTTCCAGAACGAAAGCTGCCAGCAACTAGGACCCTGCAAGTCCTTACAGCCCCAGATGCCACCAGTCATCTGACACCCAGAGCCTGGGCCAATGACTTCGTTTTCCCCATGGAAAATTGCCTCCATTTCTGGCCACTCGCCCTGACCAAGAGGGTGGTGCCCAGCAAGAAATTTGCAAGCTTTGCTGGATTGCTCCAAATCTAAAGCTGCCACTTGTTGTTGTTCTATTTCTCTAGAGTCCCATCATGCTGTTCTCAGATTGCTAAAGTCCATACCTCCTCGGTGTGTTCTTATGGCTGCAGATCTTCACAGCACAGACGCTTTCTTCTGCATGCTGTTCTTTCCCAGTTCAGGGCTCCTTCAAGGCTCTCCCTGAATGGCTACGCCGCCCCCTTTTATCCCAGTTCTCTTCAATGCTCACAGCTGCAGCCCATCAAGGACAACCAGGACCTGTGGGGCAAAGCCTCTAGACAGATATTCAAATAGAATCCATTTCCTCTACTCTAGCCAGTAAGTACTACCCTACAAGTCCTCAGAACCCCAAAGGCCACCTTTCATCTGACACCCAGACCCTGGGGAAAGGACTTCTTTTTCCCATGGCAAATGGCCTCCCTTGGCAGCCACTCACCCTGGCAGAAAGTGGGAGCCTAGCTAGAATGATGCAATCGTTGCTGGATTTTTCCAAAAGAAAAGCTGCCAGCAACTAGGGCCCTGGAAGTACTTAGAGCCTCAAACGCCACCTTGAACATATTCCTGAGACCCTGGGGAAAGGACTTCGTTTTTCCCATGGAAAATGGCCTTCATTTGTGGCCACTTGGCCTGGCAGGCAGGGCAGTGCCAAGCCAGGAATCTACAAACTCTGCTGGATCCTTCCAGAACGAAAGCTGCCAGCAACTAGGACCCTGCAAGTCCTTACAGCCCCAGATGCCACCAGTCATCTGACACCCAGAGCCTGGGCCAATGACTTCGTTTTCCCCATGGAAAATGGCCTCCATTTCTGGCCACTCGCCCTGACCAAGAGGGTGGTGCCCAGCAAGAAATTTGCAAGCTTTGCTGGATTGCTCCAAATCTAAAGCTACCACTTGTTGTTGTTCTATTTCTCTAGAGTCCCATCATGCTGTTCTCAGATTGCTAAAGTCCATACCTCCTCGGTGTGTTCTTATGGCTGCAGATCTTCACAGCACAGACGCTTTCTTCTGCATGCTGTTCTTTCCCAGTTCAGGGCTCCTTCAAGGCTCTCCCTGAATGGCTACGCCGCCCCCTTTTATCCCAGTTCTCTTCAATGCTCACAGCTGCAGCCCATCAAGGACAACCAGGACCTGTGGGACAGATATTCAAATAGAATCCATTTCCTCTACTCTAGCCAGTAAGTACTACCCTACAAGTCCTCAGAACCCCAAAGGCCACCTTTCATCTGACACCCAGACCCTGGGGAAAGGACTTCTTTTTCCCATGGCAAATGGCCTCCCTTGGCAGCCACTCACCCTGGCAGAAAGTGGGAGCCTAGCTAGAATGATGCAATCGTTGCTGGATTTTTCCAAAAGAAAAGCTGGCAGCAACTAGGGCCCTGGAAGTACTTAGAGCCTCAAACGCCACCTTGAACATATTACTGAGACCCTGGGGAAAGGACTTCGTTTTTCCCATGGAAAATGGCCTTCATTTGTGGCCACTTGGCCTGGCAGGCAGGGCAGTGCCAAGCCAGGAATCTACAAACTGTGCTGGATCCTTCCAGAACGAAAGCTGCCAGCAACTAGGACCCTGCAAGTCCTTACAGCCCCAGATGCCACCAGTCATCTGACACCCAGAGCCTGGGCCAATGACTTTGTTTTCCCCATGGAAAATGGCCTCCATTTCTGGCCACTCGCCCTGACCAAGAGGGTGGTGCCCAGCAAGAAATTTGCAAGCTTTGCTGGATTGCTCCAAATCTAAAGCTACCACTTGTTGTTGTTCTATTTCTCTAGAGTCCCATCATGCTGTTCTCAGATTGCTAAAGTCCATACCTCCTCGGTGTGTTCTTATGGCTGCAGATCTTCACAGCACAGACGCTTTCTTCTGCATGCTGTTCTTTCCCAGTTCAGGGCTCCTTCAAGGCTCTCCCTGAATGGCTAAGCCGCCCCCTTTTATCCCAGTTCTCTTCAATGCTCACAGCTGCAGCCCATCAAGGACAACCAGGACCTGTGGGGCAAAGCCTCTAGACAGATATTCAAATAGAATCCATTTCCTCTACTCTAGCCAGTAAGTACTACCCTACAAGTCCTCAGAACCCCAAAGGCCACCTTTCATCTGACACCCAGACCCTGGGGAAAGGACTTCTTTTTCCCATGGCAAATGGCCTCCCTTGGCAGCCACTCACCCTGGCAGAAAGTGGGAGCCTAGCTAGAATGATGCAATCGTTGCTGGATTTTTCCAAAAGAAAAGCTGGCAGCAACTAGGGCCCTGCAAGTACTTAGAGCCTCAAACGCCACCTTGAACATATTACTGAGACCCTGGGGAAAGGACTTCTTTTTCCCATGGAAAATGGCCTTCATTTGTGGCCACTTGGCCTGGCAGGCAGGGCAGTGCCAAGCCAGGAATCTACAAACTCTGCTGGATCCTTCCAGAACGAAAGCTGCCAGCAACTAGGACCCTGCAAGTCCTTACAGCCCCAGATGCCACCAGTCATCTGACACCCAGAGCCTGGGCCAATGACTTCGTTTTCCCCATGGAAAATTGCCTCCATTTCTGGCCACTCGCCCTGACCAAGAGGGTGGTGCCCAGCAAGAAATTTGCAAGCTTTGCTGGATTGCTCCAAATCTAAAGCTGCCACTTGTTGTTGTTCTATTTCTCTAGAGTCCCATCATGCTGTTCTCAGATTGCTAAAGTCCATACCTCCTCGGTGTGTTCTTATGGCTGCAGATCTTCACAGCACAGACGCTTTCTTCTGCATGCTGTTCTTTCCCAGTTCAGGGCTCCTTCAAGGCTCTCCCTGAATGGCTACGCCGCCCCCTTTTATCCCAGTTCTCTTCAATGCTCACAGCTGCAGCCCATCAAGGACAACCAGGACCTGTGGGACAGATATTCAAATAGAATCCATTTCCTCTACTCTAGCCAGTAAGTACTACCCTACAAGTCCTCAGAACCCCAAAGGCCACCTTTCATCTGACACCCAGACCCTGGGGAAAGGACTTCTTTTTCCCATGGCAAATGGCCTCCCTTGGCAGCCACTCACCCTGGCAGAAAGTGGGAGCCTAGCTAGAATGATGCAATCGTTGCTGGATTTTTCCAAAAGAAAAGCTGCCAGCAACTAGGGCCCTGGAAGTACTTAGAGCCTCAAACGCCACCTTGAACATATTCCTGAGACCCTGGGGAAAGGACTTCGTTTTTCCCATGGAAAATGGCCTTCATTTGTGGCCACTTGGCCTGGCAGGCAGGGCAGTGCCAAGCCAGGAATCTACAAACTCTGCTGGATCCTTCCAGAACGAAAGCTGCCAGCAACTAGGACCCTGCAAGTCCTTAGAGCCCCAGATGCCACCAGTCATCTGACACCCAGAGCCTGGGCCAATGACTTCGTTTTCCCCATGGAAAATGGCCTCCATTTCTGGCCACTCGCCCTGACCAAGAGGGTGGTGCCCAGCAAGAAATTTGCAAGCTTTGCTGGATTGCTCCAAATCTAAAGCTACCACTTGTTGTTGTTCTATTTCTCTAGAGTCCCATCATGCTGTTCTCAGATTGCTAAAGTCCATACCTCCTCGGTGTGTTCTTATGGCTGCAGATCTTCACAGCACAGACGCTTTCTTCTGCATGCTGTTCTTTCCCAGTTCAGGGCTCCTTCAAGGCTCTCCCTGAATGGCTACGCCGCCCCCTTTTATCCCAGTTCTCTTCAATGCTCACAGCTGCAGCCCATCAAGGACAACCAGGACCTGTGGGACAGATATTCAAATAGAATCCATTTCCTCTACTCTAGCCAGTAAGTACTACCCTACAAGTCCTCAGAACCCCAAAGGCCACCTTTCATCTGACACCCAGACCCTGGGGAAAGGACTTCTTTTTCCCATGGCAAATGGCCTCCCTTGGCAGCCACTCACCCTGGCAGAAAGTGGGAGCCTAGCTAGAATGATGCAATCGTTGCTGGATTTTTCCAAAAGAAAAGCTGGCAGCAACTAGGGCCCTGGAAGTACTTAGAGCCTCAAACGCCACCTTGAACATATTCCTGAGACCCTGGGGAAAGGACTTCGTTTTTCCCATGGGAAATGGCCTTCATTTGTGGCCACTTGGCCTGGCAGGCAGGGCAGTGCCAAGCCAGGAATCTACAAACTCTGCTGGATCCTTCCAGAACGAAAGCTGCCAGCAACTAGGACCCTGCAAGTCCTTACAGCCCCAGATGCCACCAGTCATCTGACACCCAGAGCCTGGGCCAATGACTTTGTTTTCCCCATGGAAAATGGCCTCCATTTCTGGCCACTCGCCCTGACCAAGAGGGTGGTGCCCAGCAAGAAATTTGCAAGCTTTGCTGGATTGCTCCAAATCGAAAGCTACCACTTGTTGTTGTTCTATTTCTCTAGAGTCCCATCATGCTGTTCTCAGATTGCTAAAGTCCATACCTCCTCGGTGTGTTCTTATGGCTGCAGATCTTCACAGCACAGACGCTTTCTTCTGCATGCTGTTCTTTCCCAGTTCAGGGCTCCTTCAAGGCTCTCCCTGAATGGCTACGCCGCCCCCTTTTATCCCAGTTCTCTTCAATGCTCACAGCTGCAGCCCATCAAGGACAACCAGGACCTGTGGGGCAAAGCCTCTAGACAGATATTCAAATAGAATCCATTTCCTCTACTCTAGCCAGTAAGTACTACCCTACAAGTCCTCAGAACCCCAAAGGCCACCTTTCATCTGACACCCAGACCCTGGGGAAAGGACTTCTTTTTCCCATGGCAAATGGCCTCCCTTGGCAGCCACTCACCCTGGCAGAAAGTGGGAGCCTAGCTAGAATGATGCAATCGTTGCTGGATTTTTCCAAAAGAAAAGCTGCCAGCAACTAGGGCCCTGGAAGTACTTAGAGCCTCAAACGCCACCTTGAACATATTCCTGAGACCCTGGGGAAAGGACTTCGTTTTTCCCATGGAAAATGGCCTTCATTTGTGGCCACTTGGCCTGGCAGGCAGGGCAGTGCCAAGCCAGGAATCTACAAACTCTGCTGGATCCTTCCAGAACGAAAGCTGCCAGCAACTAGGACCCTGCAAGTCCTTACAGCCCCAGATGCCACCAGTCATCTGACACCCAGAGCCTGGGCCAATGACTTCGTTTTCCCCATGGAAAATGGCCTCCATTTCTGGCCACTCGCCCTGACCAAGAGGGTGGTGCCCAGCAAGAAATTTGCAAGCTTTGCTGGATTGCTCCAAATCTAAAGCTACCACTTGTTGTTGTTCTATTTCTCTAGAGTCCCATCATGCTGTTCTCAGATTGCTAAAGTCCATACCTCCTCGGTGTGTTCTTATGGCTGCAGATCTTCACAGCACAGACGCTTTCTTCTGCATGCTGTTCTTTCCCAGTTCAGGGCTCCTTCAAGGCTCTCCCTGAATGGCTACGCCGCCCCCTTTTATCCCAGTTCTCTTCAATGCTCACAGCTGCAGCCCATCAAGGACAACCAGGACCTGTGGGACAGATATTCAAATAGAATCCATTTCCTCTACTCTAGCCAGTAAGTACTACCCTACAAGTCCTCAGAACCCCAAAGGCCACCTTTCATCTGACACCCAGACCCTGGGGAAAGGACTTCTTTTTCCCATGGCAAATGGCCTCCCTTGGCAGCCACTCACCCTGGCAGAAAGTGGGAGCCTAGCTAGAATGATGCAATCGTTGCTGGATTTTTCCAAAAGAAAAGCTGGCAGCAACTAGGGCCCTGGAAGTACTTAGAGCCTCAAACGCCACCTTGAACATATTACTGAGACCCTGGGGAAAGGACTTCGTTTTTCCCATGGAAAATGGCCTTCATTTCTGGCCACTTGGCCTGGCAGGCAGGGCAGTGCCAAGCCAGGAATCTACAAACTGTGCTGGATCCTTCCAGAACGAAAGCTGCCAGCAACTAGGACCCTGCAAGTCCTTACAGCCCCAGATGCCACCAGTCATCTGACACCCAGAGCCTGGGCCAATGACTTCGTTTTCCCCATGGAAAATGGCCTCCATTTCTGGCCACTCGCCCTGACCAAGAGGGTGGTGCCCAGCAAGAAATTTGCAAGCTTTGCTGGATTGCTCCAAATCTAAAGCTACCACTTGTTGTTGTTCTATTTCTCTAGAGTCCCATCATGCTGTTCTCAGATTGCTAAAGTCCATACCTCCTCGGTGTGTTCTTATGGCTGCAGATCTTCACAGCACAGACGCTTTCTTCTGCATGCTGTTCTTTCCCAGTTCAGGGCTCCTTCAAGGCTCTCCCTGAATGGCTAAGCCGCCCCCTTTTATCCCAGTTCTCTTCAATGCTCACAGCTGCAGCCCATCAAGGACAACCAGGACCTGTGGGGCAAAGCCTCTAGACAGATATTCAAATAGAATCCATTTCCTCTACTCTAGCCAGTAAGTACTACCCTACAAGTCCTCAGAACCCCAAAGGCCACCTTTCATCTGACACCCAGACCCTGGGGAAAGGACTTCTTTTTCCCATGGCAAATGGCCTCCCTTGGCAGCCACTCACCCTGGCAGAAAGTGGGAGCCTAGCTAGAATGATGCAATCGTTGCTGGATTTTTCCAAAAGAAAAGCTGCCAGCAACTAGGGCCCTGGAAGTACTTAGAGCCTCAAACGCCACCTTGAACATATTCCTGAGACCCTGGGGAAAGGACTTCGTTTTTCCCATGGAAAATGGCCTTCATTTCTGGCCACTCTGCCTGGCAGGCAGGGCAGTGCCAAGCCAGGAATCTACAAACTCTGCTGGATCCTTCCAGAACGAAAGCTGCCAGCAACTAGGACCCTGCAAGTCCTTAGAGCCCCAGATGCCACCTGTCATCTGACACCCAGAGCCTGGGCCAATGACTTCGTTTTCCCCATGGAAAATGGCCTCCATTTCTGGCCACTCGCCCTGACCAAGAGGGTGGTGCCCAGCAAGAAATTTGCAAGCTTTGCTGGATTGCTCCAAATCGAAAGCTGCCACTTGTTGTTCTTCTATTTCTCTAGAGTCCCATCATGCTGTTCTCAGATTGCTAAAGTCCATACCTCCTCGGTGTGTTCTTATGGCTGCAGATCTTCACAGCACAGACGCTTTCTTCTGCATGCTGTTCTTTCCCAGTTCAGGGCTCCTTCAAGGCTCTCCCTGAATGGCTACGCCGCCCCCTTTTATCCCAGTTCTCTTCAATGCTCACAGCTGCAGCCCATCAAGGACAACCAGGACCTGTGGGGCAAAGCCTCTAGACAGATATTCAAATAGAATCCATTTCCTCTACTCTAGCCAGTAAGTACTACCCTACAAGTCCTCAGAACCCCAAAGGCCACCTTTCATCTGACACCCAGACCCTGGGGAAAGGACTTCTTTTTCCCATGGCAAATGGCCTCCCTTGGCAGCCACTCACCCTGGCAGAAAGTGGGAGCCTAGCTAGAATGATGCAATCGTTGCTGGATTTTTCCAAAAGAAAAGCTGGCAGCAACTAGGGCCCTGGAAGTACTTAGAGCCTCAAACGCCACCTTGAACATATTCCTGAGACCCTGGGGAAAGGACTTCGTTTTTCCCATGGGAAATGGCCTTCATTTGTGGCCACTTGGCCTGGCAGGCAGGGCAGTGCCAAGCCAGGAATCTACAAACTCTGCTGGATCCTTCCAGAACGAAAGCTGCCAGCAACTAGGACCCTGCAAGTCCTTAGAGCCCCAGATGCCACCTGTCATCTGACACCCAGAGCCTGGGCCAATGACTTCGTTTTCCCCATGGAAAATGGCCTCCATTTCTGGCCACTCGCCCTGACCAAGAGGGTGGTGCCCAGCAAGAAATTTGCAAGCTTTGCTGGATTGCTCCAAATCGAAAGCTGCCACTTGTTGTTCTTCTATTTCTCTAGAGTCCCATCATGCTGTTCTCAGATTGCTAAAGTCCATACCTCCTCGGTGTGTTCTTATGGCTGCAGATCTTCACAGCACAGACGCTTTCTTCTGCATGCTGTTCTTTCCCAGTTCAGGGCTCCTTCAAGGCTCTCCCTGAATGGCTACGCCGCCCCCTTTTATCCCAGTTCTCTTCAATGCTCACAGCTGCAGCCCATCAAGGACAACCAGGACCTGTGGGGCAAAGCCTCTAGACAGATATTCAAATAGAATCCATTTCCTCTACTCTAGCCAGTAAGTACTACCCTACAAGTCCTCAGAACCCCAAAGGCCACCTTTCATCTGACACCCAGACCCTGGGGAAAGGACTTCTTTTTCCCATGGCAAATGGCCTCCCTTGGCAGCCACTCACCCTGGCAGAAAGTGGGAGCCTAGCTAGAATGATGCAATCGTTGCTGGATTTTTCCAAAAGAAAAGCTGCCAGCAACTAGGGCCCTGGAAGTACTTAGAGCCTCAAACGCCACCTTGAACATATTCCTGAGACCCTGGGGAAAGGACTTCGTTTTTCCCATGGAAAATGGCCTTCATTTGTGGCCACTTGGCCTGGCAGGCAGGGCAGTGCCAAGCCAGGAATCTACAAACTCTGCTGGATCCTTCCAGAACGAAAGCTGCCAGCAACTAGGACCCTGCAAGTCCTTAGAGCCCCAGATGCCACCAGTCATCTGACACCCAGAGCCTGGGCCAATGACTTTGTTTTCCCCATGGAAAATTGCCTCCATTTCTGGCCACTCGCCCTGACCAAGAGGGTGGTGCCCAGCAAGAAATTTGCAAGCTTTGCTGGATTGCTCCAAATCTAAAGCTGCCACTTGTTGTTGTTCTATTTCTCTAGAGTCCCATCATGCTGTTCTCAGATTGCTAAAGTCCATACCTCCTCGGTGTGTTCTTATGGCTGCAGATCTTCACAGCACAGACGCTTTCTTCTGCATGCTGTTCTTTCCCAGTTCAGGGCTCCTTCAAGGCTCTCCCTGAATGGCTAAGCCGCCCCCTTTTATCCCAGTTCTCTTCAATGCTCACAGCTGCAGCCCATCAAGGACAACCAGGACCTGTGGGACAGATATTCAAATAGAATCCATTTCCTCTACTCTAGCCAGTAAGTACTACCCTACAAGTCCTCAGAACCCCAAAGGCCACCTTTCATCTGACACCCAGACCCTGGGGAAAGGACTTCTTTTTCCCATGGCAAATGGCCTCCCTTGGCAGCCACTCACCCTGGCAGAAAGTGGGAGCCTAGCTAGAATGATGCAATCGTTGCTGGATTTTTCCAAAAGAAAAGCTGCCAGCAACTAGGGCCCTGGAAGTACTTAGAGCCTCAAACGCCACCTTGAACATATTCCTGAGACCCTGGGGAAAGGACTTCGTTTTTCCCATGGAAAATGGCCTTCATTTCTGGCCACTCTGCCTGGCAGGCAGGGCAGTGCCAAGCCAGGAATCTACAAACTCTGCTGGATCCTTCCAGAACGAAAGCTGCCAGCAACTAGGACCCTGCAAGTCCTTACAGCCCCAGATGCCACCAGTCATCTGACACCCAGAGCCTGGGCCAATGACTTCGTTTTCCCCATGGAAAATGGCCTCCATTTCT
This sequence comes from Agelaius phoeniceus, assembly GCF_051311805.1. Taxonomy (NCBI): domain Eukaryota; kingdom Metazoa; phylum Chordata; class Aves; order Passeriformes; family Icteridae; genus Agelaius; species Agelaius phoeniceus. Next base: position 7,662,694 of record NC_135289.1, on the reverse strand, counting down.
GGCCACTCGCCCTGACCAAGAGGGTGGTGCCCAGCAAGAAATTTGCAAGCTTTGCTGGATTGCTCCAAATCTAAAGCTACCACTTGTTGTTGTTCTATTTCTCTAGAGTCCCATCATGCTGTTCTCAGATTGCTAAAGTCCATACCTCCTCGGTGTGTTCTTATGGCTGCAGATCTTCACAGCACAGACGCTTTCTTCTGCATGCTGTTCTTTCCCAGTTCAGGGCTCCTTCAAGGCTCTCCCTGAATGGCTAAGCCGCCCCCTTTTATCCCAGTTCTCTTCAATGCTCACAGCTGCAGCCCATCAAGGACAACCAGGACCTGTGGGACAGATATTCAAATAGAATCCATTTCCTCTACTCTAGCCAGTAAGTAGTACCCTACAAGTCCTCAGAACCCCAAAGGCCACCTTTCATCTGACACCCAGACCCTGGGGAAAGGACTTCTTTTTCCCATGGCAAATGGCCTCCCTTGGCAGCCACTCACCCTGGCAGAAAGTGGGAGCCTAGCTAGAATGATGCAATCGTTGCTGGATTTTTCCAAAAGAAAAGCTGGCAGCAACTAGGGCCCTGGAAGTACTTAGAGCCTCAAACGCCACCTTGAACATATTCCTGAGACCCTGGGGAAAGGACTTCGTTTTTCCCATGGAAAATGGCCTTCATTTGTGGCCACTTGGCCTGGCAGGCAGGGCAGTGCCAAGCCAGGAATCTACAAACTCTGCTGGATCCTTCCAGAACGAAAGCTGCCAGCAACTAGGACCCTGCAAGTCCTTACAGCCCCAGATGCCACCAGTCATCTGACACCCAGAGCCTGGGCCAATGACTTCGTTTTCCCCATGGAAAATGGCCTCCATTTCTGGCCACTCGCCCTGACCAAGAGGGTGGTGCCCAGCAAGAAATTTGCAAGCTTTGCTGGATTGCTCCAAATCGAAAGCTGCCACTTGTTGTTGTTCTATTTCTCTAGAGTCCCATCATGCTGTTCTCAGATTGCTAAAGTCCATACCTCCTCGGTGTGTTCTTATGGCTGCAGATCTTCACAGCACAGACGCTTTCTTCTGCATGCTGTTCTTTCCCAGTTCAGGGCTCCTTCAAGGCTCTCCCTGAATGGCTAAGCCGCCCCCTTTTATCCCAGTTCTCTTCAATGCTCACAGCTGCAGCCCATCAAGGACAACCAGGACCTGTGGGACAGATATTCAAATAGAATCCATTTCCTCTACTCTAGCCCGTAAGTACTACCCTACAAGTCCTCAGAACCCCAAAGGCCACCTTTCATCTGACACCCAGACCCTGGGGAAAGGACTTCTTTTTCCCATGGCAAATGGCCTCCCTTGGCAGCCACTCACCCTGGCAGAAAGTGGGAGCCTAGCTAGAATGATGCAATCGTTGCTGGATTTTTCCAAAAGAAAAGCTGGCAGCAACTAGGGCCCTGGAAGTACTTAGAGCCTCAAACGCCACCTTGAACATATTACTGAGACCCTGGGGAAAGGACTTCGTTTTTCCCATGGAAAATGGCCTTCATTTGTGGCCACTTGGCCTGGCAGGCAGGGCAGTGCCAAGCCAGGAATCTACAAACTGTGCTGGATCCTTCCAGAACGAAAGCTGCCAGCAACTAGGACCCTGCAAGTCCTTACAGCCCCAGATGCCACCAGTCATCTGACACCCAGAGCCTGGGCCAATGACTTTGTTTTCCCCATGGAAAATGGCCTCCATTTCTGGCCACTCGCCCTGACCAAGAGGGTGGTGCCCAGCAAGAAATTTGCAAGCTTTGCTGGATTGCTCCAAATCTAAAGCTACCACTTGTTGTTGTTCTATTTCTCTAGAGTCCCATCATGCTGTTTTCAGATTGCTAAAGTCCATACCTCCTCGGTGTGTTCTTATGGCTGCAGATCTTCACAGCACAGACGCTTTCTTCTGCATGCTGTTCTTTCCCAGTTCAGGGCTCCTTCAAGGCTCTCCCTGAATGGCTAAGCCGCCCCCTTTTATCCCAGTTCTCTTCAATGCTCACAGCTGCAGCCCATCAAGGACAACCAGGACCTGTGGGGCAAAGCCTCTAGACAGATATTCAAATAGAATCCATTTCCTCTACTCTAGCCAGTAAGTACTACCCTACAAGTCCTCAGAACCCCAAAGGCCACCTTTCATCTGACACCCAGACCCTGGGGAAAGGACTTCTTTTTCCCATGGCAAATGGCCTCCCTTGGCAGCCACTCACCCTGGCAGAAAGTGGGAGCCTAGCTAGAATGATGCAATCGTTGCTGGATTTTTCCAAAAGAAAAGCTGGCAGCAACTAGGGCCCTGCAAGTACTTAGAGCCTCAAACGCCACCTTGAACATATTACTGAGACCCTGGGGAAAGGACTTCTTTTTCCCATGGAAAATGGCCTTCATTTGTGGCCACTTGGCCTGGCAGGCAGGGCAGTGCCAAGCCAGGAATCTACAAACTCTGCTGGATCCTTCCAGAACGAAAGCTGCCAGCAACTAGGACCCTGCAAGTCCTTACAGCCCCAGATGCCACCAGTCATCTGACACCCAGAGCCTGGGCCAATGACTTCGTTTTCCCCATGGAAAATTGCCTCCATTTCTGGCCACTCGCCCTGACCAAGAGGGTGGTGCCCAGCAAGAAATTTGCAAGCTTTGCTGGATTGCTCCAAATCTAAAGCTGCCACTTGTTGTTGTTCTATTTCTCTAGAGTCCCATCATGCTGTTCTCAGATTGCTAAAGTCCATACCTCCTCGGTGTGTTCTTATGGCTGCAGATCTTCACAGCACAGACGCTTTCTTCTGCATGCTGTTCTTTCCCAGTTCAGGGCTCCTTCAAGGCTCTCCCTGAATGGCTACGCCGCCCCCTTTTATCCCAGTTCTCTTCAATGCTCACAGCTGCAGCCCATCAAGGACAACCAGGACCTGTGGGACAGATATTCAAATAGAATCCATTTCCTCTACTCTAGCCAGTAAGTACTACCCTACAAGTCCTCAGAACCCCAAAGGCCACCTTTCATCTGACACCCAGACCCTGGGGAAAGGACTTCTTTTTCCCATGGCAAATGGCCTCCCTTGGCAGCCACTCACCCTGGCAGAAAGTGGGAGCCTAGCTAGAATGATGCAATCGTTGCTGGATTTTTCCAAAAGAAAAGCTGGCAGCAACTAGGGCCCTGGAAGTACTTAGAGCCTCAAACGCCACCTTGAACATATTCCTGAGACCCTGGGGAAAGGACTTCGTTTTTCCCATGGAAAATGGCCTTCATTTGTGGCCACTTGGCCTGGCAGGCAGGGCAGTGCCAAGCCAGGAATCTACAAACTCTGCTGGATCCTTCCAGAACGAAAGCTGCCAGCAACTAGGACCCTGCAAGTCCTTAGAGCCCCAGATGCCACCAGTCATCTGACACCCAGAGCCTGGGCCAATGACTTCGTTTTCCCCATGGAAAATGGCCTCCATTTCTGGCCACTCGCCCTGACCAAGAGGGTGGTGCCCAGCAAGAAATTTGCAAGCTTTGCTGGATTGCTCCAAATCTAAAGCTACCACTTGTTGTTGTTCTATTTCTCTAGAGTCCCATCATGCTGTTCTCAGATTGCTAAAGTCCATACCTCCTCGGTGTGTTCTTATGGCTGCAGATCTTCACAGCACAGACGCTTTCTTCTGCATGCTGTTCTTTCCCAGTTCAGGGCTCCTTCAAGGCTCTCCCTGAATGGCTACGCCGCCCCCTTTTATCCCAGTTCTCTTCAATGCTCACAGCTGCAGCCCATCAAGGACAACCAGGACCTGTGGGACAGATATTCAAATAGAATCCATTTCCTCTACTCTAGCCAGTAAGTACTACCCTACAAGTCCTCAGAACCCCAAAGGCCACCTTTCATCTGACACCCAGACCCTGGGGAAAGGACTTCTTTTTCCCATGGCAAATGGCCTCCCTTGGCAGCCACTCACCCTGGCAGAAAGTGGGAGCCTAGCTAGAATGATGCAATCGTTGCTGGATTTTTCCAAAAGAAAAGCTGGCAGCAACTAGGGCCCTGGAAGTACTTAGAGCCTCAAACGCCACCTTGAACATATTCCTGAGACCCTGGGGAAAGGACTTCGTTTTTCCCATGGGAAATGGCCTTCATTTGTGGCCACTTGGCCTGGCAGGCAGGGCAGTGCCAAGCCAGGAATCTACAAACTCTGCTGGATCCTTCCAGAACGAAAGCTGCCAGCAACTAGGACCCTGCAAGTCCTTACAGCCCCAGATGCCACCAGTCATCTGACACCCAGAGCCTGGGCCAATGACTTTGTTTTCCCCATGGAAAATGGCCTCCATTTCTGGCCACTCGCCCTGACCAAGAGGGTGGTGCCCAGCAAGAAATTTGCAAGCTTTGCTGGATTGCTCCAAATCGAAAGCTACCACTTGTTGTTGTTCTATTTCTCTAGAGTCCCATCATGCTGTTCTCAGATTGCTAAAGTCCATACCTCCTCGGTGTGTTCTTATGGCTGCAGATCTTCACAGCACAGACGCTTTCTTCTGCATGCTGTTCTTTCCCAGTTCAGGGCTCCTTCAAGGCTCTCCCTGAATGGCTACGCCGCCCCCTTTTATCCCAGTTCTCTTCAATGCTCACAGCTGCAGCCCATCAAGGACAACCAGGACCTGTGGGGCAAAGCCTCTAGACAGATATTCAAATAGAATCCATTTCCTCTACTCTAGCCAGTAAGTACTACCCTACAAGTCCTCAGAACCCCAAAGGCCACCTTTCATCTGACACCCAGACCCTGGGGAAAGGACTTCTTTTTCCCATGGCAAATGGCCTCCCTTGGCAGCCACTCACCCTGGCAGAAAGTGGGAGCCTAGCTAGAATGATGCAATCGTTGCTGGATTTTTCCAAAAGAAAAGCTGGCAGCAACTAGGGCCCTGGAAGTACTTAGAGCCTCAAACGCCACCTTGAACATATTCCTGAGACCCTGGGGAAAGGACTTCGTTTTTCCCATGGAAAATGGCCTTCATTTGTGGCCACTTGGCCTGGCAGGCAGGGCAGTGCCAAGCCAGGAATCTACAAACTCTGCTGGATCCTTCCAGAACGAAAGCTGCCAGCAACTAGGACCCTGCAAGTCCTTAGAGCCCCAGATGCCACCAGTCATCTGACACCCAGAGCCTGGGCCAATGACTTCGTTTTCCCCATGGAAAATGGCCTCCATTTCTGGCCACTCGCCCTGACCAAGAGGGTGGTGCCCAGCAAGAAATTTGCAAGCTTTGCTGGATTGCTCCAAATCTAAAGCTACCACTTGTTGTTGTTCTATTTCTCTAGAGTCCCATCATGCTGTTCTCAGATTGCTAAAGTCCATACCTCCTCGGTGTGTTCTTATGGCTGCAGATCTTCACAGCACAGACGCTTTCTTCTGCATGCTGTTCTTTCCCAGTTCAGGGCTCCTTCAAGGCTCTCCCTGAATGGCTACGCCGCCCCCTTTTATCCCAGTTCTCTTCAATGCTCACAGCTGCAGCCCATCAAGGACAACCAGGACCTGTGGGACAGATATTCAAATAGAATCCATTTCCTCTACTCTAGCCAGTAAGTACTACCCTACAAGTCCTCAGAACCCCAAAGGCCACCTTTCATCTGACACCCAGACCCTGGGGAAAGGACTTCTTTTTCCCATGGCAAATGGCCTCCCTTGGCAGCCACTCACCCTGGCAGAAAGTGGGAGCCTAGCTAGAATGATGCAATCGTTGCTGGATTTTTCCAAAAGAAAAGCTGGCAGCAACTAGGGCCCTGGAAGTACTTAGAGCCTCAAACGCCACCTTGAACATATTACTGAGACCCTGGGGAAAGGACTTCGTTTTTCCCATGGAAAATGGCCTTCATTTCTGGCCACTTGGCCTGGCAGGCAGGGCAGTGCCAAGCCAGGAATCTACAAACTGTGCTGGATCCTTCCAGAACGAAAGCTGCCAGCAACTAGGACCCTGCAAGTCCTTACAGCCCCAGATGCCACCAGTCATCTGACACCCAGAGCCTGGGCCAATGACTTTGTTTTCCCCATGGAAAATGGCCTCCATTTCTGGCCACTCGCCCTGACCAAGAGGGTGGTGCCCAGCAAGAAATTTGCAAGCTTTGCTGGATTGCTCCAAATCTAAAGCTACCACTTGTTGTTGTTCTATTTCTCTAGAGTCCCATCATGCTGTTCTCAGATTGCTAAAGTCCATACCTCCTCGGTGTGTTCTTATGGCTGCAGATCTTCACAGCACAGACGCTTTCTTCTGCATGCTGTTCTTTCCCAGTTCAGGGCTCCTTCAAGGCTCTCCCTGAATGGCTAAGCCGCCCCCTTTTATCCCAGTTCTCTTCAATGCTCACAGCTGCAGCCCATCAAGGACAACCAGGACCTGTGGGGCAAAGCCTCTAGACAGATATTCAAATAGAATCCATTTCCTCTACTCTAGCCAGTAAGTACTACCCTACAAGTCCTCAGAACCCCAAAGGCCACCTTTCATCTGACACCCAGACCCTGGGGAAAGGACTTCTTTTTCCCATGGCAAATGGCCTCCCTTGGCAGCCACTCACCCTGGCAGAAAGTGGGAGCCTAGCTAGAATGATGCAATCGTTGCTGGATTTTTCCAAAAGAAAAGCTGCCAGCAACTAGGGCCCTGGAAGTACTTAGAGCCTCAAACGCCACCTTGAACATATTCCTGAGACCCTGGGGAAAGGACTTCGTTTTTCCCATGGAAAATGGCCTTCATTTGTGGCCACTTGGCCTGGCAGGCAGGGCAGTGCCAAGCCAGGAATCTACAAACTGTGCTGGATCCTTCCAGAACGAAAGCTGCCAGCAACTAGGACCCTGCAAGTCCTTAGAGCCCCAGATGCCACCTGTCATCTGACACCCAGAGCCTGGGCCAATGACTTCGTTTTCCCCATGGAAAATGGCCTCCATTTCTGGCCACTCGCCCTGACCAAGAGGGTGGTGCCCAGCAAGAAATTTGCAAGCTTTGCTGGATTGCTCCAAATCTAAAGCTACCACTTGTTGTTGTTCTATTTCTCTAGAGTCCCATCATGCTGTTCTCAGATTGCTAAAGTCCATACCTCCTCGGTGTGTTCTTATGGCTGCAGATCTTCACAGCACAGACGCTTTCTTCTGCATGCTGTTCTTTCCCAGTTCAGGGCTCCTTCAAGGCTCTCCCTGAATGGCTAAGCCGCCCCCTTTTATCCCAGTTCTCTTCAATGCTCACAGCTGCAGCCCATCAAGGACAACCAGGACCTGTGGGGCAAAGCCTCTAGACAGATATTCAAATAGAATCCATTTCCTCTACTCTAGCCAGTAAGTACTACCCTACAAGTCCTCAGAACCCCAAAGGCCACCTTTCATCTGACACCCAGACCCTGGGGAAAGGACTTCTTTTTCCCATGGCAAATGGCCTCCCTTGGCAGCCACTCACCCTGGCAGAAAGTGGGAGCCTAGCTAGAATGATGCAATCGTTGCTGGATTTTTCCAAAAGAAAAGCTGCCAGCAACTAGGGCCCTGGAAGTACTTAGAGCCTCAAACGCCACCTTGAACATATTCCTGAGACCCTGGGGAAAGGACTTCGTTTTTCCCATGGAAAATGGCCTTCATTTGTGGCCACTTGGCCTGGCAGGCAGGGCAGTGCCAAGCCAGGAATCTACAAACTGTGCTGGATCCTTCCAGAACGAAAGCTGCCAGCAACTAGGACCCTGCAAGTCCTTAGAGCCCCAGATGCCACCTGTCATCTGACACCCAGAGCCTGGGCCAATGACTTCGTTTTCCCCATGGAAAATGGCCTCCATTTCTGGCCACTCGCCCTGACCAAGAGGGTGGTGCCCAGCAAGAAATTTGCAAGCTTTGCTGGATTGCTCCAAATCTAAAGCTGCCACTTGTTGTTCTTCTATTTCTCTAGAGTCCCATAATGCTGTTCTCAGATTGCTAAAGTCCATACCTCCTCGGTGTGTTCTTATGGCTGCAGATCTTCACAGCACAGACGCTTTCTTCTGCATGCTGTTCTTTCCCAGTTCAGGGCTCCTTCAAGGCTCTCCCTGAATGGCTAAGCCGCCCCCTTTTATCCCAGTTCTCTTCAATGCTCACAGCTGCAGCCCATCAAGGACAACCAGGACCTGTGGGGCAAAGCCTCTAGACAGATATTCAAATAGAATCCATTTCCTCTACTCTAGCCAGTAAGTACTACCCTACAAGTCCTCAGAACCCCAAAGGCCACCTTTCATCTGACACCCAGACCCTGGGGAAAGGACTTCTTTTTCCCATGGCAAATGGCCTCCCTTGGCAGCCACTCACCCTGGCAGAAAGTGGGAGCCTAGCTAGAATGATGCAATCGTTGCTGGATTTTTCCAAAAGAAAAGCTGCCAGCAACTAGGGCCCTGGAAGTACTTAGAGCCTCAAACGCCACCTTGAACATATTCCTGAGACCCTGGGGAAAGGACTTCGTTTTTCCCATGGAAAATGGCCTTCATTTCTGGCCACTCTGCCTGGCAGGCAGGGCAGTGCCAAGCCAGGAATCTACAAACTGTGCTGGATCCTTCCAGAACGAAAGCTGCCAGCAACTAGGACCCTGCAAGTCCTTAGAGCCCCAGATGCCACCTGTCATCTGACACCCAGAGCCTGGGCCAATGACTTCGTTTTCCCCATGGAAAATGGCCTCCATTTCTGGCCACTCGCCCTGACCAAGAGGGTGGTGCCCAGCAAGAAATTTGCAAGCTTTGCTGGATTGCTCCAAATCGAAAGCTGCCACTTGTTGTTCTTCTATTTCTCTAGAGTCCCATCATGCTGTTCTCAGATTGCTAAAGTCCATACCTCCTCGGTGTGTTCTTATGGCTGCAGATCTTCACAGCACAGACGCTTTCTTCTGCATGCTGTTCTTTCCCAGTTCAGGGCTCCTTCAAGGCTCTCCCTGAATGGCTACGCCGCCCCCTTTTATCCCAGTTCTCTTCAATGCTCACAGCTGCAGCCCATCAAGGACAACCAGGACCTGTGGGGCAAAGCCTCTAGACAGATATTCAAATAGAATCCATTTCCTCTACTCTAGCCAGTAAGTACTACCCTACAAGTCCTCAGAACCCCAAAGGCCACCTTTCATCTGACACCCAGACCCTGGGGAAAGGACTTCTTTTTCCCATGGCAAATGGCCTCCCTTGGCAGCCACTCACCCTGGCAGAAAGTGGGAGCCTAGCTAGAATGATGCAATCGTTGCTGGATTTTTCCAAAAGAAAAGCTGGCAGCAACTAGGGCCCTGGAAGTACTTAGAGCCTCAAACGCCACCTTGAACATATTCCTGAGACCCTGGGGAAAGGACTTCGTTTTTCCCATGGGAAATGGCCTTCATTTGTGGCCACTTGGCCTGGCAGGCAGGGCAGTGCCAAGCCAGGAATCTACAAACTGTGCTGGATCCTTCCAGAACGAAAGCTGCCAGCAACTAGGACCCTGCAAGTCCTTAGAGCCCCAGATGCCACCTGTCATCTGACACCCAGAGCCTGGGCCAATGACTTCGTTTTCCCCATGGAAAATGGCCTCCATTTCTGGCCACTCGCCCTGACCAAGAGGGTGGTGCCCAGCAAGAAATTTGCAAGCTTTGCTGGATTGCTCCAAATCGAAAGCTGCCACTTGTTGTTCTTCTATTTCTCTAGAGTCCCATCATGCTGTTCTCAGATTGCTAAAGTCCATACCTCCTCGGTGTGTTCTTATGGCTGCAGATCTTCACAGCACAGACGCTTTCTTCTGCATGCTGTTCTTTCCCAGTTCAGGGCTCCTTCAAGGCTCTCCCTGAATGGCTACGCCGCCCCCTTTTATCCCAGTTCTCTTCAATGCTCACAGCTGCAGCCCATCAAGGACAACCAGGACCTGTGGGGCAAAGCCTCTAGACAGATATTCAAATAGAATCCATTTCCTCTACTCTAGCCAGTAAGTACTACCCTACAAGTCCTCAGAACCCCAAAGGCCACCTTTCATCTGACACCCAGACCCTGGGGAAAGGACTTCTTTTTCCCATGGCAAATGGCCTCCCTTGGCAGCCACTCACCCTGGCAGAAAGTGGGAGCCTAGCTAGAATGATGCAATCGTTGCTGGATTTTTCCAAAAGAAAAGCTGCCAGCAACTAGGGCCCTGGAAGTACTTAGAGCCTCAAACGCCACCTTGAACATATTCCTGAGACCCTGGGGAAAGGACTTCGTTTTTCCCATGGAAAATGGCCTTCATTTCTGGCCACTCTGCCTGGCAGGCAGGGCAGTGCCAAGCCAGGAATCTACAAACTCTGCTGGATCCTTCCAGAACGAAAGCTGCCAGCAACTAGGACCCTGCAAGTCCTTACAGCCCCAGATGCCACCAGTCATCTGACACCCAGAGCCTGGGCCAATGACTTTGTTTTCCCCATGGAAAATGGCCTCCATTTCTGGCCACTCGCCCTGACCAAGAGGGTGGTGCCCAGCAAGAAATTTGCAAGCTTTGCTGGATTGCTCCAAATCTAAAGCTACCACTTGTTGTTGTTCTATTTCTCTAGAGTCCCATCATGCTGTTCTCAGATTGCTAAAGTCCATACCTCCTCGGTGTGTTCTTATGGCTGCAGATCTTCACAGCACAGACGCTTTCTTCTGCATGCTGTTCTTTCCCAGTTCAGGGCTCCTTCAAGGCTCTCCCTGAATGGCTAAGCCGCCCCCTTTTATCCCAGTTCTCTTCAATGCTCACAGCTGCAGCCCATCAAGGACAACCAGGACCTGTGGGACAGATATTCAAATAGAATCCATTTCCTCTACTCTAGCCAGTAAGTAGTACCCTACAAGTCCTCAGAACCCCAAAGGCCACCTTTCATCTGACACCCAGACCCTGGGGAAAGGACTTCTTTTTCCCATGGCAAATGGCCTCCCTTGGCAGCCACTCACCCTGGCAGAAAGTGGGAGCCTAGCTAGAATGATGCAATCGTTGCTGGATTTTTCCAAAAGAAAAGCTGGCAGCAACTAGGGCCCTGGAAGTACTTAGAGCCTCAAACGCCACCTTGAACATATTCCTGAGACCCTGGGGAAAGGACTTCGTTTTTCCCATGGAAAATGGCCTTCATTTGTGGCCACTTGGCCTGGCAGGCAGGGCAGTGCCAAGCCAGGAATCTACAAACTCTGCTGGATCCTTCCAGAACGAAAGCTGCCAGCAACTAGGACCCTGCAAGTCCTTACAGCCCCAGATGCCACCAGTCATCTGACACCCAGAGCCTGGGCCAATGACTTCGTTTTCCCCATGGAAAATGGCCTCCATTTCTGGCCACTCGCCCTGACCAAGAGGGTGGTGCCCAGCAAGAAATTTGCAAGCTTTGCTGGATTGCTCCAAATCTAAAGCTGCCACTTGTTGTTGTTCTATTTCTCTAGAGTCCCATCATGCTGTTCTCAGATTGCTAAAGTCCATACCTCCTCGGTGTGTTCTTATGGCTGCAGATCTTCACAGCACAGACGCTTTCTTCTGCATGCTGTTCTTTCCCAGTTCAGGGCTCCTTCAAGGCTCTCCCTGAATGGCTAAGCCGCCCCCTTTTATCCCAGTTCTCTTCAATGCTCACAGCTGCAGCCCATCAAGGACAACCAGGACCTGTGGGACAGATATTCAAATAGAATCCATTTCCTCTACTCTAGCCCGTAAGTACTACCCTACAAGTCCTCAGAACCCCAAAGGCCACCTTTCATCTGACACCCAGACCCTGGGGAAAGGACTTCTTTTTCCCATGGCAAATGGCCTCCCTTGGCAGCCACTCACCCTGGCAGAAAGTGGGAGCCTAGCTAGAATGATGCAATCGTTGCTGGATTTTTCCAAAAGAAAAGCTGCCAGCAACTAGGGCCCTGGAAGTACTTAGAGCCTCAAACGCCACCTTGAACATATTCCTGAGACCCTGGGGAAAGGACTTCGTTTTTCCCATGGAAAATGGCCTTCATTTCTGGCCACTCTGCCTGGCAGGCAGGGCAGTGCCAAGCCAGGAATCTACAAACTCTGCTGGATCCTTCCAGAACGAAAGCTGCCAGCAACTAGGACCCTGCAAGTCCTTACAGCCCCAGATGCCACCAGTCATCTGACACCCAGAGCCTGGGCCAATGACTTCGTTTTCCCCATGGAAAATGGCCTCCATTTCTGGCCACTCGCCCTGACCAAGAGGGTGGTGCCCAGCAAGAAATTTGCAAGCTTTGCTGGATTGCTCCAAATCTAAAGCTACCACTTGTTGTTGTTCTATTTCTCTAGAGTCCCATCATGCTGTTCTCAGATTGCTAAAGTCCATACCTCCTCGGTGTGTTCTTATGGCTGCAGATCTTCACAGCACAGACGCTTTCTTCTGCATGCTGTTCTTTCCCAGTTCAGGGCTCCTTCAAGGCTCTCCCTGAATGGCTAAGCCGCCCCCTTTTATCCCAGTTCTCTTCAATGCTCACAGCTGCAGCCCATCAAGGACAACCAGGACCTGTGGGGCAAAGCCTCTAGACAGATATTCAAATAGAATCCATTTCCTCTACTCTAGCCAGTAAGTACTACCCTACAAGTCCTCAGAACCCCAAAGGCCACCTTTCATCTGACACCCAGACCCTGGGGAAAGGACTTCTTTTTCCCATGGCAAATGGCCTCCCTTGGCAGCCACTCACCCTGGCAGAAAGTGGGAGCCTAGCTAGAATGATGCAATCGTTGCTGGATTTTTCCAAAAGAAAAGCTGGCAGCAACTAGGGCCCTGGAAGTACTTAGAGCCTCAAACGCCACCTTGAACATATTACTGAGACCCTGGGGAAAGGACTTCGTTTTTCCCATGGAAAATGGCCTTCATTTCTGGCCACTTGGCCTGGCAGGCAGGGCAGTGCCAAGCCAGGAATCTACAAACTCTGCTGGATCCTTCCAGAACGAAAGCTGCCAGCAACTAGGACCCTGCAAGTCCTTACAGCCCCAGATGCCACCAGTCATCTGACACCCAGAGCCTGGGCCAATGACTTCGTTTTCCCCATGGAAAATGGCCTCCATTTCTGGCCACTCGCCCTGACCAAGAGGGTGGTGCCCAGCAAGAAATTTGCAAGCTTTGCTGGATTGCTCCAAATCGAAAGCTGCCACTTGTTGTTGTTCTATTTCTCTAGAGTCCCATCATGCTGTTCTCAGATTGCTAAAGTCCATACCTCCTCGGTGTGTTCTTATGGCTGCAGATCTTCACAGCACAGACGCTTTCTTCTGCATGCTGTTCTTTCCCAGTTCAGGGCTCCTTCAAGGCTCTCCCTGAATGGCTAAGCCGCCCCCTTTTATCCCAGTTCTCTTCAATGCTCACAGCTGCAGCCCATCAAGGACAACCAGGACCTGTGGGACAGATATTCAAATAGAATCCATTTCCTCTACTCTAGCCAGTAAGTACTACCCTACAAGTCCTCAGAACCCCAAAGGCCACCTTTCATCTGACACCCAGACCCTGGGGAAAGGACTTCTTTTTCCCATGGCAAATGGCCTCCCTTGGCAGCCACTCACCCTGGCAGAAAGTGGGAGCCTAGCTAGAATGATGCAATCGTTGCTGGATTTTTCCAAAAGAAAAGCTGGCAGCAACTAGGGCCCTGGAAGTACTTAGAGCCTCAAACGCCACCTTGAACATATTCCTGAGACCCTGGGGAAAGGACTTCGTTTTTCCCATGGAAAATGGCCTTCATTTCTGGCCACTCTGCCTGGCAGGCAGGGCAGTGCCAAGCCAGGAATCTACAAACTGTGCTGGATCCTTCCAGAACGAAAGCTGCCAGCAACTAGGACCCTGCAAGTCCTTACAGCCCCAGATGCCACCAGTCATCTGACACCCAGAGCCTGGGCCAATGACTTTGTTTTCCCCATGGAAAATGGCCTCCATTTCTGGCCACTCGCCCTGACCAAGAGGGTGGTGCCCAGCAAGAAATTTGCAAGCTTTGCTGGATTGCTCCAAATCGAAAGCTGCCACTTGTTGTTGTTCTATTTCTCTAGAGTCCCATCATGCTGTTCTCAGATTGCTAAAGTCCATACCTCCTCGGTGTGTTCTTATGGCTGCAGATCTTCACAGCACAGACGCTTTCTTCTGCATGCTGTTCTTTCCCAGTTCAGGGCTCCTTCAAGGCTCTCCCTGAATGGCTACGCCGCCCCCTTTTATCCCAGTTCTCTTCAATGCTCACAGCTGCAGCCCATCAAGGACAACCAGGACCTGTGGGACAGATATTCAAATAGAATCCATTTCCTCTACTCTAGCCAGTAAGTACTACCCTACAAGTCCTCAGAACCCCAAAGGCCACCTTTCATCTGACACCCAGACCCTGGGGAAAGGACTTCTTTTTCCCATGGCAAATGGCCTCCCTTGGCAGCCACTCACCCTGGCAGAAAGTGGGAGCCTAGCTAGAATGATGCAATCGTTGCTGGATTTTTCCAAAAGAAAAGCTGGCAGCAACTAGGGCCCTGGAAGTACTTAGAGCCTCAAACGCCACCTTGAACATATTCCTGAGACCCTGGGGAAAGGACTTCGTTTTTCCCATGGGAAATGGCCTTCATTTGTGGCCACTTGGCCTGGCAGGCAGGGCAGTGCCAAGCCAGGAATCTACAAACTGTGCTGGATCCTTCCAGAACGAAAGCTGCCAGCAACTAGGACCCTGCAAGTCCTTACAGCCCCAGATGCCACCAGTCATCTGACACCCAGAGCCTGGGCCAATGACTTCGTTTTCCCCATGGAAAATGGCCTCCATTTCTGGCCACTTGCCCTGACCAAGAGGGTGGTGCCCAGCAAGAAATTTGCAAGCTTTGCTGGATTGCTCCAAATCGAAAGCTACCACTTGTTGTTGTTCTATTTCTCTAGAGTCCCATCATGCTGTTCTCAGATTGCTAAAGTCCATACCTCCTCGGTGTGTTCTTATGGCTGCAGATCTTCACAGCACAGACGCTTTCTTCTGCATGCTGTTCTTTCCCAGTTCAGGGCTCCTTCAAGGCTCTCCCTGAATGGCTACGCCGCCCCCTTTTATCCCAGTTCTCTTCAATGCTCACAGCTGCAGCCCATCAAGGACAACCAGGACCTGTGGGACAGATATTCAAATAGAATCCATTTCCTCTACTCTAGCCAGTAAGTACTACCCTACAAGTCCTCAGAACCCCAAAGGCCACCTTTCATCTGACACCCAGACCCTGGGGAAAGGACTTCTTTTTCCCATGGCAAATGGCCTCCCTTGGCAGCCACTCACCCTGGCAGAAAGTGGGAGCCTAGCTAGAATGATGCAATCGTTGCTGGATTTTTCCAAAAGAAAAGCTGGCAGCAACTAGGGCCCTGGAAGTACTTAGAGCCTCAAACGCCACCTTGAACATATTACTGAGACCCTGGGGAAAGGACTTCGTTTTTCCCATGGAAAATGGCCTTCATTTGTGGCCACTTGGCCTGGCAGGCAGGGCAGTGCCAAGCCAGGAATCTACAAACTGTGCTGGATCCTTCCAGAACGAAAGCTGCCAGCAACTAGGACCCTGCAAGTCCTTACAGCCCCAGATGCCACCAGTCATCTGACACCCAGAGCCTGGGCCAATGACTTCGTTTTCCCCATGGAAAATGGCCTCCATTTCTGGCCACTCGCCCTGACCAAGAGGGTGGTGCCCAGCAAGAAATTTGCAAGCTTTGCTGGATTGCTCCAAATCGAAAGCTGCCACTTGTTGTTGTTCTATTTCTCTAGAGTCCCATCATGCTGTTCTCAGATTGCTAAAGTCCATACCTCCTCGGTGTGTTCTTATGGCTGCAGATCTTCACAGCACAGACGCTTTCTTCTGCATGCTGTTCTTTCCCAGTTCAGGGCTCCTTCAAGGCTCTCCCTGAATGGCTAAGCCGCCCCCTTTTATCCCAGTTCTCTTCAATGCTCACAGCTGCAGCCCATCAAGGACAACCAGGACCTGTGGGACAGATATTCAAATAGAATCCATTTCCTCTACTCTAGCCAGTAAGTACTACCCTACAAGTCCTCAGAACCCCAAAGGCCACCTTTCATCTGACACCCAGACCCTGGGGAAAGGACTTCTTTTTCCCATGGCAAATGGCCTCCCTTGGCAGCCACTCACCCTGGCAGAAAGTGGGAGCCTAGCTAGAATGATGCAATCGTTGCTGGATTTTTCCAAAAGAAAAGCTGGCAGCAACTAGGGCCCTGGAAGTACTTAGAGCCTCAAACGCCACCTTGAACATATTCCTGAGACCCTGGGGAAAGGACTTCGTTTTTCCCATGGAAAATGGCCTTCATTTCTGGCCACTCTGCCTGGCAGGCAGGGCAGTGCCAAGCCAGGAATCTACAAACTCTGCTGGATCCTTCCAGAACGAAAGCTGCCAGCAACTAGGACCCTGCAAGTCCTTACAGCCCCAGATGCCACCAGTCATCTGACACCCAGAGCCTGGGCCAATGACTTCGTTTTCCCCATGGAAAATGGCCTCCATTTCTGGCCACTCGCCCTGACCAAGAGGGTGGTGCCCAGCAAGAAATTTGCAAGCTTTGCTGGATTGCTCCAAATCGAAAGCTGCCACTTGTTGTTGTTCTATTTCTCTAGAGTCCCATCATGCTGTTCTCAGATTGCTAAAGTCCATACCTCCTCGGTGTGTTCTTATGGCTGCAGATCTTCACAGCACAGACGCTTTCTTCTGCATGCTGTTCTTTCCCAGTTCAGGGCTCCTTCAAGGCTCTCCCTGAATGGCTACGCCGCCCCCTTTTATCCCAGTTCTCTTCAATGCTCACAGCTGCAGCCCATCAAGGACAACCAGGACCTGTGGGACAGATATTCAAATAGAATCCATTTCCTCTACTCTAGCCAGTAAGTACTACCCTACAAGTCCTCAGAACCCCAAAGGCCACCTTTCATCTGACACCCAGACCCTGGGGAAAGGACTTCTTTTTCCCATGGCAAATGGCCTCCCTTGGCAGCCACTCACCCTGGCAGAAAGTGGGAGCCTAGCTAGAATGATGCAATCGTTGCTGGATTTTTCCAAAAGAAAAGCTGGCAGCAACTAGGGCCCTGGAAGTACTTAGAGCCTCAAACGCCACCTTGAACATATTACTGAGACCCTGGGGAAAGGACTTCGTTTTTCCCATGGAAAATGGCCTTCATTTGTGGCCACTTGGCCTGGCAGGCAGGGCAGTGCCAAGCCAGGAATCTACAAACTGTGCTGGATCCTTCCAGAACGAAAGCTGCCAGCAACTAGGACCCTGCAAGTCCTTACAGCCCCAGATGCCACCAGTCATCTGACACCCAGAGCCTGGGCCAATGACTTCGTTTTCCCCATGGAAAATGGCCTCCATTTCTGGCCACTCGCCCTGACCAAGAGGGTGGTGCCCAGCAAGAAATTTGCAAGCTTTGCTGGATTGCTCCAAATCGAAAGCTGCCACTTGTTGTTGTTCTATTTCTCTAGAGTCCCATCATGCTGTTCTCAGATTGCTAAAGTCCATACCTCCTCGGTGTGTTCTTATGGCTGCAGATCTTCACAGCACAGACGCTTTCTTCTGCATGCTGTTCTTTCCCAGTTCAGGGCTCCTTCAAGGCTCTCCCTGAATGGCTAAGCCGCCCCCTTTTATCCCAGTTCTCTTCAATGCTCACAGCTGCAGCCCATCAAGGACAACCAGGACCTGTGGGACAGATATTCAAATAGAATCCATTTCCTCTACTCTAGCCAGTAAGTACTACCCTACAAGTCCTCAGAACCCCAAAGGCCACCTTTCATCTGACACCCAGACCCTGGGGAAAGGACTTCTTTTTCCCATGGCAAATGGCCTCCCTTGGCAGCCACTCACCCTGGCAGAAAGTGGGAGCCTAGCTAGAATGATGCAATCGTTGCTGGATTTTTCCAAAAGAAAAGCTGCCAGCAACTAGGGCCCTGGAAGTACTTAGAGCCTCAAACGCCACCTTGAACATATTCCTGAGACCCTGGGGAAAGGACTTCGTTTTTCCCATGGAAAATGGCCTTCATTTCTGGCCACTCTGCCTGGCAGGCAGGGCAGTGCCAAGCCAGGAATCTACAAACTGTGCTGGATCCTTCCAGAACGAAAGCTGCCAGCAACTAGGACCCTGCAAGTCCTTACAGCCCCAGATGCCACCAGTCATCTGACACCCAGAGCCTGGGCCAATGACTTCGTTTTCCCCATGGAAAATGGCCTCCATTTCTGGCCACTCGCCCTGACCAAGAGGGTGGTGCCCAGCAAGAAATTTGCAAGCTTTGCTGGATTGCTCCAAATCGAAAGCTGCCACTTGTTGTTGTTCTATTTCTCTAGAGTCCCATCATGCTGTTCTCAGATTGCTAAAGTCCATACCTCCTCGGTGTGTTCTTATGGCTGCAGATCTTCACAGCACAGACGCTTTCTTCTGCATGCTGTTCTTTCCCAGTTCAGGGCTCCTTCAAGGCTCTCCCTGAATGGCTACGCCGCCCCCTTTTATCCCAGTTCTCTTCAATGCTCACAGCTGCAGCCCATCAAGGACAACCAGGACCTGTGGGACAGATATTCAAATAGAATCCATTTCCTCTACTCTAGCCAGTAAGTACTACCCTACAAGTCCTCAGAACCCCAAAGGCCACCTTTCATCTGACACCCAGACCCTGGGGAAAGGACTTCTTTTTCCCATGGCAAATGGCCTCCCTTGGCAGCCACTCACCCTGGCAGAAAGTGGGAGCCTAGCTAGAATGATGCAATCGTTGCTGGATTTTTCCAAAAGAAAAGCTGGCAGCAACTAGGGCCCTGGAAGTACTTAGAGCCTCAAACGCCACCTTGAACATATTCCTGAGACCCTGGGGAAAGGACTTCGTTTTTCCCATGGAAAATGGCCTTCATTTCTGGCCACTCTGCCTGGCAGGCAGGGCAGTGCCAAGCCAGGAATCTACAAACTGTGCTGGATCCTTCCAGAACGAAAGCTGCCAGCAACTAGGACCCTGCAAGTCCTTACAGCCCCAGATGCCACCAGTCATCTGACACCCAGAGCCTGGGCCAATGACTTCGTTTTCCCCATGGAAAATGGCCTCCATTTCTGGCCACTCGCCCTGACCAAGAGGGTGGTGCCCAGCAAGAAATTTGCAAGCTTTGCTGGATTGCTCCAAATCGAAAGCTGCCACTTGTTGTTGTTCTATTTCTCTAGAGTCCCATCATGCTGTTCTCAGATTGCTAAAGTCCATACCTCCTCGGTGTGTTCTTATGGCTGCAGATCTTCACAGCACAGACGCTTTCTTCTGCATGCTGTTCTTTCCCAGTTCAGGGCTCCTTCAAGGCTCTCCCTGAATGGCTACGCCGCCCCCTTTTATCCCAGTTCTCTTCAATGCTCACAGCTGCAGCCCATCAAGGACAACCAGGACCTGTGGGACAGATATTCAAATAGAATCCATTTCCTCTACTCTAGCCAGTAAGTACTACCCTACAAGTCCTCAGAACCCCAAAGGCCACCTTTCATCTGACACCCAGACCCTGGGGAAAGGACTTCTTTTTCCCATGGCAAATGGCCTCCCTTGGCAGCCACTCACCCTGGCAGAAAGTGGGAGCCTAGCTAGAATGATGCAATCGTTGCTGGATTTTTCCAAAAGAAAAGCTGGCAGCAACTAGGGCCCTGGAAGTACTTAGAGCCTCAAACGCCACCTTGAACATATTACTGAGACCCTGGGGAAAGGACTTCGTTTTTCCCATGGAAAATGGCCTTCATTTGTGGCCACTTGGCCTGGCAGGCAGGGCAGTGCCAAGCCAGGAATCTACAAACTGTGCTGGATCCTTCCAGAACGAAAGCTGCCAGCAACTAGGACCCTGCAAGTCCTTACAGCCCCAGATGCCACCAGTCATCTGACACCCAGAGCCTGGGCCAATGACTTCGTTTTCCCCATGGAAAATGGCCTCCATTTCTGGCCACTCGCCCTGACCAAGAGGGTGGTGCCCAGCAAGAAATTTGCAAGCTTTGCTGGATTGCTCCAAATCTAAAGCTACCACTTGTTGTTGTTCTATTTCTCTAGAGTCCCATCATGCTGTTCTCAGATTGCTAAAGTCCATACCTCCTCGGTGTGTTCTTATGGCTGCAGATCTTCACAGCACAGACGCTTTCTTCTGCATGCTGTTCTTTCCCAGTTCAGGGCTCCTTCAAGGCTCTCCCTGAATGGCTAAGCCGCCCCCTTTTATCCCAGTTCTCTTCAATGCTCACAGCTGCAGCCCATCAAGGACAACCAGGACCTGTGGGGCAAAGCCTCTAGACAGATATTCAAATAGAATCCATTTCCTCTACTCTAGCCAGTAAGTACTACCCTACAAGTCCTCAGAACCCCAAAGGCCACCTTTCATCTGACACCCAGACCCTGGGGAAAGGACTTCTTTTTCCCATGGCAAATGGCCTCCCTTGGCAGCCACTCACCCTGGCAGAAAGTGGGAGCCTAGCTAGAATGATGCAATCGTTGCTGGATTTTTCCAAAAGAAAAGCTGCCAGCAACTAGGGCCCTGGAAGTACTTAGAGCCTCAAACGCCACCTTGAACATATTACTGAGACCCTGGGGAAAGGACTTCGTTTTTCCCATGGAAAATGGCCTTCATTTGTGGCCACTTGGCCTGGCAGGCAGGGCAGTGCCAAGCCAGGAATCTACAAACTGTGCTGGATCCTTCCAGAACGAAAGCTGCCAGCAACTAGGACCCTGCAAGTCCTTACAGCCCCAGATGCCACCAGTCATCTGACACCCAGAGCCTGGGCCAATGACTTCGTTTTCCCCATGGAAAATGGCCTCCATTTCTGGCCACTCGCCCTGACCAAGAGGGTGGTGCCCAGCAAGAAATTTGCAAGCTTTGCTGGATTGCTCCAAATCGAAAGCTGCCACTTGTTGTTGTTCTATTTCTCTAGAGTCCCATCATGCTGTTCTCAGATTGCTAAAGTCCATACCTCCTCGGTGTGTTCTTATGGCTGCAGATCTTCACAGCACAGACGCTTTCTTCTGCATGCTGTTCTTTCCCAGTTCAGGGCTCCTTCAAGGCTCTCCCTGAATGGCTAAGCCGCCCCCTTTTATCCCAGTTCTCTTCAATGCTCACAGCTGCAGCCCATCAAGGACAACCAGGACCTGTGGGACAGATATTCAAATAGAATCCATTTCCTCTACTCTAGCCAGTAAGTACTACCCTACAAGTCCTCAGAACCCCAAAGGCCACCTTTCATCTGACACCCAGACCCTGGGGAAAGGACTTCTTTTTCCCATGGCAAATGGCCTCCCTTGGCAGCCACTCACCCTGGCAGAAAGTGGGAGCCTAGCTAGAATGATGCAATCGTTGCTGGATTTTTCCAAAAGAAAAGCTGGCAGCAACTAGGGCCCTGGAAGTACTTAGAGCCTCAAACGCCACCTTGAACATATTCCTGAGACCCTGGGGAAAGGACTTCGTTTTTCCCATGGAAAATGGCCTTCATTTCTGGCCACTCTGCCTGGCAGGCAGGGCAGTGCCAAGCCAGGAATCTACAAACTGTGCTGGATCCTTCCAGAACGAAAGCTGCCAGCAACTAGGACCCTGCAAGTCCTTACAGCCCCAGATGCCACCAGTCATCTGACACCCAGAGCCTGGGCCAATGACTTCGTTTTCCCCATGGAAAATGGCCTCCATTTCTGGCCACTCGCCCTGACCAAGAGGGTGGTGCCCAGCAAGAAATTTGCAAGCTTTGCTGGATTGCTCCAAATCGAAAGCTGCCACTTGTTGTTGTTCTATTTCTCTAGAGTCCCATCATGCTGTTCTCAGATTGCTAAAGTCCATACCTCCTCGGTGTGTTCTTATGGCTGCAGATCTTCACAGCACAGACGCTTTCTTCTGCATGCTGTTCTTTCCCAGTTCAGGGCTCCTTCAAGGCTCTCCCTGAATGGCTAAGCCGCCCCCTTTTATCCCAGTTCTCTTCAATGCTCACAGCTGCAGCCCATCAAGGACAACCAGGACCTGTGGGACAGATATTCAAATAGAATCCATTTCCTCTACTCTAGCCAGTAAGTAGTACCCTACAAGTCCTCAGAACCCCAAAGGCCACCTTTCATCTGACACCCAGACCCTGGGGAAAGGACTTCTTTTTCCCATGGCAAATGGCCTCCCTTGGCAGCCACTCACCCTGGCAGAAAGTGGGAGCCTAGCTAGAATGATGCAATCGTTGCTGGATTTTTCCAAAAGAAAAGCTGGCAGCAACTAGGGCCCTGGAAGTACTTAGAGCCTCAAACGCCACCTTGAACATATTCCTGAGACCCTGGGGAAAGGACTTCGTTTTTCCCATGGAAAATGGCCTTCATTTCTGGCCACTTGGCCTGGCAGGCAGGGCAGTGCCAAGCCAGGAATCTACAAACTCTGCTGGATCCTTCCAGAACGAAAGCTGCCAGCAACTAGGACCCTGCAAGTCCTTACAGCCCCAGATGCCACCAGTCATCTGACACCCAGAGCCTGGGCCAATGACTTCGTTTTCCCCATGGAAAATGGCCTCCATTTCTGGCCACTCGCCCTGACCAAGAGGGTGGTGCCCAGCAAGAAATTTGCAAGCTTTGCTGGATTGCTCCAAATCGAAAGCTGCCACTTGTTGTTGTTCTATTTCTCTAGAGTCCCATCATGCTGTTCTCAGATTGCTAAAGTCCATACCTCCTCGGTGTGTTCTTATGGCTGCAGATCTTCACAGCACAGACGCTTTCTTCTGCATGCTGTTCTTTCCCAGTTCAGGGCTCCTTCAAGGCTCTCCCTGAATGGCTACGCCGCCCCCTTTTATCCCAGTTCTCTTCAATGCTCACAGCTGCAGCCCATCAAGGACAACCAGGACCTGTGGGACAGATATTCAAATAGAATCCATTTCCTCTACTCTAGCCAGTAAGTACTACCCTACAAGTCCTCAGAACCCCAAAGGCCACCTTTCATCTGACACCCAGACCCTGGGGAAAGGACTTCTTTTTCCCATGGCAAATGGCCTCCCTTGGCAGCCACTCACCCTGGCAGAAAGTGGGAGCCTAGCTAGAATGATGCAATCGTTGCTGGATTTTTCCAAAAGAAAAGCTGCCAGCAACTAGGGCCCTGGAAGTACTTAGAGCCTCAAACGCCACCTTGAACATATTACTGAGACCCTGGGGAAAGGACTTCTTTTTCCCATGGAAAATGGCCTTCATTTCTGGCCACTTGGCCTGGCAGGCAGGGCAGTGCCAAGCCAGGAATCTACAAACTGTGCTGGATCCTTCCAGAACGAAAGCTGCCAGCAACTAGGACCCTGCAAGTCCTTAGAGCCCCAGATGCCACCAGTCATCTGACACCCAGAGCCTGGGCCAATGACTTCGTTTTCCCCATGGAAAATGGCCTCCATTTCTGGCCACTCGCCCTGACCAAGAGGGTGGTGCCCAGCAAGAAATTTGCAAGCTTTGCTGGATTGCTCCAAATCGAAAGCTGCCACTTGTTGTTGTTCTATTTCTCTAGAGTCCCATCATGCTGTTCTCAGATTGCTAAAGTCCATACCTCCTCGGTGTGTTCTTATGGCTGCAGATCTTCACAGCACAGACGCTTTCTTCTGCATGCTGTTCTTTCCCAGTTCAGGGCTCCTTCAAGGCTCTCCCTGAATGGCTACGCCGCCCCCTTTTATCCCAGTTCTCTTCAATGCTCACAGCTGCAGCCCATCAAGGACAACCAGGACCTGTGGGACAGATATTCAAATAGAATCCATTTCCTCTACTCTAGCCAGTAAGTACTACCCTACAAGTCCTCAGAACCCCAAAGGCCACCTTTCATCTGACACCCAGACCCTGGGGAAAGGACTTCTTTTTCCCATGGCAAATGGCCTCCCTTGGCAGCCACTCACCCTGGCAGAAAGTGGGAGCCTAGCTAGAATGATGCAATCGTTGCTGGATTTTTCCAAAAGAAAAGCTGCCAGCAACTAGGGCCCTGGAAGTACTTAGAGCCTCAAACGCCACCTTGAACATATTCCTGAGACCCTGGGGAAAGGACTTCGTTTTTCCCATGGAAAATGGCCTTCATTTGTGGCCACTTGGCCTGGCAGGCAGGGCAGTGCCAAGCCAGGAATCTACAAACTGTGTTGGATCCTTCCAGAACGAAAGCTGCCAGCAACTAGGACCCTGCAAGTCCTTACAGCCCCAGATGCCACCAGTCATCTGACACCCAGAGCCTGGGCCAATGACTTCGTTTTCCCCATGGAAAATGGCCTCCATTTCTGGCCACTCGCCCTGACCAAGAGGGTGGTGCCCAGCAAGAAATTTGCAAGCTTTGCTGGATTGCTCCAAATCTAAAGCTGCCACTTGTTGTTGTTCTATTTCTCTAGAGTCCCATCATGCTGTTCTCAGATTGCTAAAGTCCATACCTCCTCGGTGTGTTCTTATGGCTGCAGATCTTCACAGCACAGACGCTTTCTTCTGCATGCTGTTCTTTCCCAGTTCAGGGCTCCTTCAAGGCTCTCCCTGAATGGCTAAGCCGCCCCCTTTTATCCCAGTTCTCTTCAATGCTCACAGCTGCAGCCCATCAAGGACAACCAGGACCTGTGGGGCAAAGCCTCTAGACAGATATTCAAATAGAATCCATTTCCTCTACTCTAGCCAGTAAGTACTACCCTACAAGTCCTCAGAACCCCAAAGGCCACCTTTCATCTGACACCCAGACCCTGGGGAAAGGACTTCTTTTTCCCATGGCAAATGGCCTCCCTTGGCAGCCACTCACCCTGGCAGAAAGTGGGAGCCTAGCTAGAATGATGCAATCGTTGCTGGATTTTTCCAAAAGAAAAGCTGGCAGCAACTAGGGCCCTGGAAGTACTTAGAGCCTCAAACGCCACCTTGAACATATTCCTGAGACCCTGGGGAAAGGACTTCGTTTTTCCCATGGAAAATGGCCTTCATTTGTGGCCACTTGGCCTGGCAGGCAGGGCAGTGCCAAGCCAGGAATCTACAAACTCTGCTGGATCCTTCCAGAACGAAAGCTGCCAGCAACTAGGACCCTGCAAGTCCTTACAGCCCCAGATGCCACCAGTCATCTGACACCCAGAGCCTGGGCCAATGACTTCGTTTTCCCCATGGAAAATGGCCTCCATTTCTGGCCACTCGCCCTGACCAAGAGGGTGGTGCCCAGCAAGAAATTTGCAAGCTTTGCTGGATTGCTCCAAATCGAAAGCTGCCACTTGTTGTTGTTCTATTTCTCTAGAGTCCCATCATGCTGTTCTCAGATTGCTAAAGTCCATACCTCCTCGGTGTGTTCTTATGGCTGCAGATCTTCACAGCACAGACGCTTTCTTCTGCATGCTGTTCTTTCCCAGTTCAGGGCTCCTTCAAGGCTCTCCCTGAATGGCTAAGCCGCCCCCTTTTATCCCAGTTCTCTTCAATGCTCACAGCTGCAGCCCATCAAGGACAACCAGGACCTGTGGGACAGATATTCAAATAGAATCCATTTCCTCTACTCTAGCCAGTAAGTACTACCCTACAAGTCCTCAGAACCCCAAAGGCCACCTTTCATCTGACACCCAGACCCTGGGGAAAGGACTTCTTTTTCCCATGGCAAATGGCCTCCCTTGGCAGCCACTCACCCTGGCAGAAAGTGGGAGCCTAGCTAGAATGATGCAATCGTTGCTGGATTTTTCCAAAAGAAAAGCTGCCAGCAACTAGGGCCCTGGAAGTACTTAGAGCCTCAAACGCCACCTTGAACATATTCCTGAGACCCTGGGGAAAGGACTTCGTTTTTCCCATGGAAAATGGCCTTCATTTCTGGCCACTCTGCCTGGCAGGCAGGGCAGTGCCAAGCCAGGAATCTACAAACTGTGCTGGATCCTTCCAGAACGAAAGCTGCCAGCAACTAGGACCCTGCAAGTCCTTAGAGCCCCAGATGCCACCAGTCATCTGACACCCAGAGCCTGGGCCAATGACTTCGTTTTCCCCATGGAAAATGGCCTCCATTTCTGGCCACTCGCCCTGACCAAGAGGGTGGTGCCCAGCAAGAAATTTGCAAGCTTTGCTGGATTGCTCCAAATCTAAAGCTGCCACTTGTTGTTGTTCTATTTCTCTAGAGTCCCATCATGCTGTTCTCAGATTGCTAAAGTCCATACCTCCTCGGTGTGTTCTTATGGCTGCAGATCTTCACAGCACAGACGCTTTCTTCTGCATGCTGTTCTTTCCCAGTTCAGGGCTCCTTCAAGGCTCTCCCTGAATGGCTAAGCCGCCCCCTTTTATCCCAGTTCTCTTCAATGCTCACAGCTGCAGCCCATCAAGGACAACCAGGACCTGTGGGACAGATATTCAAATAGAATCCATTTCCTCTACTCTAGCCAGTAAGTAGTACCCTACAAGTCCTCAGAACCCCAAAGGCCACCTTTCATCTGACACCCAGACCCTGGGGAAAGGACTTCTTTTTCCCATGGCAAATGGCCTCCCTTGGCAGCCACTCACCCTGGCAGAAAGTGGGAGCCTAGCTAGAATGATGCAATCGTTGCTGGATTTTTCCAAAAGAAAAGCTGCCAGCAACTAGGGCCCTGGAAGTACTTAGAGCCTCAAACGCCACCTTGAACATATTCCTGAGACCCTGGGGAAAGGACTTCGTTTTTCCCATGGAAAATGGCCTTCATTTCTGGCCACTTGGCCTGGCAGGCAGGGCAGTGCCAAGCCAGGAATCTACAAACTGTGCTGGATCCTTCCAGAACGAAAGCTGCCAGCAACTAGGACCCTGCAAGTCCTTACAGCCCCAGATGCCACCAGTCATCTGACACCCAGAGCCTGGGCCAATGACTTCGTTTTCCCCATGGAAAATGGCCTCCATTTCTGGCCACTCGCCCTGACCAAGAGGGTGGTGCCCAGCAAGAAATTTGCAAGCTTTGCTGGATTGCTCCAAATCGAAAGCTGCCACTTGTTGTTGTTCTATTTCTCTAGAGTCCCATCATGCTGTTCTCAGATTGCTAAAGTCCATACCTCCTCGGTGTGTTCTTATGGCTGCAGATCTTCACAGCACAGACGCTTTCTTCTGCATGCTGTTCTTTCCCAGTTCAGGGCTCCTTCAAGGCTCTCCCTGAATGGCTAAGCCGCCCCCTTTTATCCCAGTTCTCTTCAATGCTCACAGCTGCAGCCCATCAAGGACAACCAGGACCTGTGGGGCAAAGCCTCTAGACAGATATTCAAATAGAATCCATTTCCTCTACTCTAGCCAGTAAGTACTACCCTACAAGTCCTCAGAACCCCAAAGGCCACCTTTCATCTGACACCCAGACCCTGGGGAAAGGACTTCTTTTTCCCATGGCAAATGGCCTCCCTTGGCAGCCACTCACCCTGGCAGAAAGTGGGAGCCTAGCTAGAATGATGCAATCGTTGCTGGATTTTTCCAAAAGAAAAGCTGGCAGCAACTAGGGCCCTGGAAGTACTTAGAGCCTCAAACGCCACCTTGAACATATTCCTGAGACCCTGGGGAAAGGACTTCGTTTTTCTCATGGGAAATGGCCTTCATTTGTGGCCACTTGGCCTGGCAGGCAGGGCAGTGCCAAGCCAGGAATCTACAAACTGTGCTGGATCCTTCCAGAACGAAAGCTGCCAGCAACTAGGACCCTGCAAGTCCTTAGAGCCCCAGATGCCACCAGTCATCTGACACCCAGAGCCTGGGCCAATGACTTCGTTTTCCCCATGGAAAATGGCCTCCATTTCTGGCCACTCGCCCTGACCAAGAGGGTGGTGCCCAGCAAGAAATTTGCAAGCTTTGCTGGATTGCTCCAAATCGAAAGCTACCACTTGTTGTTGTTCTATTTCTCTAGAGTCCCATCATGCTGTTCTCAGATTGCTAAAGTCCATACCTCCTCGGTGTGTTCTTATGGCTGCAGATCTTCACAGCACAGACGCTTTCTTCTGCATGCTGTTCTTTCCCAGTTCAGGGCTCCTTCAAGGCTCTCCCTGAATGGCTAAGCCGCCCCCTTTTATCCCAGTTCTCTTCAATGCTCACAGCTGCAGCCCATCAAGGACAACCAGGACCTGTGGGGCAAAGCCTCTAGACAGATATTCAAATAGAATCCATTTCCTCTACTCTAGCCAGTAAGTACTACCCTACAAGTCCTCAGAACCCCAAAGGCCACCTTTCATCTGACACCCAGACCCTGGGGAAAGGACTTCTTTTTCCCATGGCAAATGGCCTCCCTTGGCAGCCACTCACCCTGGCAGAAAGTGGGAGCCTAGCTAGAATGATGCAATCGTTGCTGGATTTTTCCAAAAGAAAAGCTGGCAGCAACTAGGGCCCTGGAAGTACTTAGAGCCTCAAACGCCACCTTGAACATATTACTGAGACCCTGGGGAAAGGACTTCGTTTTTCCCATGGAAAATGGCCTTCATTTCTGGCCACTTGGCCTGGCAGGCAGGGCAGTGCCAAGCCAGGAATCTACAAACTCTGCTGGATCCTTCCAGAACGAAAGCTGCCAGCAACTAGGACCCTGCAAGTCCTTACAGCCCCAGATGCCACCAGTCATCTGACACCCAGAGCCTGGGCCAATGACTTCGTTTTCCCCATGGAAAATGGCCTCCATTTCTGGCCACTCGCCCTGACCAAGAGGGTGGTGCCCAGCAAGAAATTTGCAAGCTTTGCTGGATTGCTCCAAATCGAAAGCTGCCACTTGTTGTTGTTCTATTTCTCTAGAGTCCCATCATGCTGTTCTCAGATTGCTAAAGTCCATACCTCCTCGGTGTGTTCTTATGGCTGCAGATCTTCACAGCACAGACGCTTTCTTCTGCATGCTGTTCTTTCCCAGTTCAGGGCTCCTTCAAGGCTCTCCCTGAATGGCTACGCCGCCCCCTTTTATCCCAGTTCTCTTCAATGCTCACAGCTGCAGCCCATCAAGGACAACCAGGACCTGTGGGACAGATATTCAAATAGAATCCATTTCCTCTACTCTAGCCAGTAAGTACTACCCTACAAGTCCTCAGAACCCCAAAGGCCACCTTTCATCTGACACCCAGACCCTGGGGAAAGGACTTCTTTTTCCCATGGCAAATGGCCTCCCTTGGCAGCCACTCACCCTGGCAGAAAGTGGGAGCCTAGCTAGAATGATGCAATCGTTGCTGGATTTTTCCAAAAGAAAAGCTGCCAGCAACTAGGGCCCTGGAAGTACTTAGAGCCTCAAACGCCACCTTGAACATATTCCTGAGACCCTGGGGAAAGGACTTCGTTTTTCCCATGGAAAATGGCCTTCATTTCTGGCCACTCTGCCTGGCAGGCAGGGCAGTGCCAAGCCAGGAATCTACAAACTGTGCTGGATCCTTCCAGAACGAAAGCTGCCAGCAACTAGGACCCTGCAAGTCCTTACAGCCCCAGATGCCACCAGTCATCTGACACCCAGAGCCTGGGCCAATGACTTCGTTTTCCCCATGGAAAATGGCCTCCATTTCTGGCCACTCGCCCTGACCAAGAGGGTGGTGCCCAGCAAGAAATTTGCAAGCTTTGCTGGATTGCTCCAAATCGAAAGCTGCCACTTGTTGTTCTTCTATTTCTCTAGAGTCCCATCATGCTGTTCTCAGATTGCTAAAGTCCATACCTCCTCGGTGTGTTCTTATGGCTGCAGATCTTCACAGCACAGACGCTTTCTTCTGCATGCTGTTCTTTCCCAGTTCAGGGCTCCTTCAAGGCTCTCCCTGAATGGCTAAGCCGCCCCCTTTTATCCCAGTTCTCTTCAATGCTCACAGCTGCAGCCCATCAAGGACAACCAGGACCTGTGGGGCAAAGCCTCTAGACAGATATTCAAATAGAATCCATTTCCTCTACTCTAGCCAGTAAGTACTACCCTACAAGTCCTCAGAACCCCAAAGGCCACCTTTCATCTGACACCCAGACCCTGGGGAAAGGACTTCTTTTTCCCATGGCAAATGGCCTCCCTTGGCAGCCACTCACCCTGGCAGAAAGTGGGAGCCTAGCTAGAATGATGCAATCGTTGCTGGATTTTTCCAAAAGAAAAGCTGGCAGCAACTAGGGCCCTGGAAGTACTTAGAGCCTCAAACGCCACCTTGAACATATTACTGAGACCCTGGGGAAAGGACTTCGTTTTTCCCATGGAAAATGGCCTTCATTTGTGGCCACTTGGCCTGGCAGGCAGGGCAGTGCCAAGCCAGGAATCTACAAACTCTGCTGGATCCTTCCAGAACGAAAGCTGCCAGCAACTAGGACCCTGCAAGTCCTTACAGCCCCAGATGCCACCAGTCATCTGACACCCAGAGCCTGGGCCAATGACTTCGTTTTCCCCATGGAAAATTGCCTCCATTTCTGGCCACTCGCCCTGACCAAGAGGGTGGTGCCCAGCAAGAAATTTGCAAGCTTTGCTGGATTGCTCCAAATCGAAAGCTACCACTTGTTGTTGTTCTATTTCTCTAGAGTCCCATCATGCTGTTCTCAGATTGCTAAAGTCCATACCTCCTCGGTGTGTTCTTATGGCTGCAGATCTTCACAGCACAGACGCTTTCTTCTGCATGCTGTTCTTTCCCAGTTCAGGGCTCCTTCAAGGCTCTCCCTGAATGGCTACGCCGCCCCCTTTTATCCCAGTTCTCTTCAATGCTCACAGCTGCAGCCCATCAAGGACAACCAGGACCTGTGGGACAGATATTCAAATAGAATCCATTTCCTCTACTCTAGCCAGTAAGTACTACCCTACAAGTCCTCAGAACCCCAAAGGCCACCTTTCATCTGACACCCAGACCCTGGGGAAAGGACTTCTTTTTCCCATGGCAAATGGCCTCCCTTGGCAGCCACTCACCCTGGCAGAAAGTGGGAGCCTAGCTAGAATGATGCAATCGTTGCTGGATTTTTCCAAAAGAAAAGCTGGCAGCAACTAGGGCCCTGGAAGTACTTAGAGCCTCAAACGCCACCTTGAACATATTCCTGAGACCCTGGGGAAAGGACTTCGTTTTTCCCATGGGAAATGGCCTTCATTTGTGGCCACTTGGCCTGGCAGGCAGGGCAGTGCCAAGCCAGGAATCTACAAACTGTGCTGGATCCTTCCAGAACGAAAGCTGCCAGCAACTAGGACCCTGCAAGTCCTTACAGCCCCAGATGCCACCAGTCATCTGACACCCAGAGCCTGGGCCAATGACTTCGTTTTCCCCATGGAAAATGGCCTCCATTTCTGGCCACTCGCCCTGACCAAGAGGGTGGTGCCCAGCAAGAAATTTGCAAGCTTTGCTGGATTGCTCCAAATCTAAAGCTACCACTTGTTGTTGTTCTATTTCTCTAGAGTCCCATCATGCTGTTCTCAGATTGCTAAAGTCCATACCTCCTCGGTGTGTTCTTATGGCTGCAGATCTTCACAGCACAGACGCTTTCTTCTGCATGCTGTTCTTTCCCAGTTCAGGGCTCCTTCAAGGCTCTCCCTGAATGGCTACGCCGCCCCCTTTTATCCCAGTTCTCTTCAATGCTCACAGCTGCAGCCCATCAAGGACAACCAGGACCTGTGGGACAGATATTCAAATAGAATCCATTTCCTCTACTCTAGCCAGTAAGTAGTACCCTACAAGTCCTCAGAACCCCAAAGGCCACCTTTCATCTGACACCCAGACCCTGGGGAAAGGACTTCTTTTTCCCATGGCAAATGGCCTCCCTTGGCAGCCACTCACCCTGGCAGAAAGTGGGAGCCTAGCTAGAATGATGCAATCGTTGCTGGATTTTTCCAAAAGAAAAGCTGCCAGCAACTAGGGCCCTGGAAGTACTTAGAGCCTCAAACGCCACCTTGAACATATTCCTGAGACCCTGGGGAAAGGACTTCGTTTTTCCCATGGGAAATGGCCTTCATTTGTGGCCACTTGGCCTGGCAGGCAGGGCAGTGCCAAGCCAGGAATCTACAAACTGTGCTGGATCCTTCCAGAACGAAAGCTGCCAGCAACTAGGACCCTGCAAGTCCTTACAGCCCCAGATGCCACCAGTCATCTGACACCCAGAGCCTGGGCCAATGACTTCGTTTTCCCCATGGAAAATGGCCTCCATTTCTGGCCACTCGCCCTGACCAAGAGGGTGGTGCCCAGCAAGAAATTTGCAAGCTTTGCTGGATTGCTCCAAATCTAAAGCTACCACTTGTTGTTGTTCTATTTCTCTAGAGTCCCATCATGCTGTTCTCAGATTGCTAAAGTCCATACCTCCTCGGTGTGTTCTTATGGCTGCAGATCTTCACAGCACAGACGCTTTCTTCTGCATGCTGTTCTTTCCCAGTTCAGGGCTCCTTCAAGGCTCTCCCTGAATGGCTAAGCCGCCCCCTTTTATCCCAGTTCTCTTCAATGCTCACAGCTGCAGCCCATCAAGGACAACCAGGACCTGTGGGGCAAAGCCTCTAGACAGATATTCAAATAGAATCCATTTCCTCTACTCTAGCCAGTAAGTACTACCCTACAAGTCCTCAGAACCCCAAAGGCCACCTTTCATCTGACACCCAGACCCTGGGGAAAGGACTTCTTTTTCCCATGGCAAATGGCCTCCCTTGGCAGCCACTCACCCTGGCAGAAAGTGGGAGCCTAGCTAGAATGATGCAATCGTTGCTGGATTTTTCCAAAAGAAAAGCTGCCAGCAACTAGGGCCCTGGAAGTACTTAGAGCCTCAAACGCCACCTTGAACATATTCCTGAGACCCTGGGGAAAGGACTTCGTTTTTCCCATGGAAAATGGCCTTCATTTGTGGCCACTTGGCCTGGCAGGCAGGGCAGTGCCAAGCCAGGAATCTACAAACTCTGCTGGATCCTTCCAGAACGAAAGCTGCCAGCAACTAGGACCCTGCAAGTCCTTAGAGCCCCAGATGCCACCAGTCATCTGACACCCAGAGCCTGGGCCAATGACTTCGTTTTCCCCATGGAAAATGGCCTCCATTTCTGGCCACTCGCCCTGACCAAGAGGGTGGTGCCCAGCAAGAAATTTGCAAGCTTTGCTGGATTGCTCCAAATCTAAAGCTGCCACTTGTTGTTGTTCTATTTCTCTAGAGTCCCATCATGCTGTTCTCAGATTGCTAAAGTCCATACCTCCTCGGTGTGTTCTTATGGCTGCAGATCTTCACAGCACAGACGCTTTCTTCTGCATGCTGTTCTTTCCCAGTTCAGGGCTCCTTCAAGGCTCTCCCTGAATGGCTAAGCCGCCCCCTTTTATCCCAGTTCTCTTCAATGCTCACAGCTGCAGCCCATCAAGGACAACCAGGACCTGTGGGGCAAAGCCTCTAGACAGATATTCAAATAGAATCCATTTCCTCTACTCTAGCCAGTAAGTACTACCCTACAAGTCCTCAGAACCCCAAAGGCCACCTTTCATCTGACACCCAGACCCTGGGGAAAGGACTTCTTTTTCCCATGGCAAATGGCCTCCCTTGGCAGCCACTCACCCTGGCAGAAAGTGGGAGCCTAGCTAGAATGATGCAATCGTTGCTGGATTTTTCCAAAAGAAAAGCTGGCAGCAACTAGGGCCCTGGAAGTACTTAGAGCCTCAAACGCCACCTTGAACATATTCCTGAGACCCTGGGGAAAGGACTTCGTTTTTCCCATGGAAAATGGCCTTCATTTCTGGCCACTTGGCCTGGCAGGCAGGGCAGTGCCAAGCCAGGAATCTACAAACTCTGCTGGATCCTTCCAGAACGAAAGCTGCCAGCAACTAGGACCCTGCAAGTCCTTACAGCCCCAGATGCCACCAGTCATCTGACACCCAGAGCCTGGGCCAATGACTTCGTTTTCCCCATGGAAAATGGCCTCCATTTCTGGCCACTCGCCCTGACCAAGAGGGTGGTGCCCAGCAAGAAATTTGCAAGCTTTGCTGGATTGCTCCAAATCGAAAGCTGCCACTTGTTGTTGTTCTATTTCTCTAGAGTCCCATCATGCTGTTCTCAGATTGCTAAAGTCCATACCTCCTCGGTGTGTTCTTATGGCTGCAGATCTTCACAGCACAGACGCTTTCTTCTGCATGCTGTTCTTTCCCAGTTCAGGGCTCCTTCAAGGCTCTCCCTGAATGGCTACGCCGCCCCCTTTTATCCCAGTTCTCTTCAATGCTCACAGCTGCAGCCCATCAAGGACAACCAGGACCTGTGGGACAGATATTCAAATAGAATCCATTTCCTCTACTCTAGCCAGTAAGTACTACCCTACAAGTCCTCAGAACCCCAAAGGCCACCTTTCATCTGACACCCAGACCCTGGGGAAAGGACTTCTTTTTCCCATGGCAAATGGCCTCCCTTGGCAGCCACTCACCCTGGCAGAAAGTGGGAGCCTAGCTAGAATGATGCAATCGTTGCTGGATTTTTCCAAAAGAAAAGCTGCCAGCAACTAGGGCCCTGGAAGTACTTAGAGCCTCAAACGCCACCTTGAACATATTCCTGAGACCCTGGGGAAAGGACTTCGTTTTTCCCATGGAAAATGGCCTTCATTTCTGGCCACTCTGCCTGGCAGGCAGGGCAGTGCCAAGCCAGGAATCTACAAACTCTGCTGGATCCTTCCAGAACGAAAGCTGCCAGCAACTAGGACCCTGCAAGTCCTTAGAGCCCCAGATGCCACCAGTCATCTGACACCCAGAGCCTGGGCCAATGACTTCGTTTTCCCCATGGAAAATGGCCTCCATTTCTGGCCACTCGCCCTGACCAAGAGGGTGGTGCCCAGCAAGAAATTTGCAAGCTTTGCTGGATTGCTCCAAATCTAAAGCTGCCACTTGTTGTTGTTCTATTTCTCTAGAGTCCCATCATGCTGTTCTCAGATTGCTAAAGTCCATACCTCCTCGGTGTGTTCTTATGGCTGCAGATCTTCACAGCACAGACGCTTTCTTCTGCATGCTGTTCTTTCCCAGTTCAGGGCTCCTTCAAGGCTCTCCCTGAATGGCTAAGCCGCCCCCTTTTATCCCAGTTCTCTTCAATGCTCACAGCTGCAGCCCATCAAGGACAACCAGGACCTGTGGGACAGATATTCAAATAGAATCCATTTCCTCTACTCTAGCCAGTAAGTAGTACCCTACAAGTCCTCAGAACCCCAAAGGCCACCTTTCATCTGACACCCAGACCCTGGGGAAAGGACTTCTTTTTCCCATGGCAAATGGCCTCCCTTGGCAGCCACTCACCCTGGCAGAAAGTGGGAGCCTAGCTAGAATGATGCAATCGTTGCTGGATTTTTCCAAAAGAAAAGCTGCCAGCAACTAGGGCCCTGGAAGTACTTAGAGCCTCAAACGCCACCTTGAACATATTCCTGAGACCCTGGGGAAAGGACTTCGTTTTTCCCATGGAAAATGGCCTTCATTTGTGGCCACTTGGCCTGGCAGGCAGGGCAGTGCCAAGCCAGGAATCTACAAACTCTGCTGGATCCTTCCAGAACGAAAGCTGCCAGCAACTAGGACCCTGCAAGTCCTTACAGCCCCAGATGCCACCAGTCATCTGACACCCAGAGCCTGGGCCAATGACTTCGTTTTCCCCATGGAAAATGGCCTCCATTTCTGGCCACTCGCCCTGACCAAGAGGGTGGTGCCCAGCAAGAAATTTGCAAGCTTTGCTGGATTGCTCCAAATCGAAAGCTGCCACTTGTTGTTCTTCTATTTCTCTAGAGTCCCATCATGCTGTTCTCAGATTGCTAAAGTCCATACCTCCTCGGTGTGTTCTTATGGCTGCAGATCTTCACAGCACAGACGCTTTCTTCTGCATGCTGTTCTTTCCCAGTTCAGGGCTCCTTCAAGGCTCTCCCTGAATGGCTAAGCCGCCCCCTTTTATCCCAGTTCTCTTCAATGCTCACAGCTGCAGCCCATCAAGGACAACCAGGACCTGTGGGGCAAAGCCTCTAGACAGATATTCAAATAGAATCCATTTCCTCTACTCTAGCCAGTAAGTACTACCCTACAAGTCCTCAGAACCCCAAAGGCCACCTTTCATCTGACACCCAGACCCTGGGGAAAGGACTTCTTTTTCCCATGGCAAATGGCCTCCCTTGGCAGCCACTCACCCTGGCAGAAAGTGGGAGCCTAGCTAGAATGATGCAATCGTTGCTGGATTTTTCCAAAAGAAAAGCTGGCAGCAACTAGGGCCCTGGAAGTACTTAGAGCCTCAAACGCCACCTTGAACATATTACTGAGACCCTGGGGAAAGGACTTCGTTTTTCCCATGGAAAATGGCCTTCATTTGTGGCCACTTGGCCTGGCAGGCAGGGCAGTGCCAAGCCAGGAATCTACAAACTCTGCTGGATCCTTCCAGAACGAAAGCTGCCAGCAACTAGGACCCTGCAAGTCCTTACAGCCCCAGATGCCACCAGTCATCTGACACCCAGAGCCTGGGCCAATGACTTCGTTTTCCCCATGGAAAATTGCCTCCATTTCTGGCCACTCGCCCTGACCAAGAGGGTGGTGCCCAGCAAGAAATTTGCAAGCTTTGCTGGATTGCTCCAAATCGAAAGCTACCACTTGTTGTTGTTCTATTTCTCTAGAGTCCCATCATGCTGTTCTCAGATTGCTAAAGTCCATACCTCCTCGGTGTGTTCTTATGGCTGCAGATCTTCACAGCACAGACGCTTTCTTCTGCATGCTGTTCTTTCCCAGTTCAGGGCTCCTTCAAGGCTCTCCCTGAATGGCTACGCCGCCCCCTTTTATCCCAGTTCTCTTCAATGCTCACAGCTGCAGCCCATCAAGGACAACCAGGACCTGTGGGACAGATATTCAAATAGAATCCATTTCCTCTACTCTAGCCAGTAAGTACTACCCTACAAGTCCTCAGAACCCCAAAGGCCACCTTTCATCTGACACCCAGACCCTGGGGAAAGGACTTCTTTTTCCCATGGCAAATGGCCTCCCTTGGCAGCCACTCACCCTGGCAGAAAGTGGGAGCCTAGCTAGAATGATGCAATCGTTGCTGGATTTTTCCAAAAGAAAAGCTGGCAGCAACTAGGGCCCTGGAAGTACTTAGAGCCTCAAACGCCACCTTGAACATATTCCTGAGACCCTGGGGAAAGGACTTCGTTTTTCCCATGGGAAATGGCCTTCATTTGTGGCCACTTGGCCTGGCAGGCAGGGCAGTGCCAAGCCAGGAATCTACAAACTGTGCTGGATCCTTCCAGAACGAAAGCTGCCAGCAACTAGGACCCTGCAAGTCCTTACAGCCCCAGATGCCACCAGTCATCTGACACCCAGAGCCTGGGCCAATGACTTCGTTTTCCCCATGGAAAATGGCCTCCATTTCTGGCCACTCGCCCTGACCAAGAGGGTGGTGCCCAGCAAGAAATTTGCAAGCTTTGCTGGATTGCTCCAAATCGAAAGCTACCACTTGTTGTTGTTCTATTTCTCTAGAGTCCCATCATGCTGTTCTCAGATTGCTAAAGTCCATACCTCCTCGGTGTGTTCTTATGGCTGCAGATCTTCACAGCACAGACGCTTTCTTCTGCATGCTGTTCTTTCCCAGTTCAGGGCTCCTTCAAGGCTCTCCCTGAATGGCTACGCCGCCCCCTTTTATCCCAGTTCTCTTCAATGCTCACAGCTGCAGCCCATCAAGGACAACCAGGACCTGTGGGACAGATATTCAAATAGAATCCATTTCCTCTACTCTAGCCAGTAAGTACTACCCTACAAGTCCTCAGAACCCCAAAGGCCACCTTTCATCTGACACCCAGACCCTGGGGAAAGGACTTCTTTTTCCCATGGCAAATGGCCTCCCTTGGCAGCCACTCACCCTGGCAGAAAGTGGGAGCCTAGCTAGAATGATGCAATCGTTGCTGGATTTTTCCAAAAGAAAAGCTGCCAGCAACTAGGGCCCTGGAAGTACTTAGAGCCTCAAACGCCACCTTGAACATATTCCTGAGACCCTGGGGAAAGGACTTCGTTTTTCCCATGGGAAATGGCCTTCATTTGTGGCCACTTGGCCTGGCAGGCAGGGCAGTGCCAAGCCAGGAATCTACAAACTGTGCTGGATCCTTCCAGAACGAAAGCTGCCAGCAACTAGGACCCTGCAAGTCCTTACAGCCCCAGATGCCACCAGTCATCTGACACCCAGAGCCTGGGCCAATGACTTCGTTTTCCCCATGGAAAATGGCCTCCATTTCTGGCCACTCGCCCTGACCAAGAGGGTGGTGCCCAGCAAGAAATTTGCAAGCTTTGCTGGATTGCTCCAAATCTAAAGCTACCACTTGTTGTTGTTCTATTTCTCTAGAGTCCCATCATGCTGTTCTCAGATTGCTAAAGTCCATACCTCCTCGGTGTGTTCTTATGGCTGCAGATCTTCACAGCACAGACGCTTTCTTCTGCATGCTGTTCTTTCCCAGTTCAGGGCTCCTTCAAGGCTCTCCCTGAATGGCTAAGCCGCCCCCTTTTATCCCAGTTCTCTTCAATGCTCACAGCTGCAGCCCATCAAGGACAACCAGGACCTGTGGGGCAAAGCCTCTAGACAGATATTCAAATAGAATCCATTTCCTCTACTCTAGCCAGTAAGTACTACCCTACAAGTCCTCAGAACCCCAAAGGCCACCTTTCATCTGACACCCAGACCCTGGGGAAAGGACTTCTTTTTCCCATGGCAAATGGCCTCCCTTGGCAGCCACTCACCCTGGCAGAAAGTGGGAGCCTAGCTAGAATGATGCAATCGTTGCTGGATTTTTCCAAAAGAAAAGCTGCCAGCAACTAGGGCCCTGGAAGTACTTAGAGCCTCAAACGCCACCTTGAACATATTCCTGAGACCCTGGGGAAAGGACTTCGTTTTTCCCATGGAAAATGGCCTTCATTTGTGGCCACTTGGCCTGGCAGGCAGGGCAGTGCCAAGCCAGGAATCTACAAACTGTGCTGGATCCTTCCAGAACGAAAGCTGCCAGCAACTAGGACCCTGCAAGTCCTTAGAGCCCCAGATGCCACCAGTCATCTGACACCCAGAGCCTGGGCCAATGACTTCGTTTTCCCCATGGAAAATGGCCTCCATTTCTGGCCACTCGCCCTGACCAAGAGGGTGGTGCCCAGCAAGAAATTTGCAAGCTTTGCTGGATTGCTCCAAATCTAAAGCTGCCACTTGTTGTTGTTCTATTTCTCTAGAGTCCCATCATGCTGTTCTCAGATTGCTAAAGTCCATACCTCCTCGGTGTGTTCTTATGGCTGCAGATCTTCACAGCACAGACGCTTTCTTCTGCATGCTGTTCTTTCCCAGTTCAGGGCTCCTTCAAGGCTCTCCCTGAATGGCTACGCCGCCCCCTTTTATCCCAGTTCTCTTCAATGCTCACAGCTGCAGCCCATCAAGGACAACCAGGACCTGTGGGGCAAAGCCTCTAGACAGATATTCAAATAGAATCCATTTCCTCTACTCTAGCCAGTAAGTACTACCCTACAAGTCCTCAGAACCCCAAAGGCCACCTTTCATCTGACACCCAGACCCTGGGGAAAGGACTTCTTTTTCCCATGGCAAATGGCCTCCCTTGGCAGCCACTCACCCTGGCAGAAAGTGGGAGCCTAGCTAGAATGATGCAATCGTTGCTGGATTTTTCCAAAAGAAAAGCTGGCAGCAACTAGGGCCCTGGAAGTACTTAGAGCCTCAAACGCCACCTTGAACATATTCCTGAGACCCTGGGGAAAGGACTTCGTTTTTCCCATGGAAAATGGCCTTCATTTCTGGCCACTTGGCCTGGCAGGCAGGGCAGTGCCAAGCCAGGAATCTACAAACTCTGCTGGATCCTTCCAGAACGAAAGCTGCCAGCAACTAGGACCCTGCAAGTCCTTACAGCCCCAGATGCCACCAGTCATCTGACACCCAGAGCCTGGGCCAATGACTTCGTTTTCCCCATGGAAAATGGCCTCCATTTCTGGCCACTCGCCCTGACCAAGAGGGTGGTGCCCAGCAAGAAATTTGCAAGCTTTGCTGGATTGCTCCAAATCGAAAGCTGCCACTTGTTGTTGTTCTATTTCTCTAGAGTCCCATCATGCTGTTCTCAGATTGCTAAAGTCCATACCTCCTCGGTGTGTTCTTATGGCTGCAGATCTTCACAGCACAGACGCTTTCTTCTGCATGCTGTTCTTTCCCAGTTCAGGGCTCCTTCAAGGCTCTCCCTGAATGGCTACGCCGCCCCCTTTTATCCCAGTTCTCTTCAATGCTCACAGCTGCAGCCCATCAAGGACAACCAGGACCTGTGGGACAGATATTCAAATAGAATCCATTTCCTCTACTCTAGCCAGTAAGTACTACCCTACAAGTCCTCAGAACCCCAAAGGCCACCTTTCATCTGACACCCAGACCCTGGGGAAAGGACTTCTTTTTCCCATGGCAAATGGCCTCCCTTGGCAGCCACTCACCCTGGCAGAAAGTGGGAGCCTAGCTAGAATGATGCAATCGTTGCTGGATTTTTCCAAAAGAAAAGCTGCCAGCAACTAGGGCCCTGGAAGTACTTAGAGCCTCAAACGCCACGTTGAACATATTCCTGAGACCCTGGGGAAAGGACTTCGTTTTTCCCATGGAAAATGGCCTTCATTTCTGGCCACTCTGCCTGGCAGGCAGGGCAGTGCCAAGCCAGGAATCTACAAACTCTGCTGGATCCTTCCAGAACGAAAGCTGCCAGCAACTAGGACCCTGCAAGTCCTTAGAGCCCCAGATGCCACCAGTCATCTGACACCCAGAGCCTGGGCCAATGACTTCGTTTTCCCCATGGAAAATGGCCTCCATTTCTGGCCACTCGCCCTGACCAAGAGGGTGGTGCCCAGCAAGAAATTTGCAAGCTTTGCTGGATTGCTCCAAATCTAAAGCTGCCACTTGTTGTTGTTCTATTTCTCTAGAGTCCCATCATGCTGTTCTCAGATTGCTAAAGTCCATACCTCCTCGGTGTGTTCTTATGGCTGCAGATCTTCACAGCACAGACGCTTTCTTCTGCATGCTGTTCTTTCCCAGTTCAGGGCTCCTTCAAGGCTCTCCCTGAATGGCTAAGCCGCCCCCTTTTATCCCAGTTCTCTTCAATGCTCACAGCTGCAGCCCATCAAGGACAACCAGGACCTGTGGGACAGATATTCAAATAGAATCCATTTCCTCTACTCTAGCCAGTAAGTAGTACCCTACAAGTCCTCAGAACCCCAAAGGCCACCTTTCATCTGACACCCAGACCCTGGGGAAAGGACTTCTTTTTCCCATGGCAAATGGCCTCCCTTGGCAGCCACTCACCCTGGCAGAAAGTGGGAGCCTAGCTAGAATGATGCAATCGTTGCTGGATTTTTCCAAAAGAAAAGCTGCCAGCAACTAGGGCCCTGGAAGTACTTAGAGCCTCAAACGCCACCTTGAACATATTCCTGAGACCCTGGGGAAAGGACTTCGTTTTTCCCATGGAAAATGGCCTTCATTTGTGGCCACTTGGCCTGGCAGGCAGGGCAGTGCCAAGCCAGGAATCTACAAACTCTGCTGGATCCTTCCAGAACGAAAGCTGCCAGCAACTAGGACCCTGCAAGTCCTTACAGCCCCAGATGCCACCAGTCATCTGACACCCAGAGCCTGGGCCAATGACTTCGTTTTCCCCATGGAAAATGGCCTCCATTTCTGGCCACTCGCCCTGACCAAGAGGGTGGTGCCCAGCAAGAAATTTGCAAGCTTTGCTGGATTGCTCCAAATCGAAAGCTGCCACTTGTTGTTCTTCTATTTCTCTAGAGTCCCATCATGCTGTTCTCAGATTGCTAAAGTCCATACCTCCTCGGTGTGTTCTTATGGCTGCAGATCTTCACAGCACAGACGCTTTCTTCTGCATGCTGTTCTTTCCCAGTTCAGGGCTCCTTCAAGGCTCTCCCTGAATGGCTAAGCCGCCCCCTTTTATCCCAGTTCTCTTCAATGCTCACAGCTGCAGCCCATCAAGGACAACCAGGACCTGTGGGGCAAAGCCTCTAGACAGATATTCAAATAGAATCCATTTCCTCTACTCTAGCCAGTAAGTACTACCCTACAAGTCCTCAGAACCCCAAAGGCCACCTTTCATCTGACACCCAGACCCTGGGGAAAGGACTTCTTTTTCCCATGGCAAATGGCCTCCCTTGGCAGCCACTCACCCTGGCAGAAAGTGGGAGCCTAGCTAGAATGATGCAATCGTTGCTGGATTTTTCCAAAAGAAAAGCTGGCAGCAACTAGGGCCCTGGAAGTACTTAGAGCCTCAAACGCCACCTTGAACATATTCCTGAGACCCTGGGGAAAGGACTTCGTTTTTCCCATGGGAAATGGCCTTCATTTGTGGCCACTTGGCCTGGCAGGCAGGGCAGTGCCAAGCCAGGAATCTACAAACTGTGCTGGATCCTTCCAGAACGAAAGCTGCCAGCAACTAGGACCCTGCAAGTCCTTACAGCCCCAGATGCCACCAGTCATCTGACACCCAGAGCCTGGGCCAATGACTTCGTTTTCCCCATGGAAAATTGCCTCCATTTCTGGCCACTCGCCCTGACCAAGAGGGTGGTGCCCAGCAAGAAATTTGCAAGCTTTGCTGGATTGCTCCAAATCGAAAGCTACCACTTGTTGTTGTTCTATTTCTCTAGAGTCCCATCATGCTGTTCTCAGATTGCTAAAGTCCATACCTCCTCGGTGTGTTCTTATGGCTGCAGATCTTCACAGCACAGACGCTTTCTTCTGCATGCTGTTCTTTCCCAGTTCAGGGCTCCTTCAAGGCTCTCCCTGAATGGCTACGCCGCCCCCTTTTATCCCAGTTCTCTTCAATGCTCACAGCTGCAGCCCATCAAGGACAACCAGGACCTGTGGGACAGATATTCAAATAGAATCCATTTCCTCTACTCTAGCCAGTAAGTACTACCCTACAAGTCCTCAGAACCCCAAAGGCCACCTTTCATCTGACACCCAGACCCTGGGGAAAGGACTTCTTTTTCCCATGGCAAATGGCCTCCCTTGGCAGCCACTCACCCTGGCAGAAAGTGGGAGCCTAGCTAGAATGATGCAATCGTTGCTGGATTTTTCCAAAAGAAAAGCTGCCAGCAACTAGGGCCCTGGAAGTACTTAGAGCCTCAAACGCCACCTTGAACATATTCCTGAGACCCTGGGGAAAGGACTTCGTTTTTCCCATGGGAAATGGCCTTCATTTGTGGCCACTTGGCCTGGCAGGCAGGGCAGTGCCAAGCCAGGAATCTACAAACTCTGCTGGATCCTTCCAGAACGAAAGCTGCCAGCAACTAGGACCCTGCAAGTCCTTACAGCCCCAGATGCCACCAGTCATCTGACACCCAGAGCCTGGGCCAATGACTTCGTTTTCCCCATGGAAAATGGCCTCCATTTCTGGCCACTCGCCCTGACCAAGAGGGTGGTGCCCAGCAAGAAATTTGCAAGCTTTGCTGGATTGCTCCAAATCGAAAGCTACCACTTGTTGTTGTTCTATTTCTCTAGAGTCCCATCATGCTGTTCTCAGATTGCTAAAGTCCATACCTCCTCGGTGTGTTCTTATGGCTGCAGATCTTCACAGCACAGACGCTTTCTTCTGCATGCTGTTCTTTCCCAGTTCAGGGCTCCTTCAAGGCTCTCCCTGAATGGCTACGCCGCCCCCTTTTATCCCAGTTCTCTTCAATGCTCACAGCTGCAGCCCATCAAGGACAACCAGGACCTGTGGGACAGATATTCAAATAGAATCCATTTCCTCTACTCTAGCCAGTAAGTACTACCCTACAAGTCCTCAGAACCCCAAAGGCCACCTTTCATCTGACACCCAGACCCTGGGGAAAGGACTTCTTTTTCCCATGGCAAATGGCCTCCCTTGGCAGCCACTCACCCTGGCAGAAAGTGGGAGCCTAGCTAGAATGATGCAATCGTTGCTGGATTTTTCCAAAAGAAAAGCTGGCAGCAACTAGGGCCCTGGAAGTACTTAGAGCCTCAAACGCCACCTTGAACATATTCCTGAGACCCTGGGGAAAGGACTTCGTTTTTCCCATGGAAAATGGCCTTCATTTGTGGCCACTTGGCCTGGCAGGCAGGGCAGTGCCAAGCCAGGAATCTACAAACTGTGCTGGATCCTTCCAGAACGAAAGCTGCCAGCAACTAGGACCCTGCAAGTCCTTACAGCCCCAGATGCCACCAGTCATCTGACACCCAGAGCCTGGGCCAATGACTTCGTTTTCCCCATGGAAAATGGCCTCCATTTCTGGCCACTCGCCCTGACCAAGAGGGTGGTGCCCAGCAAGAAATTTGCAAGCTTTGCTGGATTGCTCCAAATCTAAA
This sequence comes from Agelaius phoeniceus, assembly GCF_051311805.1. Classification (NCBI taxonomy): domain Eukaryota; kingdom Metazoa; phylum Chordata; class Aves; order Passeriformes; family Icteridae; genus Agelaius; species Agelaius phoeniceus. The sequence goes on along the minus strand of NC_135289.1, from coordinate 7,618,718 downwards.
GCTACCACTTGTTGTTGTTCTATTTCTCTAGAGTCCCATCATGCTGTTCTCAGATTGCTAAAGTCCATACCTCCTCGGTGTGTTCTTATGGCTGCAGATCTTCACAGCACAGACGCTTTCTTCTGCATGCTGTTCTTTCCCAGTTCAGGGCTCCTTCAAGGCTCTCCCTGAATGGCTAAGCCGCCCCCTTTTATCCCAGTTCTCTTCAATGCTCACAGCTGCAGCCCATCAAGGACAACCAGGACCTGTGGGGCAAAGCCTCTAGACAGATATTCAAATAGAATCCATTTCCTCTACTCTAGCCAGTAAGTACTACCCTACAAGTCCTCAGAACCCCAAAGGCCACCTTTCATCTGACACCCAGACCCTGGGGAAAGGACTTCTTTTTCCCATGGCAAATGGCCTCCCTTGGCAGCCACTCACCCTGGCAGAAAGTGGGAGCCTAGCTAGAATGATGCAATCGTTGCTGGATTTTTCCAAAAGAAAAGCTGGCAGCAACTAGGGCCCTGGAAGTACTTAGAGCCTCAAACGCCACCTTGAACATATTACTGAGACCCTGGGGAAAGGACTTCATTTTTCCCATGGAAAATGGCCTTCATTTGTGGCCACTTGGCCTGGCAGGCAGGGCAGTGCCAAGCCAGGAATCTACAAACTCTGCTGGATCCTTCCAGAACGAAAGCTGCCAGCAACTAGGACCCTGCAAGTCCTTACAGCCCCAGATGCCACCAGTCATCTGACACCCAGAGCCTGGGCCAATGACTTCGTTTTCCCCATGGAAAATGGCCTCCATTTCTGGCCACTCGCCCTGACCAAGAGGGTGGTGCCCAGCAAGAAATTTGCAAGCTTTGCTGGATTGCTCCAAATCTAAAGCTGCCACTTGTTGTTGTTCTATTTCTCTAGAGTCCCATCATGCTGTTCTCAGATTGCTAAAGTCCATACCTCCTCGGTGTGTTCTTATGGCTGCAGATCTTCACAGCACAGACGCTTTCTTCTGCATGCTGTTCTTTCCCAGTTCAGGGCTCCTTCAAGGCTCTCCCTGAATGGCTACGCCGCCCCCTTTTATCCCAGTTCTCTTCAATGCTCACAGCTGCAGCCCATCAAGGACAACCAGGACCTGTGGGACAGATATTCAAATAGAATCCATTTCCTCTACTCTAGCCAGTAAGTACTACCCTACAAGTCCTCAGAACCCCAAAGGCCACCTTTCATCTGACACCCAGACCCTGGGGAAAGGACTTCTTTTTCCCATGGCAAATGGCCTCCCTTGGCAGCCACTCACCCTGGCAGAAAGTGGGAGCCTAGCTAGAATGATGCAATCGTTGCTGGATTTTTCCAAAAGAAAAGCTGCCAGCAACTAGGGCCCTGGAAGTACTTAGAGCCTCAAACGCCACCTTGAACATATTCCTGAGACCCTGGGGAAAGGACTTCGTTTTTCCCATGGGAAATGGCCTTCATTTGTGGCCACTTGGCCTGGCAGGCAGGGCAGTGCCAAGCCAGGAATCTACAAACTGTGCTGGATCCTTCCAGAACGAAAGCTGCCAGCAACTAGGACCCTGCAAGTCCTTACAGCCCCAGATGCCACCAGTCATCTGACACCCAGAGCCTGGGCCAATGACTTCGTTTTCCCCATGGAAAATGGCCTCCATTTCTGGCCACTCGCCCTGACCAAGAGGGTGGTGCCCAGCAAGAAATTTGCAAGCTTTGCTGGATTGCTCCAAATCGAAAGCTGCCACTTGTTGTTGTTCTATTTCTCTAGAGTCCCATCATGCTGTTCTCAGATTGCTAAAGTCCATACCTCCTCGGTGTGTTCTTATGGCTGCAGATCTTCACAGCACAGACGCTTTCTTCTGCATGCTGTTCTTTCCCAGTTCAGGGCTCCTTCAAGGCTCTCCCTGAATGGCTAAGCCGCCCCCTTTTATCCCAGTTCTCTTCAATGCTCACAGCTGCAGCCCATCAAGGACAACCAGGACCTGTGGGGCAAAGCCTCTAGACAGATATTCAAATAGAATCCATTTCCTCTACTCTAGCCAGTAAGTACTACCCTACAAGTCCTCAGAACCCCAAAGGCCACCTTTCATCTGACACCCAGACCCTGGGGAAAGGACTTCTTTTTCCCATGGCAAATGGCCTCCCTTGGCAGCCACTCACCCTGGCAGAAAGTGGGAGCCTAGCTAGAATGATGCAATCGTTGCTGGATTTTTCCAAAAGAAAAGCTGCCAGCAACTAGGGCCCTGGAAGTACTTAGAGCCTCAAACGCCACCTTGAACATATTACTGAGACCCTGGGGAAAGGACTTCGTTTTTCCCATGGAAAATGGCCTTCATTTCTGGCCACTTGGCCTGGCAGGCAGGGCAGTGCCAAGCCAGGAATCTACAAACTCTGCTGGATCCTTCCAGAACGAAAGCTGCCAGCAACTAGGACCCTGCAAGTCCATAGAGCCCCAGATGCCACCAGTCATCTGACACCCAGAGCCTGGGCCAATGACTTCGTTTTCCCCATGGAAAATGGCCTCCATTTCTGGCCACTCGCCCTGACCAAGAGGGTGGTGCCCAGCAAGAAATTTGCAAGCTTTGCTGGATTGCTCCAAATCTAAAGCTGCCACTTGTTGTTGTTCTATTTCTCTAGAGTCCCATCATGCTGTTCTCAGATTGCTAAAGTCCATACCTCCTCGGTGTGTTCTTATGGCTGCAGATCTTCACAGCACAGACGCTTTCTTCTGCATGCTGTTCTTTCCCAGTTCAGGGCTCCTTCAAGGCTCTCCCTGAATGGCTACGCCGCCCCCTTTTATCCCAGTTCTCTTCAATGCTCACAGCTGCAGCCCATCAAGGACAACCAGGACCTGTGGGACAGATATTCAAATAGAATCCATTTCCTCTACTCTAGCCAGTAAGTACTACCCTACAAGTCCTCAGAACCCCAAAGGCCACCTTTCATCTGACACCCAGACCCTGGGGAAAGGACTTCTTTTTCCCATGGCAAATGGCCTCCCTTGGCAGCCACTCACCCTGGCAGAAAGTGGGAGCCTAGCTAGAATGATGCAATTGTTGCTGGATTTTTCCAAAAGAAAAGCTGCCAGCAACTAGGGCCCTGGAAGTACTTAGAGCCTCAAACGCCACCTTGAACATATTCCTGAGACCCTGGGGAAAGGACTTCGTTTTTCCCATGGAAAATGGCCTTCATTTCTGGCCACTCTGCCTGGCAGGCAGGGCAGTGCCAAGCCAGGAATCTACAAACTCTGCTGGATCCTTCCAGAACGAAAGCTGCCAGCAACTAGGACCCTGCAAGTCCTTAGAGCCCCAGATGCCACCAGTCATCTGACACCCAGAGCCTGGGCCAATGACTTCGTTTTCCCCATGGAAAATGGCCTCCATTTCTGGCCACTCGCCCTGACCAAGAGGGTGGTGCCCAGCAAGAAATTTGCAAGCTTTGCTGGATTGCTCCAAATCTAAAGCTGCCACTTGTTGTTGTTCTATTTCTCTAGAGTCCCATCATGCTGTTCTCAGATTGCTAAAGTCCATACCTCCTCGGTGTGTTCTTATGGCTGCAGATCTTCACAGCACAGACGCTTTCTTCTGCATGCTGTTCTTTCCCAGTTCAGGGCTCCTTCAAGGCTCTCCCTGAATGGCTAAGCCGCCCCCTTTTATCCCAGTTCTCTTCAATGCTCACAGCTGCAGCCCATCAAGGACAACCAGGACCTGTGGGGCAAAGCCTCTAGACAGATATTCAAATAGAATCCATTTCCTCTACTCTAGCCAGTAAGTACTACCCTACAAGTCCTCAGAACCCCAAAGGCCACCTTTCATCTGACACCCAGACCCTGGGGAAAGGACTTCTTTTTCCCATGGCAAATGGCCTCCCTTGGCAGCCACTCACCCTGGCAGAAAGTGGGAGCCTAGCTAGAATGATGCAATCGTTGCTGGATTTTTCCAAAAGAAAAGCTGGCAGCAACTAGGGCCCTGGAAGTACTTAGAGCCTCAAACGCCACCTTGAACATATTACTGAGACCCTGGGGAAAGGACTTCGTTTTTCCCATGGAAAATGGCCTTCATTTGTGGCCACTTGGCCTGGCAGGCAGGGCAGTGCCAAGCCAGGAATCTACAAACTCTGCTGGATCCTTCCAGAACGAAAGCTGCCAGCAACTAGGACCCTGCAAGTCCTTAGAGCCCCAGATGCCACCAGTCATCTGACACCCAGAGCCTGGGCCAATGACTTCGTTTTCCCCATGGAAAATGGCCTCCATTTCTGGCCACTCGCCCTGACCAAGAGGGTGGTGCCCAGCAAGAAATTTGCAAGCTTTGCTGGATTGCTCCAAATCGAAAGCTACCACTTGTTGTTGTTCTATTTCTCTAGAGTCCCATCATGCTGTTCTCAGATTGCTAAAGTCCATACCTCCTCGGTGTGTTCTTATGGCTGCAGATCTTCACAGCACAGACGCTTTCTTCTGCATGCTGTTCTTTCCCAGTTCAGGGCTCCTTCAAGGCTCTCCCTGAATGGCTACGCCGCCCCCTTTTATCCCAGTTCTCTTCAATGCTCACAGCTGCAGCCCATCAAGGACAACCAGGACCTGTGGGACAGATATTCAAATAGAATCCATTTCCTCTACTCTAGCCAGTAAGTACTACCCTACAAGTCCTCAGAACCCCAAAGGCCACCTTTCATCTGACACCCAGACCCTGGGGAAAGGACTTCTTTTTCCCATGGCAAATGGCCTCCCTTGGCAGCCACTCACCCTGGCAGAAAGTGGGAGCCTAGCTAGAATGATGCAATCGTTGCTGGATTTTTCCAAAAGAAAAGCTGCCAGCAACTAGGGCCCTGGAAGTACTTAGAGCCTCAAACGCCACCTTGAACATATTCCTGAGACCCTGGGGAAAGGACTTCGTTTTTCCCATGGAAAATGGCCTTCATTTGTGGCCACTTGGCCTGGCAGGCAGGGCAGTGCCAAGCCAGGAATCTACAAACTGTGCTGGATCCTTCCAGAACGAAAGCTGCCAGCAACTAGGACCCTGCAAGTCCTTACAGCCCCAGATGCCACCAGTCATCTGACACCCAGAGCCTGGGCCAATGACTTCGTTTTCCCCATGGAAAATGGCCTCCATTTCTGGCCACTCGCCCTGACCAAGAGGGTGGTGCCCAGCAAGAAATTTGCAAGCTTTGCTGGATTGCTCCAAATCTAAAGCTACCACTTGTTGTTGTTCTATTTCTCTAGAGTCCCATCATGCTGTTCTCAGATTGCTAAAGTCCATACCTCCTCGGTGTGTTCTTATGGCTGCAGATCTTCACAGCACAGACGCTTTCTTCTGCATGCTGTTCTTTCCCAGTTCAGGGCTCCTTCAAGGCTCTCCCTGAATGGCTAAGCCGCCCCCTTTTATCCCAGTTCTCTTCAATGCTCACAGCTGCAGCCCATCAAGGACAACCAGGACCTGTGGGGCAAAGCCTCTAGACAGATATTCAAATAGAATCCATTTCCTCTACTCTAGCCAGTAAGTACTACCCTACAAGTCCTCAGAACCCCAAAGGCCACCTTTCATCTGACACCCAGACCCTGGGGAAAGGACTTCTTTTTCCCATGGCAAATGGCCTCCCTTGGCAGCCACTCACCCTGGCAGAAAGTGGGAGCCTAGCTAGAATGATGCAATCGTTGCTGGATTTTTCCAAAAGAAAAGCTGGCAGCAACTAGGGCCCTGGAAGTACTTAGAGCCTCAAACGCCACCTTGAACATATTACTGAGACCCTGGGGAAAGGACTTCGTTTTTCCCATGGAAAATGGCCTTCATTTGTGGCCACTTGGCCTGGCAGGCAGGGCAGTGCCAAGCCAGGAATCTACAAACTCTGCTGGATCCTTCCAGAACGAAAGCTGCCAGCAACTAGGACCCTGCAAGTCCTTACAGCCCCAGATGCCACCAGTCATCTGACACCCAGAGCCTGGGCCAATGACTTCGTTTTCCCCATGGAAAATGGCCTCCATTTCTGGCCACTCGCCCTGACCAAGAGGGTGGTGCCCAGCAAGAAATTTGCAAGCTTTGCTGGATTGCTCCAAATCTAAAGCTGCCACTTGTTGTTGTTCTATTTCTCTAGAGTCCCATCATGCTGTTCTCAGATTGCTAAAGTCCATACCTCCTCGGTGTGTTCTTATGGCTGCAGATCTTCACAGCACAGACGCTTTCTTCTGCATGCTGTTCTTTCCCAGTTCAGGGCTCCTTCAAGGCTCTCCCTGAATGGCTACGCCGCCCCCTTTTATCCCAGTTCTCTTCAATGCTCACAGCTGCAGCCCATCAAGGACAACCAGGACCTGTGGGACAGATATTCAAATAGAATCCATTTCCTCTACTCTAGCCAGTAAGTACTACCCTACAAGTCCTCAGAACCCCAAAGGCCACCTTTCATCTGACACCCAGACCCTGGGGAAAGGACTTCTTTTTCCCATGGCAAATGGCCTCCCTTGGCAGCCACTCACCCTGGCAGAAAGTGGGAGCCTAGCTAGAATGATGCAATCGTTGCTGGATTTTTCCAAAAGAAAAGCTGCCAGCAACTAGGGCCCTGGAAGTACTTAGAGCCTCAAACGCCACCTTGAACATATTCCTGAGACCCTGGGGAAAGGACTTCGTTTTTCCCATGGGAAATGGCCTTCATTTGTGGCCACTTGGCCTGGCAGGCAGGGCAGTGCCAAGCCAGGAATCTACAAACTCTGCTGGATCCTTCCAGAACGAAAGCTGCCAGCAACTAGGACCCTGCAAGTCCTTACAGCCCCAGATGCCACCAGTCATCTGACACCCAGAGCCTGGGCCAATGACTTCGTTTTCCCCATGGAAAATGGCCTCCATTTCTGGCCACTCGCCCTGACCAAGAGGGTGGTGCCCAGCAAGAAATTTGCAAGCTTTGCTGGATTGCTCCAAATCTAAAGCTACCACTTGTTGTTCTTCTATTTCTCTAGAGTCCCATCATGCTGTTCTCAGATTGCTAAAGTCCATACCTCCTCGGTGTGTTCTTATGGCTGCAGATCTTCACAGCACAGACGCTTTCTTCTGCATGCTGTTCTTTCCCAGTTCAGGGCTCCTTCAAGGCTCTCCCTGAATGGCTAAGCCGCCCCCTTTTATCCCAGTTCTCTTCAATGCTCACAGCTGCAGCCCATCAAGGACAACCAGGACCTGTGGGGCAAAGCCTCTAGACAGATATTCAAATAGAATCCATTTCCTCTACTCTAGCCAGTAAGTACTACCCTACAAGTCCTCAGAACCCCAAAGGCCACCTTTCATCTGACACCCAGACCCTGGGGAAAGGACTTCTTTTTCCCATGGCAAATGGCCTCCCTTGGCAGCCACTCACCCTGGCAGAAAGTGGGAGCCTAGCTAGAATGATGCAATCGTTGCTGGATTTTTCCAAAAGAAAAGCTGGCAGCAACTAGGGCCCTGGAAGTACTTAGAGCCTCAAACGCCACCTTGAACATATTACTGAGACCCTGGGGAAAGGACTTCGTTTTTCCCATGGAAAATGGCCTTCATTTGTGGCCACTTGGCCTGGCAGGCAGGGCAGTGCCAAGCCAGGAATCTACAAACTCTGCTGGATCCTTCCAGAACGAAAGCTGCCAGCAACTAGGACCCTGCAAGTCCTTACAGCCCCAGATGCCACCAGTCATCTGACACCCAGAGCCTGGGCCAATGACTTCGTTTTCCCCATGGAAAATGGCCTCCATTTCTGGCCACTCGCCCTGACCAAGAGGGTGGTGCCCAGCAAGAAATTTGCAAGCTTTGCTGGATTGCTCCAAATCGAAAGCTGCCACTTGTTGTTGTTCTATTTCTCTAGAGTCCCATCATGCTGTTCTCAGATTGCTAAAGTCCATACCTCCTCGGTGTGTTCTTATGGCTGCAGATCTTCACAGCACAGACGCTTTCTTCTGCATGCTGTTCTTTCCCAGTTCAGGGCTCCTTCAAGGCTCTCCCTGAATGGCTACGCCGCCCCCTTTTATCCCAGTTCTCTTCAATGCTCACAGCTGCAGCCCATCAAGGACAACCAGGACCTGTGGGACAGATATTCAAATAGAATCCATTTCCTCTACTCTAGCCAGTAAGTACTACCCTACAAGTCCTCAGAACCCCAAAGGCCACCTTTCATCTGACACCCAGACCCTGGGGAAAGGACTTCTTTTTCCCATGGCAAATGGCCTCCCTTGGCAGCCACTCACCCTGGCAGAAAGTGGGAGCCTAGCTAGAATGATGCAATCGTTGCTGGATTTTTCCAAAAGAAAAGCTGGCAGCAACTAGGGCCCTGGAAGTACTTAGAGCCTCAAACGCCACCTTGAACATATTCCTGAGACCCTGGGGAAAGGACTTCGTTTTTCCCATGGAAAATGGCCTTCATTTGTGGCCACTTGGCCTGGCAGGCAGGGCAGTGCCAAGCCAGGAATCTACAAACTGTGCTGGATCCTTCCAGAACGAAAGCTGCCAGCAACTAGGACCCTGCAAGTCCTTACAGCCCCAGATGCCACCAGTCATCTGACACCCAGAGCCTGGGCCAATGACTTCGTTTTCCCCATGGAAAATGGCCTCCATTTCTGGCCACTCGCCCTGACCAAGAGGGTGGTGCCCAGCAAGAAATTTGCAATCTTTGCTGGATTGCTCCAAATCTAAAGCTACCACTTGTTGTTGTTCTATTTCTCTAGAGTCCCATCATGCTGTTCTCAGATTGCTAAAGTCCATACCTCCTCGGTGTGTTCTTATGGCTGCAGATCTTCACAGCACAGACGCTTTCTTCTGCATGCTGTTCTTTCCCAGTTCAGGGCTCCTTCAAGGCTCTCCCTGAATGGCTACGCCGCCCCCTTTTATCCCAGTTCTCTTCAATGCTCACAGCTGCAGCCCATCAAGGACAACCAGGACCTGTGGGACAGATATTCAAATAGAATCCATTTCCTCTACTCTAGCCAGTAAGTACTACCCTACAAGTCCTCAGAACCCCAAAGGCCACCTTTCATCTGACACCCAGACCCTGGGGAAAGGACTTCTTTTTCCCATGGCAAATGGCCTCCCTTGGCAGCCACTCACCCTGGCAGAAAGTGGGAGCCTAGCTAGAATGATGCAATCGTTGCTGGATTTTTCCAAAAGAAAAGCTGGCAGCAACTAGGGCCCTGGAAGTACTTAGAGCCTCAAACGCCACCTTGAACATATTCCTGAGACCCTGGGGAAAGGACTTCGTTTTTCCCATGGGAAATGGCCTTCATTTGTGGCCACTTGGCCTGGCAGGCAGGGCAGTGCCAAGCCAGGAATCTACAAACTCTGCTGGATCCTTCCAGAACGAAAGCTGCCAGCAACTAGGACCCTGCAAGTCCTTACAGCCCCAGATGCCACCAGTCATCTGACACCCAGAGCCTGGGCCAATGACTTCGTTTTCCCCATGGAAAATGGCCTCCATTTCTGGCCACTCGCCCTGACCAAGAGGGTGGTGCCCAGCAAGAAATTTGCAAGCTTTGCTGGATTGCTCCAAATCGAAAGCTACCACTTGTTGTTGTTCTATTTCTCTAGAGTCCCATCATGCTGTTCTCAGATTGCTAAAGTCCATACCTCCTCGGTGTGTTCTTATGGCTGCAGATCTTCACAGCACAGACGCTTTCTTCTGCATGCTGTTCTTTCCCAGTTCAGGGCTCCTTCAAGGCTCTCCCTGAATGGCTACGCCGCCCCCTTTTATCCCAGTTCTCTTCAATGCTCACAGCTGCAGCCCATCAAGGACAACCAGGACCTGTGGGACAGATATTCAAATAGAATCCATTTCCTCTACTCTAGCCAGTAAGTACTACCCTACAAGTCCTCAGAACCCCAAAGGCCACCTTTCATCTGACACCCAGACCCTGGGGAAAGGACTTCTTTTTCCCATGGCAAATGGCCTCCCTTGGCAGCCACTCACCCTGGCAGAAAGTGGGAGCCTAGCTAGAATGATGCAATCGTTGCTGGATTTTTCCAAAAGAAAAGCTGCCAGCAACTAGGGCCCTGGAAGTACTTAGAGCCTCAAACGCCACCTTGAACATATTCCTGAGACCCTGGGGAAAGGACTTCGTTTTTCCCATGGGAAATGGCCTTCATTTGTGGCCACTTGGCCTGGCAGGCAGGGCAGTGCCAAGCCAGGAATCTACAAACTCTGCTGGATCCTTCCAGAACGAAAGCTGCCAGCAACTAGGACCCTGCAAGTCCTTACAGCCCCAGATGCCACCAGTCATCTGACACCCAGAGCCTGGGCCAATGACTTCGTTTTCCCCATGGAAAATGGCCTCCATTTCTGGCCACTCGCCCTGACCAAGAGGGTGGTGCCCAGCAAGAAATTTGCAAGCTTTGCTGGATTGCTCCAAATCTAAAGCTACCACTTGTTGTTGTTCTATTTCTCTAGAGTCCCATCATGCTGTTCTCAGATTGCTAAAGTCCATACCTCCTCGGTGTGTTCTTATGGCTGCAGATCTTCACAGCACAGACGCTTTCTTCTGCATGCTGTTCTTTCCCAGTTCAGGGCTCCTTCAAGGCTCTCCCTGAATGGCTAAGCCGCCCCCTTTTATCCCAGTTCTCTTCAATGCTCACAGCTGCAGCCCATCAAGGACAACCAGGACCTGTGGGGCAAAGCCTCTAGACAGATATTCAAATAGAATCCATTTCCTCTACTCTAGCCAGTAAGTACTACCCTACAAGTCCTCAGAACCCCAAAGGCCACCTTTCATCTGACACCCAGACCCTGGGGAAAGGACTTCTTTTTCCCATGGCAAATGGCCTCCCTTGGCAGCCACTCACCCTGGCAGAAAGTGGGAGCCTAGCTAGAATGATGCAATCGTTGCTGGATTTTTCCAAAAGAAAAGCTGCCAGCAACTAGGGCCCTGGAAGTACTTAGAGCCTCAAACGCCACCTTGAACATATTCCTGAGACCCTGGGGAAAGGACTTCATTTTTCCCATGGAAAATGGCCTTCATTTGTGGCCACTTGGCCTGGCAGGCAGGGCAGTGCCAAGCCAGGAATCTACAAACTCTGCTGGATCCTTCCAGAACGAAAGCTGCCAGCAACTAGGACCCTGCAAGTCCTTACAGCCCCAGATGCCACCAGTCATCTGACACCCAGAGCCTGGGCCAATGACTTCGTTTTCCCCATGGAAAATGGCCTCCATTTCTGGCCACTCGCCCTGACCAAGAGGGTGGTGCCCAGCAAGAAATTTGCAAGCTTTGCTGGATTGCTCCAAATCGAAAGCTGCCACTTGTTGTTGTTCTATTTCTCTAGAGTCCCATCATGCTGTTCTCAGATTGCTAAAGTCCATACCTCCTCGGTGTGTTCTTATGGCTGCAGATCTTCACAGCACAGACGCTTTCTTCTGCATGCTGTTCTTTCCCAGTTCAGGGCTCCTTCAAGGCTCTCCCTGAATGGCTACGCCGCCCCCTTTTATCCCAGTTCTCTTCAATGCTCACAGCTGCAGCCCATCAAGGACAACCAGGACCTGTGGGACAGATATTCAAATAGAATCCATTTCCTCTACTCTAGCCAGTAAGTACTACCCTACAAGTCCTCAGAACCCCAAAGGCCACCTTTCATCTGACACCCAGACCCTGGGGAAAGGACTTCTTTTTCCCATGGCAAATGGCCTCCCCTGGCAGCCACTCACCCTGGCAGAAAGTGGGAGCCTAGCTAGAATGATGCAATCGTTGCTGGATTTTTCCAAAAGAAAAGCTGCCAGCAACTAGGGCCCTGGAAGTACTTAGAGCCTCAAACGCCACCTTGAACATATTCCTGAGACCCTGGGGAAAGGACTTCGTTTTTCCCATGGGAAATGGCCTTCATTTGTGGCCACTTGGCCTGGCAGGCAGGGCAGTGCCAAGCCAGGAATCTACAAACTCTGCTGGATCCTTCCAGAACGAAAGCTGCCAGCAACTAGGACCCTGCAAGTCCTTACAGCCCCAGATGCCACCAGTCATCTGACACCCAGAGCCTGGGCCAATGACTTCGTTTTCCCCATGGAAAATGGCCTCCATTTCTGGCCACTCGCCCTGACCAAGAGGGTGGTGCCCAGCAAGAAATTTGCAAGCTTTGCTGGATTGCTCCAAATCTAAAGCTACCACTTGTTGTTGTTCTATTTCTCTAGAGTCCCATCATGCTGTTCTCAGATTGCTAAAGTCCATACCTCCTCGGTGTGTTCTTATGGCTGCAGATCTTCACAGCACAGACGCTTTCTTCTGCATGCTGTTCTTTCCCAGTTCAGGGCTCCTTCAAGGCTCTCCCTGAATGGCTAAGCCGCCCCCTTTTATCCCAGTTCTCTTCAATGCTCACAGCTGCAGCCCATCAAGGACAACCAGGACCTGTGGGGCAAAGCCTCTAGACAGATATTCAAATAGAATCCATTTCCTCTACTCTAGCCAGTAAGTACTACCCTACAAGTCCTCAGAACCCCAAAGGCCACCTTTCATCTGACACCCAGACCCTGGGGAAAGGACTTCTTTTTCCCATGGCAAATGGCCTCCCTTGGCAGCCACTCACCCTGGCAGAAAGTGGGAGCCTAGCTAGAATGATGCAATCGTTGCTGGATTTTTCCAAAAGAAAAGCTGCCAGCAACTAGGGCCCTGGAAGTACTTAGAGCCTCAAACGCCACCTTGAACATATTCCTGAGACCCTGGGGAAAGGACTTCGTTTTTCCCATGGAAAATGGCCTTCATTTCTGGCCACTTGGCCTGGCAGGCAGGGCAGTGCCAAGCCAGGAATCTACAAACTCTGCTGGATCCTTCCAGAACGAAAGCTGCCAGCAACTAGGACCCTGCAAGTCCTTACAGCCCCAGATGCCACCAGTCATCTGACACCCAGAGCCTGGGCCAATGACTTCGTTTTCCCCATGGAAAATGGCCTCCATTTCTGGCCACTCGCCCTGACCAAGAGGGTGGTGCCCAGCAAGAAATTTGCAAGCTTTGCTGGATTGCTCCAAATCGAAAGCTGCCACTTGTTGTTGTTCTATTTCTCTAGAGTCCCATCATGCTGTTCTCAGATTGCTAAAGTCCATACCTCCTCGGTGTGTTCTTATGGCTGCAGATCTTCACAGCACAGACGCTTTCTTCTGCATGCTGTTCTTTCCCAGTTCAGGGCTCCTTCAAGGCTCTCCCTGAATGGCTACGCCGCCCCCTTTTATCCCAGTTCTCTTCAATGCTCACAGCTGCAGCCCATCAAGGACAACCAGGACCTGTGGGACAGATATTCAAATAGAATCCATTTCCTCTACTCTAGCCAGTAAGTACTACCCTACAAGTCCTCAGAACCCCAAAGGCCACCTTTCATCTGACACCCAGACCCTGGGGAAAGGACTTCTTTTTCCCATGGCAAATGGCCTCCCTTGGCAGCCACTCACCCTGGCAGAAAGTGGGAGCCTAGCTAGAATGATGCAATCGTTGCTGGATTTTTCCAAAAGAAAAGCTGCCAGCAACTAGGGCCCTGGAAGTACTTAGAGCCTCAAACGCCACCTTGAACATATTCCTGAGACCCTGGGGAAAGGACTTCGTTTTTCCCATGGAAAATGGCCTTCATTTGTGGCCACTTGGCCTGGCAGGCAGGGCAGTGCCAAGCCAGGAATCTACAAACTGTGCTGGATCCTTCCAGAACGAAAGCTGCCAGCAACTAGGACCCTGCAAGTCCTTAGAGCCCCAGATGCCACCAGTCATCTGACACCCAGAGCCTGGGCCAATGACTTCGTTTTCCCCATGGAAAATGGCCTCCATTTCTGGCCACTCGCCCTGACCAAGAGGGTGGTGCCCAGCAAGAAATTTGCAAGCTTTGCTGGATTGCTCCAAATCTAAAGCTGCCACTTGTTGTTGTTCTATTTCTCTAGAGTCCCATCATGCTGTTCTCAGATTGCTAAAGTCCATACCTCCTCGGTGTGTTCTTATGGCTGCAGATCTTCACAGCACAGACGCTTTCTTCTGCATGCTGTTCTTTCCCAGTTCAGGGCTCCTTCAAGGCTCTCCCTGAATGGCTACGCCGCCCCCTTTTATCCCAGTTCTCTTCAATGCTCACAGCTGCAGCCCATCAAGGACAACCAGGACCTGTGGGACAGATATTCAAATAGAATCCATTTCCTCTACTCTAGCCAGTAAGTACTACCCTACAAGTCCTCAGAACCCCAAAGGCCACCTTTCATCTGACACCCAGACCCTGGGGAAAGGACTTCTTTTTCCCATGGCAAATGGCCTCCCCTGGCAGCCACTCACCCTGGCAGAAAGTGGGAGCCTAGCTAGAATGATGCAATCGTTGCTGGATTTTTCCAAAAGAAAAGCTGCCAGCAACTAGGGCCCTGGAAGTACTTAGAGCCTCAAACGCCACCTTGAACATATTCCTGAGACCCTGGGGAAAGGACTTCGTTTTTCCCATGGGAAATGGCCTTCATTTGTGGCCACTTGGCCTGGCAGGCAGGGCAGTGCCAAGCCAGGAATCTACAAACTGTGCTGGATCCTTCCAGAACGAAAGCTGCCAGCAACTAGGACCCTGCAAGTCCTTACAGCCCCAGATGCCACCAGTCATCTGACACCCAGAGCCTGGGCCAATGACTTCGTTTTCCCCATGGAAAATGGCCTCCATTTCTGGCCACTCGCCCTGACCAAGAGGGTGGTGCCCAGCAAGAAATTTGCAATCTTTGCTGGATTGCTCCAAATCTAAAGCTACCACTTGTTGTTGTTCTATTTCTCTAGAGTCCCATCATGCTGTTCTCAGATTGCTAAAGTCCATACCTCCTCGGTGTGTTCTTATGGCTGCAGATCTTCACAGCACAGACGCTTTCTTCTGCATGCTGTTCTTTCCCAGTTCAGGGCTCCTTCAAGGCTCTCCCTGAATGGCTACGCCGCCCCCTTTTATCCCAGTTCTCTTCAATGCTCACAGCTGCAGCCCATCAAGGACAACCAGGACCTGTGGGACAGATATTCAAATAGAATCCATTTCCTCTACTCTAGCCAGTAAGTACTACCCTACAAGTCCTCAGAACCCCAAAGGCCACCTTTCATCTGACACCCAGACCCTGGGGAAAGGACTTCTTTTTCCCATGGCAAATGGCCTCCCTTGGCAGCCACTCACCCTGGCAGAAAGTGGGAGCCTAGCTAGAATGATGCAATCGTTGCTGGATTTTTCCAAAAGAAAAGCTGGCAGCAACTAGGGCCCTGGAAGTACTTAGAGCCTCAAACGCCACCTTGAACATATTCCTGAGACCCTGGGGAAAGGACTTCGTTTTTCCCATGGGAAATGGCCTTCATTTGTGGCCACTTGGCCTGGCAGGCAGGGCAGTGCCAAGCCAGGAATCTACAAACTCTGCTGGATCCTTCCAGAACGAAAGCTGCCAGCAACTAGGACCCTGCAAGTCCTTACAGCCCCAGATGCCACCAGTCATCTGACACCCAGAGCCTGGGCCAATGACTTCGTTTTCCCCATGGAAAATGGCCTCCATTTCTGGCCACTCGCCCTGACCAAGAGGGTGGTGCCCAGCAAGAAATTTGCAAGCTTTGCTGGATTGCTCCAAATCGAAAGCTACCACTTGTTGTTGTTCTATTTCTCTAGAGTCCCATCATGCTGTTCTCAGATTGCTAAAGTCCATACCTCCTCGGTGTGTTCTTATGGCTGCAGATCTTCACAGCACAGACGCTTTCTTCTGCATGCTGTTCTTTCCCAGTTCAGGGCTCCTTCAAGGCTCTCCCTGAATGGCTACGCCGCCCCCTTTTATCCCAGTTCTCTTCAATGCTCACAGCTGCAGCCCATCAAGGACAACCAGGACCTGTGGGACAGATATTCAAATAGAATCCATTTCCTCTACTCTAGCCAGTAAGTACTACCCTACAAGTCCTCAGAACCCCAAAGGCCACCTTTCATCTGACACCCAGACCCTGGGGAAAGGACTTCTTTTTCCCATGGCAAATGGCCTCCCTTGGCAGCCACTCACCCTGGCAGAAAGTGGGAGCCTAGCTAGAATGATGCAATCGTTGCTGGATTTTTCCAAAAGAAAAGCTGCCAGCAACTAGGGCCCTGGAAGTACTTAGAGCCTCAAACGCCACCTTGAACATATTCCTGAGACCCTGGGGAAAGGACTTCGTTTTTCCCATGGGAAATGGCCTTCATTTGTGGCCACTTGGCCTGGCAGGCAGGGCAGTGCCAAGCCAGGAATCTACAAACTCTGCTGGATCCTTCCAGAACGAAAGCTGCCAGCAACTAGGACCCTGCAAGTCCTTACAGCCCCAGATGCCACCAGTCATCTGACACCCAGAGCCTGGGCCAATGACTTCGTTTTCCCCATGGAAAATGGCCTCCATTTCTGGCCACTCGCCCTGACCAAGAGGGTGGTGCCCAGCAAGAAATTTGCAAGCTTTGCTGGATTGCTCCAAATCTAAAGCTACCACTTGTTGTTGTTCTATTTCTCTAGAGTCCCATCATGCTGTTCTCAGATTGCTAAAGTCCATACCTCCTCGGTGTGTTCTTATGGCTGCAGATCTTCACAGCACAGACGCTTTCTTCTGCATGCTGTTCTTTCCCAGTTCAGGGCTCCTTCAAGGCTCTCCCTGAATGGCTAAGCCGCCCCCTTTTATCCCAGTTCTCTTCAATGCTCACAGCTGCAGCCCATCAAGGACAACCAGGACCTGTGGGGCAAAGCCTCTAGACAGATATTCAAATAGAATCCATTTCCTCTACTCTAGCCAGTAAGTACTACCCTACAAGTCCTCAGAACCCCAAAGGCCACCTTTCATCTGACACCCAGACCCTGGGGAAAGGACTTCTTTTTCCCATGGCAAATGGCCTCCCTTGGCAGCCACTCACCCTGGCAGAAAGTGGGAGCCTAGCTAGAATGATGCAATCGTTGCTGGATTTTTCCAAAAGAAAAGCTGCCAGCAACTAGGGCCCTGGAAGTACTTAGAGCCTCAAACGCCACCTTGAACATATTCCTGAGACCCTGGGGAAAGGACTTCGTTTTTCCCATGGAAAATGGCCTTCATTTGTGGCCACTTGGCCTGGCAGGCAGGGCAGTGCCAAGCCAGGAATCTACAAACTCTGCTGGATCCTTCCAGAACGAAAGCTGCCAGCAACTAGGACCCTGCAAGTCCTTACAGCCCCAGATGCCACCAGTCATCTGACACCCAGAGCCTGGGCCAATGACTTCGTTTTCCCCATGGAAAATGGCCTCCATTTCTGGCCACTCGCCCTGACCAAGAGGGTGGTGCCCAGCAAGAAATTTGCAAGCTTTGCTGGATTGCTCCAAATCGAAAGCTGCCACTTGTTGTTGTTCTATTTCTCTAGAGTCCCATCATGCTGTTCTCAGATTGCTAAAGTCCATACCTCCTCGGTGTGTTCTTATGGCTGCAGATCTTCACAGCACAGACGCTTTCTTCTGCATGCTGTTCTTTCCCAGTTCAGGGCTCCTTCAAGGCTCTCCCTGAATGGCTACGCCGCCCCCTTTTATCCCAGTTCTCTTCAATGCTCACAGCTGCAGCCCATCAAGGACAACCAGGACCTGTGGGACAGATATTCAAATAGAATCCATTTCCTCTACTCTAGCCAGTAAGTACTACCCTACAAGTCCTCAGAACCCCAAAGGCCACCTTTCATCTGACACCCAGACCCTGGGGAAAGGACTTCTTTTTCCCATGGCAAATGGCCTCCCCTGGCAGCCACTCACCCTGGCAGAAAGTGGGAGCCTAGCTAGAATGATGCAATCGTTGCTGGATTTTTCCAAAAGAAAAGCTGCCAGCAACTAGGGCCCTGGAAGTACTTAGAGCCTCAAACGCCACCTTGAACATATTCCTGAGACCCTGGGGAAAGGACTTCGTTTTTCCCATGGGAAATGGCCTTCATTTGTGGCCACTTGGCCTGGCAGGCAGGGCAGTGCCAAGCCAGGAATCTACAAACTCTGCTGGATCCTTCCAGAACGAAAGCTGCCAGCAACTAGGACCCTGCAAGTCCTTACAGCCCCAGATGCCACCAGTCATCTGACACCCAGAGCCTGGGCCAATGACTTCGTTTTCCCCATGGAAAATGGCCTCCATTTCTGGCCACTCGCCCTGACCAAGAGGGTGGTGCCCAGCAAGAAATTTGCAAGCTTTGCTGGATTGCTCCAAATCTAAAGCTACCACTTGTTGTTGTTCTATTTCTCTAGAGTCCCATCATGCTGTTCTCAGATTGCTAAAGTCCATACCTCCTCGGTGTGTTCTTATGGCTGCAGATCTTCACAGCACAGACGCTTTCTTCTGCATGCTGTTCTTTCCCAGTTCAGGGCTCCTTCAAGGCTCTCCCTGAATGGCTAAGCCGCCCCCTTTTATCCCAGTTCTCTTCAATGCTCACAGCTGCAGCCCATCAAGGACAACCAGGACCTGTGGGGCAAAGCCTCTAGACAGATATTCAAATAGAATCCATTTCCTCTACTCTAGCCAGTAAGTACTACCCTACAAGTCCTCAGAACCCCAAAGGCCACCTTTCATCTGACACCCAGACCCTGGGGAAAGGACTTCTTTTTCCCATGGCAAATGGCCTCCCTTGGCAGCCACTCACCCTGGCAGAAAGTGGGAGCCTAGCTAGAATGATGCAATCGTTGCTGGATTTTTCCAAAAGAAAAGCTGCCAGCAACTAGGGCCCTGGAAGTACTTAGAGCCTCAAACGCCACCTTGAACATATTCCTGAGACCCTGGGGAAAGGACTTCGTTTTTCCCATGGAAAATGGCCTTCATTTCTGGCCACTTGGCCTGGCAGGCAGGGCAGTGCCAAGCCAGGAATCTACAAACTCTGCTGGATCCTTCCAGAACGAAAGCTGCCAGCAACTAGGACCCTGCAAGTCCTTAGAGCCCCAGATGCCACCAGTCATCTGACACCCAGAGCCTGGGCCAATGACTTCGTTTTCCCCATGGAAAATGGCCTCCATTTCTGGCCACTCGCCCTGACCAAGAGGGTGGTGCCCAGCAAGAAATTTGCAAGCTTTGCTGGATTGCTCCAAATCGAAAGCTGCCACTTGTTGTTGTTCTATTTCTCTAGAGTCCCATCATGCTGTTCTCAGATTGCTAAAGTCCATACCTCCTCGGTGTGTTCTTATGGCTGCAGATCTTCACAGCACAGACGCTTTCTTCTGCATGCTGTTCTTTCCCAGTTCAGGGCTCCTTCAAGGCTCTCCCTGAATGGCTACGCCGCCCCCTTTTATCCCAGTTCTCTTCAATGCTCACAGCTGCAGCCCATCAAGGACAACCAGGACCTGTGGGACAGATATTCAAATAGAATCCATTTCCTCTACTCTAGCCAGTAAGTACTACCCTACAAGTCCTCAGAACCCCAAAGGCCACCTTTCATCTGACACCCAGACCCTGGGGAAAGGACTTCTTTTTCCCATGGCAAATGGCCTCCCTTGGCAGCCACTCACCCTGGCAGAAAGTGGGAGCCTAGCTAGAATGATGCAATCGTTGCTGGATTTTTCCAAAAGAAAAGCTGCCAGCAACTAGGGCCCTGGAAGTACTTAGAGCCTCAAACGCCACCTTGAACATATTCCTGAGACCCTGGGGAAAGGACTTCGTTTTTCCCATGGAAAATGGCCTTCATTTGTGGCCACTTGGCCTGGCAGGCAGGGCAGTGCCAAGCCAGGAATCTACAAACTGTGCTGGATCCTTCCAGAACGAAAGCTGCCAGCAACTAGGACCCTGCAAGTCCTTAGAGCCCCAGATGCCACCAGTCATCTGACACCCAGAGCCTGGGCCAATGACTTCGTTTTCCCCATGGAAAATGGCCTCCATTTCTGGCCACTCGCCCTGACCAAGAGGGTGGTGCCCAGCAAGAAATTTGCAAGCTTTGCTGGATTGCTCCAAATCTAAAGCTGCCACTTGTTGTTGTTCTATTTCTCTAGAGTCCCATCATGCTGTTCTCAGATTGCTAAAGTCCATACCTCCTCGGTGTGTTCTTATGGCTGCAGATCTTCACAGCACAGACGCTTTCTTCTGCATGCTGTTCTTTCCCAGTTCAGGGCTCCTTCAAGGCTCTCCCTGAATGGCTACGCCGCCCCCTTTTATCCCAGTTCTCTTCAATGCTCACAGCTGCAGCCCATCAAGGACAACCAGGACCTGTGGGACAGATATTCAAATAGAATCCATTTCCTCTACTCTAGCCAGTAAGTACTACCCTACAAGTCCTCAGAACCCCAAAGGCCACCTTTCATCTGACACCCAGACCCTGGGGAAAGGACTTCTTTTTCCCATGGCAAATGGCCTCCCCTGGCAGCCACTCACCCTGGCAGAAAGTGGGAGCCTAGCTAGAATGATGCAATCGTTGCTGGATTTTTCCAAAAGAAAAGCTGCCAGCAACTAGGGCCCTGGAAGTACTTAGAGCCTCAAACGCCACCTTGAACATATTCCTGAGACCCTGGGGAAAGGACTTCGTTTTTCCCATGGGAAATGGCCTTCATTTGTGGCCACTTGGCCTGGCAGGCAGGGCAGTGCCAAGCCAGGAATCTACAAACTCTGCTGGATCCTTCCAGAACGAAAGCTGCCAGCAACTAGGACCCTGCAAGTCCTTACAGCCCCAGATGCCACCAGTCATCTGACACCCAGAGCCTGGGCCAATGACTTCGTTTTCCCCATGGAAAATGGCCTCCATTTCTGGCCACTCGCCCTGACCAAGAGGGTGGTGCCCAGCAAGAAATTTGCAAGCTTTGCTGGATTGCTCCAAATCTAAAGCTACCACTTGTTGTTGTTCTATTTCTCTAGAGTCCCATCATGCTGTTCTCAGATTGCTAAAGTCCATACCTCCTCGGTGTGTTCTTATGGCTGCAGATCTTCACAGCACAGACGCTTTCTTCTGCATGCTGTTCTTTCCCAGTTCAGGGCTCCTTCAAGGCTCTCCCTGAATGGCTAAGCCGCCCCCTTTTATCCCAGTTCTCTTCAATGCTCACAGCTGCAGCCCATCAAGGACAACCAGGACCTGTGGGGCAAAGCCTCTAGAAAGATATTCAAATAGAATCCATTTCCTCTACTCTAGCCAGTAAGTACTACCCTACAAGTCCTCAGAACCCCAAAGGCCACCTTTCATCTGACACCCAGACCCTGGGGAAAGGACTTCTTTTTCCCATGGCAAATGGCCTCCCTTGGCAGCCACTCACCCTGGCAGAAAGTGGGAGCCTAGCTAGAATGATGCAATCGTTGCTGGATTTTTCCAAAAGAAAAGCTGGCAGCAACTAGGGCCCTGGAAGTACTTAGAGCCTCAAACGCCACCTTGAACATATTACTGAGACCCTGGGGAAAGGACTTCGTTTTTCCCATGGAAAATGGCCTTCATTTCTGGCCACTTGGCCTGGCAGGCAGGGCAGTGCCAAGCCAGGAATCTACAAACTCTGCTGGATCCTTCCAGAACGAAAGCTGCCAGCAACTAGGACCCTGCAAGTCCTTACAGCCCCAGATGCCACCAGTCATCTGACACCCAGAGCCTGGGCCAATGACTTCGTTTTCCCCATGGAAAATGGCCTCCATTTCTGGCCACTCGCCCTGACCAAGAGGGTGGTGCCCAGCAAGAAATTTGCAAGCTTTGCTGGATTGCTCCAAATCGAAAGCTGCCACTTGTTGTTGTTCTATTTCTCTAGAGTCCCATCATGCTGTTCTCAGATTGCTAAAGTCCATACCTCCTCGGTGTGTTCTTATGGCTGCAGATCTTCACAGCACAGACGCTTTCTTCTGCATGCTGTTCTTTCCCAGTTCAGGGCTCCTTCAAGGCTCTCCCTGAATGGCTACGCCGCCCCCTTTTATCCCAGTTCTCTTCAATGCTCACAGCTGCAGCCCATCAAGGACAACCAGGACCTGTGGGACAGATATTCAAATAGAATCCATTTCCTCTACTCTAGCCAGTAAGTACTACCCTACAAGTCCTCAGAACCCCAAAGGCCACCTTTCATCTGACACCCAGACCCTGGGGAAAGGACTTCTTTTTCCCATGGCAAATGGCCTCCCTTGGCAGCCACTCACCCTGGCAGAAAGTGGGAGCCTAGCTAGAATGATGCAATCGTTGCTGGATTTTTCCAAAAGAAAAGCTGCCAGCAACTAGGGCCCTGGAAGTACTTAGAGCCTCAAACGCCACCTTGAACATATTCCTGAGACCCTGGGGAAAGGACTTCGTTTTTCCCATGGAAAATGGCCTTCATTTGTGGCCACTTGGCCTGGCAGGCAGGGCAGTGCCAAGCCAGGAATCTACAAACTCTGCTGGATCCTTCCAGAACGAAAGCTGCCAGCAACTAGGACCCTGCAAGTCCTTACAGCCCCAGATGCCACCAGTCATCTGACACCCAGAGCCTGGGCCAATGACT
Source organism: Agelaius phoeniceus (assembly GCF_051311805.1). Lineage (NCBI taxonomy): Eukaryota > Metazoa > Chordata > Aves > Passeriformes > Icteridae > Agelaius > Agelaius phoeniceus. Next base: position 7,596,440 of record NC_135289.1, on the reverse strand, counting down.
TCGTTTTCCCCATGGAAAATGGCCTCCATTTCTGGCCACTCGCCCTGACCAAGAGGGTGGTGCCCAGCAAGAAATTTGCAAGCTTTGCTGGATTGCTCCAAATCTAAAGCTACCACTTGTTGTTGTTCTATTTCTCTAGAGTCCCATCATGCTGTTCTCAGATTGCTAAAGTCCATACCTCCTCGGTGTGTTCTTATGGCTGCAGATCTTCACAGCACAGACGCTTTCTTCTGCATGCTGTTCTTTCCCAGTTCAGGGCTCCTTCAAGGCTCTCCCTGAATGGCTAAGCCGCCCCCTTTTATCCCAGTTCTCTTCAATGCTCACAGCTGCAGCCCATCAAGGACAACCAGGACCTGTGGGGCAAAGCCTCTAGACAGATATTCAAATAGAATCCATTTCCTCTACTCTAGCCAGTAAGTACTACCCTACAAGTCCTCAGAACCCCAAAGGCCACCTTTCATCTGACACCCAGACCCTGGGGAAAGGACTTCTTTTTCCCATGGCAAATGGCCTCCCTTGGCAGCCACTCACCCTGGCAGAAAGTGGGAGCCTAGCTAGAATGATGCAATCGTTGCTGGATTTTTCCAAAAGAAAAGCTGGCAGCAACTAGGGCCCTGGAAGTACTTAGAGCCTCAAACGCCACCTTGAACATATTACTGAGACCCTGGGGAAAGGACTTCGTTTTTCCCATGGAAAATGGCCTTCATTTGTGGCCACTTGGCCTGGCAGGCAGGGCAGTGCCAAGCCAGGAATCTACAAACTGTGCTGGATCCTTCCAGAACGAAAGCTGCCAGCAACTAGGACCCTGCAAGTCCTTAGAGCCCCAGATGCCACCAGTCATCTGACACCCAGAGCCTGGGCCAATGACTTCGTTTTCCCCATGGAAAATGGCCTCCATTTCTGGCCACTCGCCCTGACCAAGAGGGTGGTGCCCAGCAAGAAATTTGCAAGCTTTGCTGGATTGCTCCAAATCTAAAGCTGCCACTTGTTGTTGTTCTATTTCTCTAGAGTCCCATCATGCTGTTCTCAGATTGCTAAAGTCCATACCTCCTCGGTGTGTTCTTATGGCTGCAGATCTTCACAGCACAGACGCTTTCTTCTGCATGCTGTTCTTTCCCAGTTCAGGGCTCCTTCAAGGCTCTCCCTGAATGGCTACGCCGCCCCCTTTTATCCCAGTTCTCTTCAATGCTCACAGCTGCAGCCCATCAAGGACAACCAGGACCTGTGGGACAGATATTCAAATAGAATCCATTTCCTCTACTCTAGCCAGTAAGTACTACCCTACAAGTCCTCAGAACCCCAAAGGCCACCTTTCATCTGACACCCAGACCCTGGGGAAAGGACTTCTTTTTCCCATGGCAAATGGCCTCCCCTGGCAGCCACTCACCCTGGCAGAAAGTGGGAGCCTAGCTAGAATGATGCAATCGTTGCTGGATTTTTCCAAAAGAAAAGCTGCCAGCAACTAGGGCCCTGGAAGTACTTAGAGCCTCAAACGCCACCTTGAACATATTCCTGAGACCCTGGGGAAAGGACTTCGTTTTTCCCATGGGAAATGGCCTTCATTTGTGGCCACTTGGCCTGGCAGGCAGGGCAGTGCCAAGCCAGGAATCTACAAACTCTGCTGGATCCTTCCAGAACGAAAGCTGCCAGCAACTAGGACCCTGCAAGTCCTTACAGCCCCAGATGCCACCAGTCATCTGACACCCAGAGCCTGGGCCAATGACTTCGTTTTCCCCATGGAAAATGGCCTCCATTTCTGGCCACTCGCCCTGACCAAGAGGGTGGTGCCCAGCAAGAAATTTGCAAGCTTTGCTGGATTGCTCCAAATCTAAAGCTACCACTTGTTGTTGTTCTATTTCTCTAGAGTCCCATCATGCTGTTCTCAGATTGCTAAAGTCCATACCTCCTCGGTGTGTTCTTATGGCTGCAGATCTTCACAGCACAGACGCTTTCTTCTGCATGCTGTTCTTTCCCAGTTCAGGGCTCCTTCAAGGCTCTCCCTGAATGGCTAAGCCGCCCCCTTTTATCCCAGTTCTCTTCAATGCTCACAGCTGCAGCCCATCAAGGACAACCAGGACCTGTGGGGCAAAGCCTCTAGACAGATATTCAAATAGAATCCATTTCCTCTACTCTAGCCAGTAAGTACTACCCTACAAGTCCTCAGAACCCCAAAGGCCACCTTTCATCTGACACCCAGACCCTGGGGAAAGGACTTCTTTTTCCCATGGCAAATGGCCTCCCTTGGCAGCCACTCACCCTGGCAGAAAGTGGGAGCCTAGCTAGAATGATGCAATCGTTGCTGGATTTTTCCAAAAGAAAAGCTGGCAGCAACTAGGGCCCTGGAAGTACTTAGAGCCTCAAACGCCACCTTGAACATATTACTGAGACCCTGGGGAAAGGACTTCGTTTTTCCCATGGAAAATGGCCTTCATTTCTGGCCACTTGGCCTGGCAGGCAGGGCAGTGCCAAGCCAGGAATCTACAAACTCTGCTGGATCCTTCCAGAACGAAAGCTGCCAGCAACTAGGACCCTGCAAGTCCTTACAGCCCCAGATGCCACCAGTCATCTGACACCCAGAGCCTGGGCCAATGACTTCGTTTTCCCCATGGAAAATGGCCTCCATTTCTGGCCACTCGCCCTGACCAAGAGGGTGGTGCCCAGCAAGAAATTTGCAAGCTTTGCTGGATTGCTCCAAATCGAAAGCTGCCACTTGTTGTTGTTCTATTTCTCTAGAGTCCCATCATGCTGTTCTCAGATTGCTAAAGTCCATACCTCCTCGGTGTGTTCTTATGGCTGCAGATCTTCACAGCACAGACGCTTTCTTCTGCATGCTGTTCTTTCCCAGTTCAGGGCTCCTTCAAGGCTCTCCCTGAATGGCTACGCCGCCCCCTTTTATCCCAGTTCTCTTCAATGCTCACAGCTGCAGCCCATCAAGGACAACCAGGACCTGTGGGACAGATATTCAAATAGAATCCATTTCCTCTACTCTAGCCAGTAAGTACTACCCTACAAGTCCTCAGAACCCCAAAGGCCACCTTTCATCTGACACCCAGACCCTGGGGAAAGGACTTCTTTTTCCCATGGCAAATGGCCTCCCTTGGCAGCCACTCACCCTGGCAGAAAGTGGGAGCCTAGCTAGAATGATGCAATCGTTGCTGGATTTTTCCAAAAGAAAAGCTGCCAGCAACTAGGGCCCTGGAAGTACTTAGAGCCTCAAACGCCACCTTGAACATATTCCTGAGACCCTGGGGAAAGGACTTCGTTTTTCCCATGGAAAATGGCCTTCATTTGTGGCCACTTGGCCTGGCAGGCAGGGCAGTGCCAAGCCAGGAATCTACAAACTGTGCTGGATCCTTCCAGAACGAAAGCTGCCAGCAACTAGGACCCTGCAAGTCCTTAGAGCCCCAGATGCCACCAGTCATCTGACACCCAGAGCCTGGGCCAATGACTTCGTTTTCCCCATGGAAAATGGCCTCCATTTCTGGCCACTCGCCCTGACCAAGAGGGTGGTGCCCAGCAAGAAATTTGCAAGCTTTGCTGGATTGCTCCAAATCTAAAGCTGCCACTTGTTGTTGTTCTATTTCTCTAGAGTCCCATCATGCTGTTCTCAGATTGCTAAAGTCCATACCTCCTCGGTGTGTTCTTATGGCTGCAGATCTTCACAGCACAGACGCTTTCTTCTGCATGCTGTTCTTTCCCAGTTCAGGGCTCCTTCAAGGCTCTCCCTGAATGGCTACGCCGCCCCCTTTTATCCCAGTTCTCTTCAATGCTCACAGCTGCAGCCCATCAAGGACAACCAGGACCTGTGGGACAGATATTCAAATAGAATCCATTTCCTCTACGCTAGCCAGTAAGTACTACCCTACAAGTCCTCAGAACCCCAAAGGCCACCTTTCATCTGACACCCAGACCCTGGGGAAAGGACTTCTTTTTCCCATGGCAAATGGCCTCCCTTGGCAGCCACTCACCCTGGCAGAAAGTGGGAGCCTAGCTAGAATGATGCAATCGTTGCTGGATTTTTCCAAAAGAAAAGCTGCCAGCAACTAGGGCCCTGGAAGTACTTAGAGCCTCAAACGCCACCTTGAACATATTCCTGAGACCCTGGGGAAAGGACTTCGTTTTTCCCATGGGAAATGGCCTTCATTTGTGGCCACTTGGCCTGGCAGGCAGGGCAGTGCCAAGCCAGGAATCTACAAACTCTGCTGGATCCTTCCAGAACGAAAGCTGCCAGCAACTAGGACCCTGCAAGTCCTTACAGCCCCAGATGCCACCAGTCATCTGACACCCAGAGCCTGGGCCAATGACTTCGTTTTCCCCATGGAAAATGGCCTCCATTTCTGGCCACTCGCCCTGACCAAGAGGGTGGTGCCCAGCAAGAAATTTGCAAGCTTTGCTGGATTGCTCCAAATCTAAAGCTGCCACTTGTTGTTGTTCTATTTCTCTAGAGTCCCATCATGCTGTTCTCAGATTGCTAAAGTCCATACCTCCTCGGTGTGTTCTTATGGCTGCAGATCTTCACAGCACAGACGCTTTCTTCTGCATGCTGTTCTTTCCCAGTTCAGGGCTCCTTCAAGGCTCTCCCTGAATGGCTAAGCCGCCCCCTTTTATCCCAGTTCTCTTCAATGCTCACAGCTGCAGCCCATCAAGGACAACCAGGACCTGTGGGGCAAAGCCTCTAGACAGATATTCAAATAGAATCCATTTCCTCTACTCTAGCCAGTAAGTACTACCCTACAAGTCCTCAGAACCCCAAAGGCCACCTTTCATCTGACACCCAGACCCTGGGGAAAGGACTTCTTTTTCCCATGGCAAATGGCCTCCCTTGGCAGCCACTCACCCTGGCAGAAAGTGGGAGCCTAGCTAGAATGATGCAATCGTTGCTGGATTTTTCCAAAAGAAAAGCTGCCAGCAACTAGGGCCCTGGAAGTACTTAGAGCCTCAAACGCCACCTTGAACATATTACTGAGACCCTGGGGAAAGGACTTCGTTTTTCCCATGGGAAATGGCCTTCATTTGTGGCCACTTGGCCTGGCAGGCAGGGCAGTGCCAAGCCAGGAATCTACAAACTCTGCTGGATCCTTCCAGAACGAAAGCTGCCAGCAACTAGGACCCTGCAAGTCCTTAGAGCCCCAGATGCCACCAGTCATCTGACACCCAGAGCCTGGGCCAATGACTTCGTTTTCCCCATGGAAAATGGCCTCCATTTCTGGCCACTCGCCCTGACCAAGAGGGTGGTGCCCAGCAAGAAATTTGCAAGCTTTGCTGGATTGCTCCAAATCTAAAGCTGCCACTTGTTGTTGTTCTATTTCTCTAGAGTCCCATCATGCTGTTCTCAGATTGCTAAAGTCCATACCTCCTCGGTGTGTTCTTATGGCTGCAGATCTTCACAGCACAGACGCTTTCTTCTGCATGCTGTTCTTTCCCAGTTCAGGGCTCCTTCAAGGCTCTCCCTGAATGGCTAAGCCGCCCCCTTTTATCCCAGTTCTCTTCAATGCTCACAGCTGCAGCCCATCAAGGACAACCAGGACCTGTGGGGCAAAGCCTCTAGACAGATATTCAAATAGAATCCATTTCCTCTACTCTAGCCAGTAAGTACTACCCTACAAGTCCTCAGAACCCCAAAGGCCACCTTTCATCTGACACCCAGACCGTGGGGAAAGGACTTCTTTTTCCCATGGCAAATGGCCTCCCTTGGCAGCCACTCACCCTGGCAGAAAGTGGGAGCCTAGCTAGAATGATGCAATCGTTGCTGGATTTTTCCAAAAGAAAAGCTGCCAGCAACTAGGGCCCTGGAAGTACTTAGAGCCTCAAACGCCACCTTGAACATATTCCTGAGACCCTGGGGAAAGGACTTCGTTTTTCCCATGGGAAATGGCCTTCATTTGTGGCCACTTGGCCTGGCAGGCAGGGCAGTGCCAAGCCAGGAATCTACAAACTCTGCTGGATCCTTCCAGAACGAAAGCTGCCAGCAACTAGGACCCTGCAAGTCCTTACAGCCCCAGATGCCACCAGTCATCTGACACCCAGAGCCTGGGCCAATGACTTCGTTTTCCCCATGGAAAATGGCCTCCATTTCTGGCCACTCGCCCTGACCAAGAGGGTGGTGCCCAGCAAGAAATTTGCAAGCTTTGCTGGATTGCTCCAAATCGAAAGCTACCACTTGTTGTTGTTCTATTTCTCTAGAGTCCCATCATGCTGTTCTCAGATTGCTAAAGTCCATACCTCCTCGGTGTGTTCTTATGGCTGCAGATCTTCACAGCACAGACGCTTTCTTCTGCATGCTGTTCTTTCCCAGTTCAGGGCTCCTTCAAGGCTCTCCCTGAATGGCTACGCCGCCCCCTTTTATCCCAGTTCTCTTCAATGCTCACAGCTGCAGCCCATCAAGGACAACCAGGACCTGTGGGACAGATATTCAAATAGAATCCATTTCCTCTACTCTAGCCAGTAAGTACTACCCTACAAGTCCTCAGAACCCCAAAGGCCACCTTTCATCTGACACCCAGACCCTGGGGAAAGGACTTCTTTTTCCCATGGCAAATGGCCTCCCTTGGCAGCCACTCACCCTGGCAGAAAGTGGGAGCCTAGCTAGAATGATGCAATCGTTGCTGGATTTTTCCAAAAGAAAAGCTGCCAGCAACTAGGGCCCTGGAAGTACTTAGAGCCTCAAACGCCACCTTGAACATATTACTGAGACCCTGGGGAAAGGACTTCGTTTTTCCCATGGGAAATGGCCTTCATTTGTGGCCACTTGGCCTGGCAGGCAGGGCAGTGCCAAGCCAGGAATCTACAAACTGTGCTGGATCCTTCCAGAACGAAAGCTGCCAGCAACTAGGACCCTGCAAGTCCTTACAGCCCCAGATGCCACCAGTCATCTGACACCCAGAGCCTGGGCCAATGACTTCGTTTTCCCCATGGAAAATGGCCTCCATTTCTGGCCACTCGCCCTGACCAAGAGGGTGGTTCCCAGCAAGAAATTTGCAAGCTTTGCTGGATTGCTCCAAATCTAAAGCTACCACTTGTTGTTGTTCTATTTCTCTAGAGTCCCATCATGCTGTTCTCAGATTGCTAAAGTCCATACCTCCTCGGTGTGTTCTTATGGCTGCAGATCTTCACAGCACAGACGCTTTCTTCTGCATGCTGTTCTTTCCCAGTTCAGGGCTCCTTCAAGGCTCTCCCTGAATGGCTAAGCCGCCCCCTTTTATCCCAGTTCTCTTCAATGCTCACAGCTGCAGCCCATCAAGGACAACCAGGACCTGTGGGGCAAAGCCTCTAGACAGATATTCAAATAGAATCCATTTCCTCTACTCTAGCCAGTAAGTACTACCCTACAAGTCCTCAGAACCCCAAAGGCCACCTTTCATCTGACACCCAGACCCTGGGGAAAGGACTTCTTTTTCCCATGGCAAATGGCCTCCCTTGGCAGCCACTCACCCTGGCAGAAAGTGGGAGCCTAGCTAGAATGATGCAATCGTTGCTGGATTTTTCCAAAAGAAAAGCTGGCAGCAACTAGGGCCCTGGAAGTACTTAGAGCCTCAAACGCCACCTTGAACATATTACTGAGACCCTGGGGAAAGGACTTCGTTTTTCCCATGGAAAATGGCCTTCATTTGTGGCCACTTGGCCTGGCAGGCAGGGCAGTGCCAAGCCAGGAATCTACAAACTGTGCTGGATCCTTCCAGAACGAAAGCTGCCAGCAACTAGGACCCTGCAAGTCCTTACAGCCCCAGATGCCACCAGTCATCTGACACCCAGAGCCTGGGCCAATGACTTCGTTTTCCCCATGGAAAATGGCCTCCATTTCTGGCCACTCGCCCTGACCAAGAGGGTGGTGCCCAGCAAGAAATTTGCAAGCTTTGCTGGATTGCTCCAAATCTAAAGCTGCCACTTGTTGTTGTTCTATTTCTCTAGAGTCCCATCATGCTGTTCTCAGATTGCTAAAGTCCATACCTCCTCGGTGTGTTCTTATGGCTGCAGATCTTCACAGCACAGACGCTTTCTTCTGCATGCTGTTCTTTCCCAGTTCAGGGCTCCTTCAAGGCTCTCCCTGAATGGCTAAGCCGCCCCCTTTTATCCCAGTTCTCTTCAATGCTCACAGCTGCAGCCCATCAAGGACAACCAGGACCTGTGGGACAGATATTCAAATAGAATCCATTTCCTCTACTCTAGCCAGTAAGTACTACCCTACAAGTCCTCAGAACCCCAAAGGCCACCTTTCATCTGACACCCAGACCCTGGGGAAAGGACTTCTTTTTCCCATGGCAAATGGCCTCCCTTGGCAGCCACTCACCTTGGCAGAAAGTGGGAGCCTAGCTAGAATGATGCAATCGTTGCTGGATTTTTCCAAAAGAAAAGCTGGCAGCAACTAGGGCCCTGGAAGTACTTAGAGCCTCAAACGCCACCTTGAACATATTACTGAGACCCTGGGGAAAGGACTTCGTTTTTCCCATGGAAAATGGCCTTCATTTCTGGCCACTCGGCCTGGCAGGCAGGGCAGTGCCAAGCCAGGAATCTACAAACTGTGCTGGATCCTTCCAGAACGAAAGCTGCCAGCAACTAGGACCCTGCAAGTCCTTACAGCCCCAGATGCCACCAGTCATCTGACACCCAGAGCCTGGGCCAATGACTTCGTTTTCCCCATGGAAAATGGCCTCCATTTCTGGCCACTCGCCCTGACCAAGAGGGTGGTGCCCAGCAAGAAATTTGCAAGCTTTGCTGGATTGCTCCAAATCGAAAGCTGCCACTTGTTGTTGTTCTATTTCTCTAGAGTCCCATCATGCTGTTCTCAGATTGCTAAAGTCCATACCTCCTCGGTGTGTTCTTATGGCTGCAGATCTTCACAGCACAGACGCTTTCTTCTGCATGCTGTTCTTTCCCAGTTCAGGGCTCCTTCAAGGCTCTCCCTGAATGGCTACGCCGCCCCCTTTTATCCCAGTTCTCTTCAATGCTCACAGCTGCAGCCCATCAAGGACAACCAGGACCTGTGGGGCAAAGCCTCTAGACAGATATTCAAATAGAATCCATTTCCTCTACTCTAGCCAGTAAGTACTACCCTACAAGTCCTCAGAACCCCAAAGGCCACCTTTCATCTGACACCCAGACCCTGGGGAAAGGACTTCTTTTTCCCATGGCAAATGGCCTCCCTTGGCAGCCACTCACCCTGGCAGAAAGTGGGAGCCTAGCTAGAATGATGCAATCGTTGCTGGATTTTTCCAAAAGAAAAGCTGGCAGCAACTAGGGCCCTGGAAGTACTTAGAGCCTCAAACGCCACCTTGAACATATTCCTGAGACCCTGGGGAAAGGACTTCGTTTTTCCCATGGGAAATGGCCTTCATTTGTGGCCACTTGGCCTGGCAGGCAGGGCAGTGCCAAGCCAGGAATCTACAAACTGTGCTGGATCCTTCCAGAACGAAAGCTGCCAGCAACTAGGACCCTGCAAGTCCTTAGAGCCCCAGATGCCACCAGTCATCTGACACCCAGAGCCTGGGCCAATGACTTCGTTTTCCCCATGGAAAATGGCCTCCATTTCTGGCCACTCGCCCTGACCAAGAGGGTGGTGCCCAGCAAGAAATTTGCAAGCTTTGCTGGATTGCTCCAAATCGAAAGCTACCACTTGTTGTTGTTCTATTTCTCTAGAGTCCCATCATGCTGTTCTCAGATTGCTAAAGTCCATACCTCCTCGGTGTGTTCTTATGGCTGCAGATCTTCACAGCACAGACGCTTTCTTCTGCATGCTGTTCTTTCCCAGTTCAGGGCTCCTTCAAGGCTCTCCCTGAATGGCTACGCCGCCCCCTTTTATCCCAGTTCTCTTCAATGCTCACAGCTGCAGCCCATCAAGGACAACCAGGACCTGTGGGACAGATATTCAAATAGAATCCATTTCCTCTACTCTAGCCAGTAAGTACTACCCTACAAGTCCTCAGAACCCCAAAGGCCACCTTTCATCTGACACCCAGACCCTGGGGAAAGGACTTCTTTTTCCCATGGCAAATGGCCTCCCTTGGCAGCCACTCACCCTGGCAGAAAGTGGGAGCCTAGCTAGAATGATGCAATCGTTGCTGGATTTTTCCAAAAGAAAAGCTGCCAGCAACTAGGGCCCTGGAAGTACTTAGAGCCTCAAACGCCACCTTGAACATATTACTGAGACCCTGGGGAAAGGACTTCGTTTTTCCCATGGAAAATGGCCTTCATTTGTGGCCACTTGGCCTGGCAGGCAGGGCAGTGCCAAGCCAGGAATCTACAAACTGTGCTGGATCCTTCCAGAACGAAAGCTGCCAGCAACTAGGACCCTGCAAGTCCTTACAGCCCCAGATGCCACCAGTCATCTGACACCCAGAGCCTGGGCCAATGACTTCGTTTTCCCCATGGAAAATGGCCTCCATTTCTGGCCACTCGCCCTGACCAAGAGGGTGGTGCCCAGCAAGAAATTTGCAAGCTTTGCTGGATTGCTCCAAATCTAAAGCTACCACTTGTTGTTGTTCTATTTCTCTAGAGTCCCATCATGCTGTTCTCAGATTGCTAAAGTCCATACCTCCTCGGTGTGTTCTTATGGCTGCAGATCTTCACAGCACAGACGCTTTCTTCTGCATGCTGTTCTTTCCCAGTTCAGGGCTCCTTCAAGGCTCTCCCTGAATGGCTAAGCCGCCCCCTTTTATCCCAGTTCTCTTCAATGCTCACAGCTGCAGCCCATCAAGGACAACCAGGACCTGTGGGGCAAAGCCTCTAGACAGATATTCAAATAGAATCCATTTCCTCTACTCTAGCCAGTAAGTACTACCCTACAAGTCCTCAGAACCCCAAAGGCCACCTTTCATCTGACACCCAGACCCTGGGGAAAGGACTTCTTTTTCCCATGGCAAATGGCCTCCCTTAGCAGCCACTCACCCTGGCAGAAAGTGGGAGCCTAGCTAGAATGATGCAATCGTTGCTGGATTTTTCCAAAAGAAAAGCTGGCAGCAACTAGGGCCCTGGAAGTACTTAGAGCCTCAAACGCCACCTTGAACATATTACTGAGACCCTGGGGAAAGGACTTCGTTTTTCCCATGGAAAATGGCCTTCATTTGTGGCCACTTGGCCTGGCAGGCAGGGCAGTGCCAAGCCAGGAATCTACAAACTGTGCTGGATCCTTCCAGAACGAAAGCTGCCAGCAACTAGGACCCTGCAAGTCCTTAGAGCCCCAGATGCCACCAGTCATCTGACACCCAGAGCCTGGGCCAATGACTTCGTTTTCCCCATGGAAAATGGCCTCCATTTCTGGCCACTCGCCCTGACCAAGAGGGTGGTGCCCAGCAAGAAATTTGCAAGCTTTGCTGGATTGCTCCAAATCTAAAGCTGCCACTTGTTGTTGTTCTATTTCTCTAGAGTCCCATCATGCTGTTCTCAGATTGCTAAAGTCCATACCTCCTCGGTGTGTTCTTATGGCTGCAGATCTTCACAGCACAGACGCTTTCTTCTGCATGCTGTTCTTTCCCAGTTCAGGGCTCCTTCAAGGCTCTCCCTGAATGGCTAAGCCGCCCCCTTTTATCCCAGTTCTCTTCAATGCTCACAGCTGCAGCCCATCAAGGACAACCAGGACCTGTGGGACAGATATTCAAATAGAATCCATTTCCTCTACTCTAGCCAGTAAGTACTACCCTACAAGTCCTCAGAACCCCAAAGGCCACCTTTCATCTGACACCCAGACCCTGGGGAAAGGACTTCTTTTTCCCATGGCAAATGGCCTCCCTTGGCAGCCACTCACCCTGGCAGAAAGTGGGAGCCTAGCTAGAATGATGCAATCGTTGCTGGATTTTTCCAAAAGAAAAGCTGGCAGCAACTAGGGCCCTGGAAGTACTTAGAGCCTCAAACGCCACCTTGAACATATTCCTGAGACCCTGGGGAAAGGACTTCTTTTTCCCATGGAAAATGGCCTTCATTTGTGGCCACTTGGCCTGGCAGGCAGGGCAGTGCCAAGCCAGGAATCTACAAACTCTGCTGGATCCTTCCAGAACGAAAGCTGCCAGCAACTAGGACCCTGCAAGTCCTTACAGCCCCAGATGCCACCAGTCATCTGACACCCAGAGCCTGGGCCAATGACTTCGTTTTCCCCATGGAAAATGGCCTCCATTTCTGGCCACTCGCCCTGACCAAGAGGGTGGTGCCCAGCAAGAAATTTGCAAGCTTTGCTGGATTGCTCCAAATCGAAAGCTGCCACTTGTTGTTGTTCTATTTCTCTAGAGTCCCATCATGCTGTTCTCAGATTGCTAAAGTCCATACCTCCTCGGTGTGTTCTTATGGCTGCAGATCTTCACAGCACAGACGCTTTCTTCTGCATGCTGTTCTTTCCCAGTTCAGGGCTCCTTCAAGGCTCTCCCTGAATGGCTAAGCCGCCCCCTTTTATCCCAGTTCTCTTCAATGCTCACAGCTGCAGCCCATCAAGGACAACCAGGACCTGTGGGGCAAAGCCTCTAGACAGATATTCAAATAGAATCCATTTCCTCTACTCTAGCCAGTAAGTACTACCCTACAAGTCCTCAGAACCCCAAAGGCCACCTTTCATCTGACACCCAGACCCTGGGGAAAGGACTTCTTTTTCCCATGGCAAATGGCCTCCCTTGGCAGCCACTCACCCTGGCAGAAAGTGGGAGCCTAGCTAGAATGATGCAATCGTTGCTGGATTTTTCCAAAAGAAAAGCTGCCAGCAACTAGGGCCCTGGAAGTACTTAGAGCCTCAAACGCCACCTTGAACATATTACTGAGACCCTGGGGAAAGGACTTCGTTTTTCCCATGGAAAATGGCCTTCATTTCTGGCCACTTGGCCTGGCAGGCAGGGCAGTGCCAAGCCAGGAATCTACAAACTCTGCTGGATCCTTCCAGAACGAAAGCTGCCAGCAACTAGGACCCTGCAAGTCCTTACAGCCCCAGATGCCACCAGTCATCTGACACCCAGAGCCTGGGCCAATGACTTCGTTTTCCCCATGGAAAATGGCCTCCATTTCTGGCCACTCGCCCTGACCAAGAGGGTGGTGCCCAGCAAGAAATTTGCAAGCTTTGCTGGATTGCTCCAAATCTAAAGCTGCCACTTGTTGTTGTTCTATTTCTCTAGAGTCCCATCATGCTGTTCTCAGATTGCTAAAGTCCATACCTCCTCGGTGTGTTCTTATGGCTGCAGATCTTCACAGCACAGACGCTTTCTTCTGCATGCTGTTCTTTCCCAGTTCAGGGCTCCTTCAAGGCTCTCCCTGAATGGCTAAGCCGCCCCCTTTTATCCCAGTTCTCTTCAATGCTCACAGCTGCAGCCCATCAAGGACAACCAGGACCTGTGGGACAGATATTCAAATAGAATCCATTTCCTCTACTCTAGCCAGTAAGTACTACCCCACAAGTCCTCAGAACCCCAAAGGCCACCTTTCATCTGACACCCAGACCCTGGGGAAAGGACTTCTTTTTCCCATGGCAAATGGCCTCCCTTGGCAGCCACTCACCTTGGCAGAAAGTGGGAGCCTAGCTAGAATGATGCAATCGTTGCTGGATTTTTCCAAAAGAAAAGCTGGCAGCAACTAGGGCCCTGGAAGTACTTAGAGCCTCAAACGCCACCTTGAACATATTCCTGAGACCCTGGGGAAAGGACTTCGTTTTTCCCATGGAAAATGGCCTTCATTTGTGGCCACTCGGCCTGGCAGGCAGGGCAGTGCCAAGCCAGGAATCTACAAACTGTGCTGGATCCTTCCAGAACGAAAGCTGCCAGCAACTAGGACCCTGCAAGTCCTTACAGCCCCAGATGCCACCAGTCATCTGACACCCAGAGCCTGGGCCAATGACTTCGTTTTCCCCATGGAAAATGGCCTCCATTTCTGGCCACTCGCCCTGACCAAGAGGGTGGTGCCCAGCAAGAAATTTGCAAGCTTTGCTGGATTGCTCCAAATCGAAAGCTGCCACTTGTTGTTGTTCTATTTCTCTAGAGTCCCATCATGCTGTTCTCAGATTGCTAAAGTCCATACCTCCTCGGTGTGTTCTTATGGCTGCAGATCTTCACAGCACAGACGCTTTCTTCTGCATGCTGTTCTTTCCCAGTTCAGGGCTCCTTCAAGGCTCTCCCTGAATGGCTAAGCCGCCCCCTTTTATCCCAGTTCTCTTCAATGCTCACAGCTGCAGCCCATCAAGGACAACCAGGACCTGTGGGGCAAAGCCTCTAGACAGATATTCAAATAGAATCCATTTCCTCTACTCTAGCCAGTAAGTACTACCCTACAAGTCCTCAGAACCCCAAAGGCCACCTTTCATCTGACACCCAGACCCTGGGGAAAGGACTTCTTTTTCCCATGGCAAATGGCCTCCCTTGGCAGCCACTCACCCTGGCAGAAAGTGGGAGCCTAGCTAGAATGATGCAATCGTTGCTGGATTTTTCCAAAAGAAAAGCTGGCAGCAACTAGGGCCCTGGAAGTACTTAGAGCCTCAAACGCCACCTTGAACATATTCCTGAGACCCTGGGGAAAGGACTTCGTTTTTCCCATGGGAAATGGCCTTCATTTGTGGCCACTTGGCCTGGCAGGCAGGGCAGTGCCAAGCCAGGAATCTACAAACTGTGCTGGATCCTTCCAGAACGAAAGCTGCCAGCAACTAGGACCCTGCAAGTCCTTACAGCCCCAGATGCCACCAGTCATCTGACACCCAGAGCCTGGGCCAATGACTTCGTTTTCCCCATGGAAAATGGCCTCCATTTCTGGCCACTCGCCCTGACCAAGAGGGTGGTGCCCAGCAAGAAATTTGCAAGCTTTGCTGGATTGCTCCAAATCGAAAGCTACCACTTGTTGTTGTTCTATTTCTCTAGAGTCCCATCATGCTGTTCTCAGATTGCTAAAGTCCATACCTCCTCGGTGTGTTCTTATGGCTGCAGATCTTCACAGCACAGACGCTTTCTTCTGCATGCTGTTCTTTCCCAGTTCAGGGCTCCTTCAAGGCTCTCCCTGAATGGCTACGCCGCCCCCTTTTATCCCAGTTCTCTTCAATGCTCACAGCTGCAGCCCATCAAGGACAACCAGGACCTGTGGGGCAAAGCCTCTAGACAGATATTCAAATAGAATCCATTTCCTCTACTCTAGCCAGTAAGTACTACCCTACAAGTCCTCAGAACCCCAAAGGCCACCTTTCATCTGACACCCAGACCCTGGGGAAAGGACTTCTTTTTCCCATGGCAAATGGCCTCCCTTGGCAGCCACTCACCCTGGCAGAAAGTGGGAGCCTAGCTAGAATGATGCAATCGTTGCTGGATTTTTCCAAAAGAAAAGCTGGCAGCAACTAGGGCCCTGGAAGTACTTAGAGCCTCAAACGCCACCTTGAACATATTCCTGAGACCCTGGGGAAAGGACTTCGTTTTTCCCATGGGAAATGGCCTTCATTTGTGGCCACTTGGCCTGGCAGGCAGGGCAGTGCCAAGCCAGGAATCTACAAACTGTGCTGGATCCTTCCAGAACGAAAGCTGCCAGCAACTAGGACCCTGCAAGTCCTTACAGCCCCAGATGCCACCAGTCATCTGACACCCAGAGCCTGGGCCAATGACTTCGTTTTCCCCATGGAAAATGGCCTCCATTTCTGGCCACTCGCCCTGACCAAGAGGGTGGTGCCCAGCAAGAAATTTGCAAGCTTTGCTGGATTGCTCCAAATCGAAAGCTACCACTTGTTGTTGTTCTATTTCTCTAGAGTCCCATCATGCTGTTCTCAGATTGCTAAAGTCCATACCTCCTCGGTGTGTTCTTATGGCTGCAGATCTTCACAGCACAGACGCTTTCTTCTGCATGCTGTTCTTTCCCAGTTCAGGGCTCCTTCAAGGCTCTCCCTGAATGGCTACGCCGCCCCCTTTTATCCCAGTTCTCTTCAATGCTCACAGCTGCAGCCCATCAAGGACAACCAGGACCTGTGGGACAGATATTCAAATAGAATCCATTTCCTCTACTCTAGCCAGTAAGTACTACCCTACAAGTCCTCAGAACCCCAAAGGCCACCTTTCATCTGACACCCAGACCCTGGGGAAAGGACTTCTTTTTCCCATGGCAAATGGCCTCCCTTGGCAGCCACTCACCCTGGCAGAAAGTGGGAGCCTAGCTAGAATGATGCAATCGTTGCTGGATTTTTCCAAAAGAAAAGCTGCCAGCAACTAGGGCCCTGGAAGTACTTAGAGCCTCAAACGCCACCTTGAACATATTCCTGAGACCCTGGGGAAAGGACTTCGTTTTTCCCATGGGAAATGGCCTTCATTTGTGGCCACTTGGCCTGGCAGGCAGGGCAGTGCCAAGCCAGGAATCTACAAACTGTGCTGGATCCTTCCAGAACGAAAGCTGCCAGCAACTAGGACCCTGCAAGTCCTTACAGCCCCAGATGCCACCAGTCATCTGACACCCAGAGCCTGGGCCAATGACTTCGTTTTCCCCATGGAAAATGGCCTCCATTTCTGGCCACTCGCCCTGACCAAGAGGGTGGTGCCCAGCAAGAAATTTGCAAGCTTTGCTGGATTGCTCCAAATCTAAAGCTACCACTTGTTGTTGTTCTATTTCTCTAGAGTCCCATCATGCTGTTCTCAGATTGCTAAAGTCCATACCTCCTCGGTGTGTTCTTATGGCTGCAGATCTTCACAGCACAGACGCTTTCTTCTGCATGCTGTTCTTTCCCAGTTCAGGGCTCCTTCAAGGCTCTCCCTGAATGGCTAAGCCGCCCCCTTTTATCCCAGTTCTCTTCAATGCTCACAGCTGCAGCCCATCAAGGACAACCAGGACCTGTGGGGCAAAGCCTCTAGACAGATATTCAAATAGAATCCATTTCCTCTACTCTAGCCAGTAAGTACTACCCTACAAGTCCTCAGAACCCCAAAGGCCACCTTTCATCTGACACCCAGACCCTGGGGAAAGGACTTCTTTTTCCCATGGCAAATGGCCTCCCTTGGCAGCCACTCACCCTGGCAGAAAGTGGGAGCCTAGCTAGAATGATGCAATCATTGCTGGATTTTTCCAAAAGAAAAGCTGCCAGCAACTAGGGCCCTGGAAGTACTTAGAGCCTCAAACGCCACCTTGAACATATTACTGAGACCCTGGGGAAAGGACTTCGTTTTTCCCATGGAAAATGGCCTTCATTTGTGGCCACTTGGCCTGGCAGGCAGGGCAGTGCCAAGCCAGGAATCTACAAACTCTGCTGGATCCTTCCAGAACGAAAGCTGCCAGCAACTAGGACCCTGCAAGTCCTTACAGCCCCAGATGCCACCAGTCATCTGACACCCAGAGCCTGGGCCAATGACTTCGTTTTCCCCATGGAAAATGGCCTCCATTTCTGGCCACTCGCCCTGACCAAGAGGGTGGTGCCCAGCAAGAAATTTGCAAGCTTTGCTGGATTGCTCCAAATCGAAAGCTACCACTTGTTGTTGTTCTATTTCTCTAGAGTCCCATCATGCTGTTCTCAGATTGCTAAAGTCCATACCTCCTCGGTGTGTTCTTATGGCTGCAGATCTTCACAGCACAGACGCTTTCTTCTGCATGCTGTTCTTTCCCAGTTCAGGGCTCCTTCAAGGCTCTCCCTGAATGGCTACGCCGCCCCCTTTTATCCCAGTTCTCTTCAATGCTCACAGCTGCAGCCCATCAAGGACAACCAGGACCTGTGGGACAGATATTCAAATAGAATCCATTTCCTCTACTCTAGCCAGTAAGTACTACCCTACAAGTCCTCAGAACCCCAAAGGCCACCTTTCATCTGACACCCAGACCCTGGGGAAAGGACTTCTTTTTCCCATGGCAAATGGCCTCCCTTGGCAGCCACTCACCCTGGCAGAAAGTGGGAGCCTAGCTAGAATGATGCAATCGTTGCTGGATTTTTCCAAAAGAAAAGCTGCCAGCAACTAGGGCCCTGGAAGTACTTAGAGCCTCAAACGCCACCTTGAACATATTCCTGAGACCCTGGGGAAAGGACTTCGTTTTTCCCATGGAAAATGGCCTTCATTTGTGGCCACTTGGCCTGGCAGGCAGGGCAGTGCCAAGCCAGGAATCTACAAACTGTGCTGGATCCTTCCAGAACGAAAGCTGCCAGCAACTAGGACCCTGCAAGTCCTTACAGCCCCAGATGCCACCAGTCATCTGACACCCAGAGCCTGGGCCAATGACTTCGTTTTCCCCATGGAAAATGGCCTCCATTTCTGGCCACTCGCCCTGACCAAGAGGGTGGTGCCCAGCAAGAAATTTGCAAGCTTTGCTGGATTGCTCCAAATCTAAAGCTACCACTTGTTGTTGTTCTATTTCTCTAGAGTCCCATCATGCTGTTCTCAGATTGCTAAAGTCCATACCTCCTCGGTGTGTTCTTATGGCTGCAGATCTTCACAGCACAGACGCTTTCTTCTGCATGCTGTTCTTTCCCAGTTCAGGGCTCCTTCAAGGCTCTCCCTGAATGGCTAAGCCGCCCCCTTTTATCCCAGTTCTCTTCAATGCTCACAGCTGCAGCCCATCAAGGACAACCAGGACCTGTGGGGCAAAGCCTCTAGACAGATATTCAAATAGAATCCATTTCCTCTACTCTAGCCAGTAAGTACTACCCTACAAGTCCTCAGAACCCCAAAGGCCACCTTTCATCTGACACCCAGACCCTGGGGAAAGGACTTCTTTTTCCCATGGCAAATGGCCTCCCTTGGCAGCCACTCACCCTGGCAGAAAGTGGGAGCCTAGCTAGAATGATGCAATCGTTGCTGGATTTTTCCAAAAGAAAAGCTGGCAGCAACTAGGGCCCTGGAAGTACTTAGAGCCTCAAACGCCACCTTGAACATATTCCTGAGACCCTGGGGAAAGGACTTCGTTTTTCCCATGGGAAATGGCCTTCATTTGTGGCCACTTGGCCTGGCAGGCAGGGCAGTGCCAAGCCAGGAATCTACAAACTGTGCTGGATCCTTCCAGAACGAAAGCTGCCAGCAACTAGGACCCTGCAAGTCCTTACAGCCCCAGATGCCACCAGTCATCTGACACCCAGAGCCTGGGCCAATGACTTCGTTTTCCCCATGGAAAATGGCCTCCATTTCTGGCCACTCGCCCTGACCAAGAGGGTGGTGCCCAGCAAGAAATTTGCAAGCTTTGCTGGATTGCTCCAAATCGAAAGCTACCACTTGTTGTTGTTCTATTTCTCTAGAGTCCCATCATGCTGTTCTCAGATTGCTAAAGTCCATACCTCCTCGGTGTGTTCTTATGGCTGCAGATCTTCACAGCACAGACGCTTTCTTCTGCATGCTGTTCTTTCCCAGTTCAGGGCTCCTTCAAGGCTCTCCCTGAATGGCTACGCCGCCCCCTTTTATCCCAGTTCTCTTCAATGCTCACAGCTGCAGCCCATCAAGGACAACCAGGACCTGTGGGGCAAAGCCTCTAGACAGATATTCAAATAGAATCCATTTCCTCTACTCTAGCCAGTAAGTACTACCCTACAAGTCCTCAGAACCCCAAAGGCCACCTTTCATCTGACACCCAGACCCTGGGGAAAGGACTTCTTTTTCCCATGGCAAATGGCCTCCCTTGGCAGCCACTCACCCTGGCAGAAAGTGGGAGCCTAGCTAGAATGATGCAATCGTTGCTGGATTTTTCCAAAAGAAAAGCTGGCAGCAACTAGGGCCCTGGAAGTACTTAGAGCCTCAAACGCCACCTTGAACATATTCCTGAGACCCTGGGGAAAGGACTTCGTTTTTCCCATGGGAAATGGCCTTCATTTGTGGCCACTTGGCCTGGCAGGCAGGGCAGTGCCAAGCCAGGAATCTACAAACTGTGCTGGATCCTTCCAGAACGAAAGCTGCCAGCAACTAGGACCCTGCAAGTCCTTACAGCCCCAGATGCCACCAGTCATCTGACACCCAGAGCCTGGGCCAATGACTTCGTTTTCCCCATGGAAAATGGCCTCCATTTCTGGCCACTCGCCCTGACCAAGAGGGTGGTGCCCAGCAAGAAATTTGCAAGCTTTGCTGGATTGCTCCAAATCGAAAGCTACCACTTGTTGTTGTTCTATTTCTCTAGAGTCCCATCATGCTGTTCTCAGATTGCTAAAGTCCATACCTCCTCGGTGTGTTCTTATGGCTGCAGATCTTCACAGCACAGACGCTTTCTTCTGCATGCTGTTCTTTCCCAGTTCAGGGCTCCTTCAAGGCTCTCCCTGAATGGCTACGCCGCCCCCTTTTATCCCAGTTCTCTTCAATGCTCACAGCTGCAGCCCATCAAGGACAACCAGGACCTGTGGGACAGATATTCAAATAGAATCCATTTCCTCTACTCTAGCCAGTAAGTACTACCCTACAAGTCCTCAGAACCCCAAAGGCCACCTTTCATCTGACACCCAGACCCTGGGGAAAGGACTTCTTTTTCCCATGGCAAATGGCCTCCCTTGGCAGCCACTCACCCTGGCAGAAAGTGGGAGCCTAGCTAGAATGATGCAATCGTTGCTGGATTTTTCCAAAAGAAAAGCTGCCAGCAACTAGGGCCCTGGAAGTACTTAGAGCCTCAAACGCCACCTTGAACATATTCCTGAGACCCTGGGGAAAGGACTTCGTTTTTCCCATGGGAAATGGCCTTCATTTGTGGCCACTTGGCCTGGCAGGCAGGGCAGTGCCAAGCCAGGAATCTACAAACTGTGCTGGATCCTTCCAGAACGAAAGCTGCCAGCAACTAGGACCCTGCAAGTCCTTACAGCCCCAGATGCCACCAGTCATCTGACACCCAGAGCCTGGGCCAATGACTTCGTTTTCCCCATGGAAAATGGCCTCCATTTCTGGCCACTCGCCCTGACCAAGAGGGTGGTGCCCAGCAAGAAATTTGCAAGCTTTGCTGGATTGCTCCAAATCTAAAGCTACCACTTGTTGTTGTTCTATTTCTCTAGAGTCCCATCATGCTGTTCTCAGATTGCTAAAGTCCATACCTCCTCGGTGTGTTCTTATGGCTGCAGATCTTCACAGCACAGACGCTTTCTTCTGCATGCTGTTCTTTCCCAGTTCAGGGCTCCTTCAAGGCTCTCCCTGAATGGCTAAGCCGCCCCCTTTTATCCCAGTTCTCTTCAATGCTCACAGCTGCAGCCCATCAAGGACAACCAGGACCTGTGGGGCAAAGCCTCTAGACAGATATTCAAATAGAATCCATTTCCTCTACTCTAGCCAGTAAGTACTACCCTACAAGTCCTCAGAACCCCAAAGGCCACCTTTCATCTGACACCCAGACCCTGGGGAAAGGACTTCTTTTTCCCATGGCAAATGGCCTCCCTTGGCAGCCACTCACCCTGGCAGAAAGTGGGAGCCTAGCTAGAATGATGCAATCATTGCTGGATTTTTCCAAAAGAAAAGCTGGCAGCAACTAGGGCCCTGGAAGTACTTAGAGCCTCAAACGCCACCTTGAACATATTACTGAGACCCTGGGGAAAGGACTTCGTTTTTCCCATGGAAAATGGCCTTCATTTGTGGCCACTTGGCCTGGCAGGCAGGGCAGTGCCAAGCCAGGAATCTACAAACTCTGCTGGATCCTTCCAGAACGAAAGCTGCCAGCAACTAGGACCCTGCAAGTCCTTACAGCCCCAGATGCCACCAGTCATCTGACACCCAGAGCCTGGGCCAATGACTTCGTTTTCCCCATGGAAAATGGCCTCCATTTCTGGCCACTCGCCCTGACCAAGAGGGTGGTGCCCAGCAAGAAATTTGCAAGCTTTGCTGGATTGCTCCAAATCGAAAGCTACCACTTGTTGTTGTTCTATTTCTCTAGAGTCCCATCATGCTGTTCTCAGATTGCTAAAGTCCATACCTCCTCGGTGTGTTCTTATGGCTGCAGATCTTCACAGCACAGACGCTTTCTTCTGCATGCTGTTCTTTCCCAGTTCAGGGCTCCTTCAAGGCTCTCCCTGAATGGCTACGCCGCCCCCTTTTATCCCAGTTCTCTTCAATGCTCACAGCTGCAGCCCATCAAGGACAACCAGGACCTGTGGGACAGATATTCAAATAGAATCCATTTCCTCTACTCTAGCCAGTAAGTACTACCCTACAAGTCCTCAGAACCCCAAAGGCCACCTTTCATCTGACACCCAGACCCTGGGGAAAGGACTTCTTTTTCCCATGGCAAATGGCCTCCCTTGGCAGCCACTCACCCTGGCAGAAAGTGGGAGCCTAGCTAGAATGATGCAATCGTTGCTGGATTTTTCCAAAAGAAAAGCTGCCAGCAACTAGGGCCCTGGAAGTACTTAGAGCCTCAAACGCCACCTTGAACATATTCCTGAGACCCTGGGGAAAGGACTTCGTTTTTCCCATGGAAAATGGCCTTCATTTGTGGCCACTTGGCCTGGCAGGCAGGGCAGTGCCAAGCCAGGAATCTACAAACTGTGCTGGATCCTTCCAGAACGAAAGCTGCCAGCAACTAGGACCCTGCAAGTCCTTACAGCCCCAGATGCCACCAGTCATCTGACACCCAGAGCCTGGGCCAATGACTTCGTTTTCCCCATGGAAAATGGCCTCCATTTCTGGCCACTCGCCCTGACCAAGAGGGTGGTGCCCAGCAAGAAATTTGCAAGCTTTGCTGGATTGCTCCAAATCTAAAGCTACCACTTGTTGTTGTTCTATTTCTCTAGAGTCCCATCATGCTGTTCTCAGATTGCTAAAGTCCATACCTCCTCGGTGTGTTCTTATGGCTGCAGATCTTCACAGCACAGACGCTTTCTTCTGCATGCTGTTCTTTCCCAGTTCAGGGCTCCTTCAAGGCTCTCCCTGAATGGCTAAGCCGCCCCCTTTTATCCCAGTTCTCTTCAATGCTCACAGCTGCAGCCCATCAAGGACAACCAGGACCTGTGGGGCAAAGCCTCTAGACAGATATTCAAATAGAATCCATTTCCTCTACTCTAGCCAGTAAGTACTACCCTACAAGTCCTCAGAACCCCAAAGGCCACCTTTCATCTGACACCCAGACCCTGGGGAAAGGACTTCTTTTTCCCATGGCAAATGGCCTCCCTTGGCAGCCACTCACCCTGGCAGAAAGTGGGAGCCTAGCTAGAATGATGCAATCGTTGCTGGATTTTTCCAAAAGAAAAGCTGGCAGCAACTAGGGCCCTGGAAGTACTTAGAGCCTCAAACGCCACCTTGAACATATTACTGAGACCCTGGGGAAAGGACTTTGTTTTTCCCATGGAAAATGGCCTTCATTTGTGGCCACTTGGCCTGGCAGGCAGGGCAGTGCCAAGCCAGGAATCTACAAACTGTGCTGGATCCTTCCAGAACGAAAGCTGCCAGCAACTAGGACCCTGCAAGTCCTTACAGCCCCAGATGCCACCAGTCATCTGACACCCAGAGCCTGGGCCAATGACTTCGTTTTCCCCATGGAAAATGGCCTCCATTTCTGGCCACTCGCCCTGACCAAGAGGGTGGTGCCCAGCAAGAAATTTGCAAGCTTTGCTGGATTGCTCCAAATCTAAAGCTGCCACTTGTTGTTGTTCTATTTCTCTAGAGTCCCATCATGCTGTTCTCAGATTGCTAAAGTCCATACCTCCTCGGTGTGTTCTTATGGCTGCAGATCTTCACAGCACAGACGCTTTCTTCTGCATGCTGTTCTTTCCCAGTTCAGGGCTCCTTCAAGGCTCTCCCTGAATGGCTAAGCCGCCCCCTTTTATCCCAGTTCTCTTCAATGCTCACAGCTGCAGCCCATCAAGGACAACCAGGACCTGTGGGACAGATATTCAAATAGAATCCATTTCCTCTACTCTAGCCAGTAAGTACTACCCTACAAGTCCTCAGAACCCCAAAGGCCACCTTTCATCTGACACCCAGACCCTGGGGAAAGGACTTCTTTTTCCCATGGCAAATGGCCTCCCTTGGCAGCCACTCACCCTGGCAGAAAGTGGGAGCCTAGCTAGAATGATGCAATCGTTGCTGGATTTTTCCAAAAGAAAAGCTGGCAGCAACTAGGGCCCTGGAAGTACTTAGAGCCTCAAACGCCACCTTGAACATATTCCTGAGACCCTGGGGAAAGGACTTCGTTTTTCCCATGGAAAATGGCCTTCATTTGTGGCCACTTGGCCTGGCAGGCAGGGCAGTGCCAAGCCAGGAATCTACAAACTGTGCTGGATCCTTCCAGAACGAAAGCTGCCAGCAACTAGGACCCTGCAAGTCCTTACAGCCCCAGATGCCACCAGTCATCTGACACCCAGAGCCTGGGCCAATGACTTCGTTTTCCCCATGGAAAATGGCCTCCATTTCTGGCCACTCGCCCTGACCAAGAGGGTGGTGCCCAGCAAGAAATTTGCAAGCTTTGCTGGATTGCTCCAAATCGAAAGCTGCCACTTGTTGTTGTTCTATTTCTCTAGAGTCCCATCATGCTGTTCTCAGATTGCTAAAGTCCATACCTCCTCGGTGTGTTCTTATGGCTGCAGATCTTCACAGCACAGACGCTTTCTTCTGCATGCTGTTCTTTCCCAGTTCAGGGCTCCTTCAAGGCTCTCCCTGAATGGCTACGCCGCCCCCTTTTATCCCAGTTCTCTTCAATGCTCACAGCTGCAGCCCATCAAGGACAACCAGGACCTGTGGGACAGATATTCAAATAGAATCCATTTCCTCTACTCTAGCCAGTAAGTACTACCCTACAAGTCCTCAGAACCCCAAAGGCCACCTTTCATCTGACACCCAGACCCTGGGGAAAGGACTTCTTTTTCCCATGGCAAATGGCCTCCCTTGGCAGCCACTCACCCTGGCAGAAAGTGGGAGCCTAGCTAGAATGATGCAATCGTTGCTGGATTTTTCCAAAAGAAAAGCTGGCAGCAACTAGGGCCCTGGAAGTACTTAGAGCCTCAAACGCCACCTTGAACATATTCCTGAGACCCTGGGGAAAGGACTTCGTTTTTCCCATGGAAAATGGCCTTCATTTGTGGCCACTTGGCCTGGCAGGCAGGGCAGTGCCAAGCCAGGAATCTACAAACTGTGCTGGATCCTTCCAGAACGAAAGCTGCCAGCAACTAGGACCCTGCAAGTCCTTACAGCCCCAGATGCCACCAGTCATCTGACACCCAGAGCCTGGGCCAATGACTTCGTTTTCCCCATGGAAAATGGCCTCCATTTCTGGCCACTCGCCCTGACCAAGAGGGTGGTGCCCAGCAAGAAATTTGCAAGCTTTGCTGGATTGCTCCAAATCGAAAGCTACCACTTGTTGTTGTTCTATTTCTCTAGAGTCCCATCATGCTGTTCTCAGATTGCTAAAGTCCATACCTCCTCGGTGTGTTCTTATGGCTGCAGATCTTCACAGCACAGACGCTTTCTTCTGCATGCTGTTCTTTCCCAGTTCAGGGCTCCTTCAAGGCTCTCCCTGAATGGCTACGCCGCCCCCTTTTATCCCAGTTCTCTTCAATGCTCACAGCTGCAGCCCATCAAGGACAACCAGGACCTGTGGGACAGATATTCAAATAGAATCCATTTCCTCTACTCTAGCCAGTAAGTACTACCCTACAAGTCCTCAGAACCCCAAAGGCCACCTTTCATCTGACACCCAGACCCTGGGGAAAGGACTTCTTTTTCCCATGGCAAATGGCCTCCCTTGGCAGCCACTCACCCTGGCAGAAAGTGGGAGCCTAGCTAGAATGATGCAATCGTTGCTGGATTTTTCCAAAAGAAAAGCTGCCAGCAACTAGGGCCCTGGAAGTACTTAGAGCCTCAAACGCCACCTTGAACATATTCCTGAGACCCTGGGGAAAGGACTTCGTTTTTCCCATGGAAAATGGCCTTCATTTGTGGCCACTTGGCCTGGCAGGCAGGGCAGTGCCAAGCCAGGAATCTACAAACTGTGCTGGATCCTTCCAGAACGAAAGCTGCCAGCAACTAGGACCCTGCAAGTCCTTACAGCCCCAGATGCCACCAGTCATCTGACACCCAGAGCCTGGGCCAATGACTTCGTTTTCCCCATGGAAAATGGCCTCCATTTCTGGCCACTCGCCCTGACCAAGAGGGTGGTGCCCAGCAAGAAATTTGCAAGCTTTGCTGGATTGCTCCAAATCGAAAGCTGCCACTTGTTGTTGTTCTATTTCTCTAGAGTCCCATCATGCTGTTCTCAGATTGCTAAAGTCCATACCTCCTCGGTGTGTTCTTATGGCTGCAGATCTTCACAGCACAGACGCTTTCTTCTGCATGCTGTTCTTTCCCAGTTCAGGGCTCCTTCAAGGCTCTCCCTGAATGGCTACGCCGCCCCCTTTTATCCCAGTTCTCTTCAATGCTCACAGCTGCAGCCCATCAAGGACAACCAGGACCTGTGGGGCAAAGCCTCTAGACAGATATTCAAATAGAATCCATTTCCTCTACTCTAGCCAGTAAGTACTACCCTACAAGTCCTCAGAACCCCAAAGGCCACCTTTCATCTGACACCCAGACCCTGGGGAAAGGACTTCTTTTTCCCATGGCAAATGGCCTCCCTTGGCAGCCACTCACCCTGGCAGAAAGTGGGAGCCTAGCTAGAATGATGCAATCGTTGCTGGATTTTTCCAAAAGAAAAGCTGCCAGCAACTAGGGCCCTGGAAGTACTTAGAGCCTCAAACGCCACCTTGAACATATTCCTGAGACCCTGGGGAAAGGACTTCGTTTTTCCCATGGGAAATGGCCTTCATTTGTGGCCACTTGGCCTGGCAGGCAGGGCAGTGCCAAGCCAGGAATCTACAAACTGTGCTGGATCCTTCCAGAACGAAAGCTGCCAGCAACTAGGACCCTGCAAGTCCTTACAGCCCCAGATGCCACCAGTCATCTGACACCCAGAGCCTGGGCCAATGACTTCGTTTTCCCCATGGAAAATTGCCTCCATTTCTGGCCACTCGCCCTGACCAAGAGGGTGGTGCCCAGCAAGAAATTTGCAAGCTTTGCTGGATTGCTCCAAATCGAAAGCTACCACTTGTTGTTGTTCTATTTCTCTAGAGTCCCATCATGCTGTTCTCAGATTGCTAAAGTCCATACCTCCTCGGTGTGTTCTTATGGCTGCAGATCTTCACAGCACAGACGCTTTCTTCTGCATGCTGTTCTTTCCCAGTTCAGGGCTCCTTCAAGGCTCTCCCTGAATGGCTACGCCGCCCCCTTTTATCCCAGTTCTCTTCAATGCTCACAGCTGCAGCCCATCAAGGACAACCAGGACCTGTGGGACAGATATTCAAATAGAATCCATTTCCTCTACTCTAGCCAGTAAGTACTACCCTACAAGTCCTCAGAACCCCAAAGGCCACCTTTCATCTGACACCCAGACCCTGGGGAAAGGACTTCTTTTTCCCATGGCAAATGGCCTCCCTTGGCAGCCACTCACCCTGGCAGAAAGTGGGAGCCTAGCTAGAATGATGCAATCGTTGCTGGATTTTTCCAAAAGAAAAGCTGCCAGCAACTAGGGCCCTGGAAGTACTTAGAGCCTCAAACGCCACCTTGAACATATTACTGAGACCCTGGGGAAAGGACTTCGTTTTTCCCATGGGAAATGGCCTTCATTTGTGGCCACTTGGCCTGGCAGGCAGGGCAGTGCCAAGCCAGGAATCTACAAACTGTGCTGGATCCTTCCAGAACGAAAGCTGCCAGCAACTAGGACCCTGCAAGTCCTTACAGCCCCAGATGCCACCAGTCATCTGACACCCAGAGCCTGGGCCAATGACTTCGTTTTCCCCATGGAAAATGGCCTCCATTTCTGGCCACTCGCCCTGACCAAGAGGGTGGTGCCCAGCAAGAAATTTGCAAGCTTTGCTGGATTGCTCCAAATCTAAAGCTACCACTTGTTGTTGTTCTATTTCTCTAGAGTCCCATCATGCTGTTCTCAGATTGCTAAAGTCCATACCTCCTCGGTGTGTTCTTATGGCTGCAGATCTTCACAGCACAGACGCTTTCTTCTGCATGCTGTTCTTTCCCAGTTCAGGGCTCCTTCAAGGCTCTCCCTGAATGGCTACGCCGCCCCCTTTTATCCCAGTTCTCTTCAATGCTCACAGCTGCAGCCCATCAAGGACAACCAGGACCTGTGGGACAGATATTCAAATAGAATCCATTTCCTCTACTCTAGCCAGTAAGTAGTACCCTACAAGTCCTCAGAACCCCAAAGGCCACCTTTCATCTGACACCCAGACCCTGGGGAAAGGACTTCTTTTTCCCATGGCAAATGGCCTCCCTTGGCAGCCACTCACCCTGGCAGAAAGTGGGAGCCTAGCTAGAATGATGCAATCGTTGCTGGATTTTTCCAAAAGAAAAGCTGGCAGCAACTAGGGCCCTGGAAGTACTTAGAGCCTCAAACGCCACCTTGAACATATTCCTGAGACCCTGGGGAAAGGACTTCGTTTTTCCCATGGGAAATGGCCTTCATTTGTGGCCACTTGGCCTGGCAGGCAGGGCAGTGCCAAGCCAGGAATCTACAAACTGTGCTGGATCCTTCCAGAACGAAAGCTGCCAGCAACTAGGACCCTGCAAGTCCTTACAGCCCCAGATGCCACCAGTCATCTGACACCCAGAGCCTGGGCCAATGACTTCGTTTTCCCCATGGAAAATGGCCTCCATTTCTGGCCACTCGCCCTGACCAAGAGGGTGGTGCCCAGCAAGAAATTTGCAAGCTTTGCTGGATTGCTCCAAATCGAAAGCTACCACTTGTTGTTGTTCTATTTCTCTAGAGTCCCATCATGCTGTTCTCAGATTGCTAAAGTCCATACCTCCTCGGTGTGTTCTTATGGCTGCAGATCTTCACAGCACAGACGCTTTCTTCTGCATGCTGTTCTTTCCCAGTTCAGGGCTCCTTCAAGGCTCTCCCTGAATGGCTACGCCGCCCCCTTTTATCCCAGTTCTCTTCAATGCTCACAGCTGCAGCCCATCAAGGACAACCAGGACCTGTGGGGCAAAGCCTCTAGACAGATATTCAAATAGAATCCATTTCCTCTACTCTAGCCAGTAAGTACTACCCTACAAGTCCTCAGAACCCCAAAGGCCACCTTTCATCTGACACCCAGACCCTGGGGAAAGGACTTCTTTTTCCCATGGCAAATGGCCTCCCTTGGCAGCCACTCACCCTGGCAGAAAGTGGGAGCCTAGCTAGAATGATGCAATCGTTGCTGGATTTTTCCAAAAGAAAAGCTGGCAGCAGCTAGGGCCCTGGAAGTACTTAGAGCCTCAAACGCCACCTTGAACATATTCCTGAGACCCTGGGGAAAGGACTTCGTTTTTCCCATGGGAAATGGCCTTCATTTGTGGCCACTTGGCCTGGCAGGCAGGGCAGTGCCAAGCCAGGAATCTACAAACTGTGCTGGATCCTTCCAGAACGAAAGCTGCCAGCAACTAGGACCCTGCAAGTCCTTACAGCCCCAGATGCCACCAGTCATCTGACACCCAGAGCCTGGGCCAATGACTTCGTTTTCCCCATGGAAAATTGCCTCCATTTCTGGCCACTCGCCCTGACCAAGAGGGTGGTGCCCAGCAAGAAATTTGCAAGCTTTGCTGGATTGCTCCAAATCTAAAGCTACCACTTGTTGTTGTTCTATTTCTCTAGAGTCCCATCATGCTGTTCTCAGATTGCTAAAGTCCATACCTCCTCGGTGTGTTCTTATGGCTGCAGATCTTCACAGCACAGACGCTTTCTTCTGCATGCTGTTCTTTCCCAGTTCAGGGCTCCTTCAAGGCTCTCCCTGAATGGCTAAGCCGCCCCCTTTTATCCCAGTTCTCTTCAATGCTCACAGCTGCAGCCCATCAAGGACAACCAGGACCTGTGGGACAGATATTCAAATAGAATCCATTTCCTCTACTCTAGCCAGTAAGTAGTACCCTACAAGTCCTCAGAACCCCAAAGGCCACCTTTCATCTGACACCCAGACCCTGGGGAAAGGACTTCTTTTTCCCATGGCAAATGGCCTCCCTTGGCAGCCACTCACCCTGGCAGAAAGTGGGAGCCTAGCTAGAATGATGCAATCGTTGCTGGATTTTTCCAAAAGAAAAGCTGCCAGCAACTAGGGCCCTGGAAGTACTTAGAGCCTCAAACGCCACCTTGAACATATTCCTGAGACCCTGGGGAAAGGACTTCGTTTTTCCCATGGAAAATGGCCTTCATTTGTGGCCACTTGGCCTGGCAGGCAGGGCAGTGCCAAGCCAGGAATCTACAAACTGTGCTGGATCCTTCCAGAACGAAAGCTGCCAGCAACTAGGACCCTGCAAGTCCTTACAGCCCCAGATGCCACCAGTCATCTGACACCCAGAGCCTGGGCCAATGACTTCGTTTTCCCCATGGAAAATGGCCTCCATTTCTGGCCACTCGCCCTGACCAAGAGGGTGGTGCCCAGCAAGAAATTTGCAAGCTTTGCTGGATTGCTCCAAATCGAAAGCTGCCACTTGTTGTTGTTCTATTTCTCTAGAGTCCCATCATGCTGTTCTCAGATTGCTAAAGTCCATACCTCCTCGGTGTGTTCTTATGGCTGCAGATCTTCACAGCACAGACGCTTTCTTCTGCATGCTGTTCTTTCCCAGTTCAGGGCTCCTTCAAGGCTCTCCCTGAATGGCTAAGCCGCCCCCTTTTATCCCAGTTCTCTTCAATGCTCACAGCTGCAGCCCATCAAGGACAACCAGGACCTGTGGGGCAAAGCCTCTAGACAGATATTCAAATAGAATCCATTTCCTCTACTCTAGCCAGTAAGTACTACCCTACAAGTCCTCAGAACCCCAAAGGCCACCTTTCATCTGACACCCAGACCCTGGGGAAAGGACTTCTTTTTCCCATGGCAAATGGCCTCCCTTGGCAGCCACTCACCCTGGCAGAAAGTGGGAGCCTAGCTAGAATGATGCAATCGTTGCTGGATTTTTCCAAAAGAAAAGCTGGCAGCAACTAGGGCCCTGGAAGTACTTAGAGCCTCAAACGCCACCTTGAACATATTCCTGAGACCCTGGGGAAAGGACTTCGTTTTTCCCATGGGAAATGGCCTTCATTTGTGGCCACTTGGCCTGGCAGGCAGGGCAGTGCCAAGCCAGGAATCTACAAACTCTGCTGGATCCTTCCAGAACGAAAGCTGCCAGCAACTAGGACCCTGCAAGTCCTTACAGCCCCAGATGCCACCAGTCATCTGACACCCAGAGCCTGGGCCAATGACTTCGTTTTCCCCATGGAAAATTGCCTCCATTTCTGGCCACTCGCCCTGACCAAGAGGGTGGTGCCCAGCAAGAAATTTGCAAGCTTTGCTGGATTGCTCCAAATCGAAAGCTACCACTTGTTGTTGTTCTATTTCTCTAGAGTCCCATCATGCTGTTCTCAGATTGCTAAAGTCCATACCTCCTCGGTGTGTTCTTATGGCTGCAGATCTTCACAGCACAGACGCTTTCTTCTGCATGCTGTTCTTTCCCAGTTCAGGGCTCCTTCAAGGCTCTCCCTGAATGGCTACGCCGCCCCCTTTTATCCCAGTTCTCTTCAATGCTCACAGCTGCAGCCCATCAAGGACAACCAGGACCTGTGGGACAGATATTCAAATAGAATCCATTTCCTCTACTCTAGCCAGTAAGTACTACCCTACAAGTCCTCAGAACCCCAAAGGCCACCTTTCATCTGACACCCAGACCCTGGGGAAAGGACTTCTTTTTCCCATGGCAAATGGCCTCCCTTGGCAGCCACTCACCCTGGCAGAAAGTGGGAGCCTAGCTAGAATGATGCAATCGTTGCTGGATTTTTCCAAAAGAAAAGCTGGCAGCAACTAGGGCCCTGGAAGTACTTAGAGCCTCAAACGCCACCTTGAACATATTCCTGAGACCCTGGGGAAAGGACTTCGTTTTTCCCATGGAAAATGGCCTTCATTTGTGGCCACTCTGCCTGGCAGGCAGGGCAGTGCCAAGCCAGGAATCTACAAACTCTGCTGGATCCTTCCAGAACGAAAGCTGCCAGCAACTAGGACCCTGCAAGTCCTTAGAGCCCCAGATGCCACCTGTCATCTGACACCCAGAGCCTGGGCCAATGACTTCGTTTTCCCCATGGAAAATGGCCTCCATTTCTGGCCACTCGCCCTGACCAAGAGGGTGGTGCCCAGCAAGAAATTTGCAAGCTTTGCTGGATTGCTCCAAATCGAAACCTGCCACTTGTTGTTCTTCTATTTCTCTAGAGTCCCATCATGCTGTTCTCAGATTGCTAAAGTCCATACCTCCTCGGTGTGTTCTTATGGCTGCAGATCTTCACAGCACAGACGCTTTCTTCTGCATGCTGTTCTTTCCCAGTTCAGGGCTCCTTCAAGGCTCTCCCTGAATGGCTACGCCGCCCCCTTTTATCCCAGTTCTCTTCAATGCTCACAGCTGCAGCCCATCAAGGACAACCAGGACCTGTGGGGCAAAGCCTCTAGACAGATATTCAAATAGAATCCATTTCCTCTACTCTAGCCAGTAAGTACTACCCTACAAGTCCTCAGAACCCCAAAGGCCACCTTTCATCTGACACCCAGACCCTGGGGAAAGGACTTCTTTTTCCCATGGCAAATGGCCTCCCTTGGCAGCCACTCACCCTGGCAGAAAGTGGGAGCCTAGCTAGAATGATGCAATCGTTGCTGGATTTTTCCAAAAGAAAAGCTGCCAGCAACTAGGGCCCTGGAAGTACTTAGAGCCTCAAACGCCACCTTGAACATATTCCTGAGACCCTGGGGAAAGGACTTCGTTTTTCCCATGGGAAATGGCCTTCATTTGTGGCCACTCTGCCTGGCAGGCAGGGCAGTGCCAAGCCAGGAATCTACAAACTGTGCTGGATCCTTCCAGAACGAAAGCTGCCAGCAACTAGGACCCTGCAAGTCCTTAGAGCCCCAGATGCCACCTGTCATCTGACACCCAGAGCCTGGGCCAATGACTTCGTTTTCCCCATGGAAAATGGCCTCCATTTCTGGCCACTCGCCCTGACCAAGAGGGTGGTGCCCAGCAAGAAATTTGCAAGCTTTGCTGGATTGCTCCAAATCGAAAGCTGCCACTTGTTGTTCTTCTATTTCTCTAGAGTCCCATAATGCTGTTCTCAGATTGCTAAAGTCCATACCTCCTCGGTGTGTTCTTATGGCTGCAGATCTTCACAGCACAGACGCTTTCTTCTGCATGCTGTTCTTTCCCAGTTCAGGGCTCCTTCAAGGCTCTCCCTGAATGGCTACGCCGCCCCCTTTTATCCCAGTTCTCTTCAATGCTCACAGCTGCAGCCCATCAAGGACAACCAGGACCTGTGGGGCAAAGCCTCTAGACAGATATTCAAATAGAATCCATTTCCTCTACTCTAGCCAGTAAGTACTACCCTACAAGTCCTCAGAACCCCAAAGGCCACCTTTCATCTGACACCCAGACCCTGGGGAAAGGACTTCTTTTTCCCATGGCAAATGGCCTCCCTTGGCAGCCACTCACCCTGGCAGAAAGTGGGAGCCTAGCTAGAATGATGCAATCGTTGCTGGATTTTTCCAAAAGAAAAGCTGGCAGCAACTAGGGCCCTGGAAGTACTTAGAGCCTCAAACGCCACCTTGAACATATTCCTGAGACCCTGGGGAAAGGACTTCGTTTTTCCCATGGAAAATGGCCTTCATTTGTGGCCACTCTGCCTGGCAGGCAGGGCAGTGCCAAGCCAGGAATCTACAAACTGTGCTGGATCCTTCCAGAACGAAAGCTGCCAGCAACTAGGACCCTGCAAGTCCTTACAGCCCCAGATGCCACCAGTCATCTGACACCCAGAGCCTGGGCCAATGACTTCGTTTTCCCCATGGAAAATGGCCTCCATTTCTGGCCACTCGCCCTGACCAAGAGGGTGGTGCCCAGCAAGAAATTTGCAAGCTTTGCTGGATTGCTCCAAATCGAAACCTGCCACTTGTTGTTCTTCTATTTCTCTAGAGTCCCATCATGCTGTTCTCAGATTGCTAAAGTCCATACCTCCTCGGTGTGTTCTTATGGCTGCAGATCTTCACAGCACAGACGCTTTCTTCTGCATGCTGTTCTTTCCCAGTTCAGGGCTCCTTCAAGGCTCTCCCTGAATGGCTACGCCGCCCCCTTTTATCCCAGTTCTCTTCAATGCTCACAGCTGCAGCCCATCAAGGACAACCAGGACCTGTGGGGCAAAGCCTCTAGACAGATATTCAAATAGAATCCATTTCCTCTACTCTAGCCAGTAAGTACTACCCTACAAGTCCTCAGAACCCCAAAGGCCACCTTTCATCTGACACCCAGACCCTGGGGAAAGGACTTCTTTTTCCCATGGCAAATGGCCTCCCTTGGCAGCCACTCACCCTGGCAGAAAGTGGGAGCCTAGCTAGAATGATGCAATCGTTGCTGGATTTTTCCAAAAGAAAAGCTGCCAGCAACTAGGGCCCTGGAAGTACTTAGAGCCTCAAACGCCACCTTGAACATATTCCTGAGACCCTGGGGAAAGGACTTCGTTTTTCCCATGGGAAATGGCCTTCATTTGTGGCCACTTGGCCTGGCAGGCAGGGCAGTGCCAAGCCAGGAATCTACAAACTCTGCTGGATCCTTCCAGAACGAAAGCTGCCAGCAACTAGGACCCTGCAAGTCCTTACAGCCCCAGATGCCACCAGTCATCTGACACCCAGAGCCTGGGCCAATGACTTCGTTTTCCCCATGGAAAATGGCCTCCATTTCTGGCCACTCGCCCTGACCAAGAGGGTGGTGCCCAGCAAGAAATTTGCAAGATTTGCTGGATTGCTCCAAATCGAAAGCTGCCACTTGTTGTTGTTCTATTTCTCTAGAGTCCCATCATGCTGTTCTCAGATTGCTAAAGTCCATACCTCCTCGGTGTGTTCTTATGGCTGCAGATCTTCACAGCACAGACGCTTTCTTCTGCATGCTGTTCTTTCCCAGTTCAGGGCTCCTTCAAGGCTCTCCCTGAATGGCTAAGCCGCCCCCTTTTATCCCAGTTCTCTTCAATGCTCACAGCTGCAGCCCATCAAGGACAACCAGGACCTGTGGGGCAAAGCCTCTAGACAGATATTCAAATAGAATCCATTTCCTCTACTCTAGCCAGTAAGTACTACCCTACAAGTCCTCAGAACCCCAAAGGCCACCTTTCATCTGACACCCAGACCCTGGGGAAAGGACTTCTTTTTCCCATGGCAAATGGCCTCCCTTGGCAGCCACTCACCCTGGCAGAAAGTGGGAGCCTAGCTAGAATGATGCAATCGTTGCTGGATTTTTCCAAAAGAAAAGCTGGCAGCAACTAGGGCCCTGGAAGTACTTAGAGCCTCAAACGCCACCTTGAACATATTACTGAGACCCTGGGGAAAGGACTTCGTTTTTCCCATGGAAAATGGCCTTCATTTCTGGCCACTTGGCCTGGCAGGCAGGGCAGTGCCAAGCCAGGAATCTACAAACTCTGCTGGATCCTTCCAGAACGAAAGCTGCCAGCAACTAGGACCCTGCAAGTCCTTACAGCCCCAGATGCCACCAGTCATCTGACACCCAGAGCCTGGGCCAATGACTTCGTTTTCCCCATGGAAAATGGCCTCCATTTCTGGCCACTCGCCCTGACCAAGAGGGTGGTGCCCAGCAAGAAATTTGCAAGCTTTGCTGGATTGCTCCAAATCGAAAGCTGCCACTTGTTGTTGTTCTATTTCTCTAGAGTCCCATCATGCTGTTCTCAGATTGCTAAAGTCCATACCTCCTCGGTGTGTTCTTATGGCTGCAGATCTTCACAGCACAGACGCTTTCTTCTGCATGCTGTTCTTTCCCAGTTCAGGGCTCCTTCAAGGCTCTCCCTGAATGGCTAAGCCGCCCCCTTTTATCCCAGTTCTCTTCAATGCTCACAGCTGCAGCCCATCAAGGACAACCAGGACCTGTGGGACAGATATTCAAATAGAATCCATTTCCTCTACTCTAGCCAGTAAGTACTACCCTACAAGTCCTCAGAACCCCAAAGGCCACCTTTCATCTGACACCCAGACCCTGGGGAAAGGACTTCTTTTTCCCATGGCAAATGGCCTCCCTTGGCAGCCACTCACCCTGGCAGAAAGTGGGAGCCTAGCTAGAATGATGCAATCGTTGCTGGATTTTTCCAAAAGAAAAGCTGCCAGCAACTAGGGCCCTGGAAGTACTTAGAGCCTCAAACGCCACCTTGAACATATTCCTGAGACCCTGGGGAAAGGACTTCGTTTTTCCCATGGAAAATGGCCTTCATTTCTGGCCACTCTGCCTGGCAGGCAGGGCAGTGCCAAGCCAGGAATCTACAAACTGTGCTGGATCCTTCCAGAACGAAAGCTGCCAGCAACTAGGACCCTGCAAGTCCTTACAGCCCCAGATGCCACCAGTCATCTGACACCCAGAGCCTGGGCCAATGACTTCGTTTTCCCCATGGAAAATGGCCTCCATTTCTGGCCACTCGCCCTGACCAAGAGGGTGGTGCCCAGCAAGAAATTTGCAAGCTTTGCTGGATTGCTCCAAATCTAAAGCTACCACTTGTTGTTGTTCTATTTCTCTAGAGTCCCATCATGCTGTTCTCAGATTGCTAAAGTCCATACCTCCTCGGTGTGTTCTTATGGCTGCAGATCTTCACAGCACAGACGCTTTCTTCTGCATGCTGTTCTTTCCCAGTTCAGGGCTCCTTCAAGGCTCTCCCTGAATGGCTACGCCGCCCCCTTTTATCCCAGTTCTCTTCAATGCTCACAGCTGCAGCCCATCAAGGACAACCAGGACCTGTGGGACAGATATTCAAATAGAATCCATTTCCTCTACTCTAGCCAGTAAGTAGTACCCTACAAGTCCTCAGAACCCCAAAGGCCACCTTTCATCTGACACCCAGACCCTGGGGAAAGGACTTCTTTTTCCCATGGCAAATGGCCTCCCTTGGCAGCCACTCACCCTGGCAGAAAGTGGGAGCCTAGCTAGAATGATGCAATCGTTGCTGGATTTTTCCAAAAGAAAAGCTGCCAGCAACTAGGGCCCTGGAAGTACTTAGAGCCTCAAACGCCACCTTGAACATATTCCTGAGACCCTGGGGAAAGGACTTCGTTTTTCCCATGGAAAATGGCCTTCATTTGTGGCCACTTGGCCTGGCAGGCAGGGCAGTGCCAAGCCAGGAATCTACAAACTCTGCTGGATCCTTCCAGAACGAAAGCTGCCAGCAACTAGGACCCTGCAAGTCCTTACAGCCCCAGATGCCACCAGTCATCTGACACCCAGAGCCTGGGCCAATGACTTCGTTTTCCCCATGGAAAATGGCCTCCATTTCTGGCCACTCGCCCTGACCAAGAGGGTGGTGCCCAGCAAGAAATTTGCAAGCTTTGCTGGATTGCTCCAAATCGAAAGCTGCCACTTGTTGTTGTTCTATTTCTCTAGAGTCCCATCATGCTGTTCTCAGATTGCTAAAGTCCATACCTCCTCGGTGTGTTCTTATGGCTGCAGATCTTCACAGCACAGACGCTTTCTTCTGCATGCTGTTCTTTCCCAGTTCAGGGCTCCTTCAAGGCTCTCCCTGAATGGCTAAGCCGCCCCCTTTTATCCCAGTTCTCTTCAATGCTCACAGCTGCAGCCCATCAAGGACAACCAGGACCTGTGGGGCAAAGCCTCTAGACAGATATTCAAATAGAATCCATTTCCTCTACTCTAGCCAGTAAGTACTACCCTACAAGTCCTCAGAACCCCAAAGGCCACCTTTCATCTGACACCCAGACCCTGGGGAAAGGACTTCTTTTTCCCATGGCAAATGGCCTCCCTTGGCAGCCACTCACCCTGGCAGAAAGTGGGAGCCTAGCTAGAATGATGCAATCGTTGCTGGATTTTTCCAAAAGAAAAGCTGCCAGCAACTAGGGCCCTGGAAGTACTTAGAGCCTCAAACGCCACCTTGAACATATTCCTGAGACCCTGGGGAAAGGACTTCGTTTTTCCCATGGGAAATGGCCTTCATTTGTGGCCACTTGGCCTGGCAGGCAGGGCAGTGCCAAGCCAGGAATCTACAAACTGTGCTGGATCCTTCCAGAACGAAAGCTGCCAGCAACTAGGACCCTGCAAGTCCTTAGAGCCCCAGATGCCACCAGTCATCTGACACCCAGAGCC
The DNA here is from genome assembly GCF_051311805.1 of Agelaius phoeniceus. Taxonomy (NCBI): domain Eukaryota; kingdom Metazoa; phylum Chordata; class Aves; order Passeriformes; family Icteridae; genus Agelaius; species Agelaius phoeniceus. The sequence continues at coordinate 7,558,491 of NC_135289.1, read as the reverse complement.
TGGGCCAATGACTTCGTTTTCCCCATGGAAAATGGCCTCCATTTCTGGCCACTCGCCCTGACCAAGAGGGTGGTGCCCAGCAAGAAATTTGCAAGCTTTGCTGGATTGCTCCAAATCGAAAGCTACCACTTGTTGTTGTTCTATTTCTCTAGAGTCCCATCATGCTGTTCTCAGATTGCTAAAGTCCATACCTCCTCGGTGTGTTCTTATGGCTGCAGATCTTCACAGCACAGACGCTTTCTTCTGCATGCTGTTCTTTCCCAGTTCAGGGCTCCTTCAAGGCTCTCCCTGAATGGCTACGCCGCCCCCTTTTATCCCAGTTCTCTTCAATGCTCACAGCTGCAGCTCATCAAGGACAACCAGGACCTGTGGGACAGATATTCAAATAGAATCCATTTCCTCTACTCTAGCCAGTAAGTACTACCCTACAAGTCCTCAGAACCCCAAAGGCCACCTTTCATCTGACACCCAGACCCTGGGGAAAGGACTTCTTTTTCCCATGGCAAATGGCCTCCCTTGGCAGCCACTCACCCTGGCAGAAAGTGGGAGCCTAGCTAGAATGATGCAATCGTTGCTGGATTTTTCCAAAAGAAAAGCTGGCAGCAACTAGGGCCCTGGAAGTACTTAGAGCCTCAAACGCCACCTTGAACATATTCCTGAGACCCTGGGGAAAGGACTTCGTTTTTCCCATGGGAAATGGCCTTCATTTGTGGCCACTTGGCCTGGCAGGCAGGGCAGTGCCAAGCCAGGAATCTACAAACTCTGCTGGATCCTTCCAGAACGAAAGCTGCCAGCAACTAGGACCCTGCAAGTCCTTAGAGCCCCAGATGCCACCAGTCATCTGACACCCAGAGCCTGGGCCAATGACTTCGTTTTCCCCATGGAAAATGGCCTCCATTTCTGGCCACTCGCCCTGACCAAGAGGGTGGTGCCCAGCAAGAAATTTGCAAGCTTTGCTGGATTGCTCCAAATCTAAAGCTACCACTTGTTGTTGTTCTATTTCTCTAGAGTCCCATCATGCTGTTCTCAGATTGCTAAAGTCCATACCTCCTCGGTGTGTTCTTATGGCTGCAGATCTTCACAGCACAGACGCTTTCTTCTGCATGCTGTTCTTTCCCAGTTCAGGGCTCCTTCAAGGCTCTCCCTGAATGGCTAAGCCGCCCCCTTTTATCCCAGTTCTCTTCAATGCTCACAGCTGCAGCCCATCAAGGACAACCAGGACCTGTGGGGCAAAGCCTCTAGACAGATATTCAAATAGAATCCATTTCCTCTACTCTAGCCAGTAAGTACTACCCTACAAGTCCTCAGAACCCCAAAGGCCACCTTTCATCTGACACCCAGACCCTGGGGAAAGGACTTCTTTTTCCCATGGCAAATGGCCTCCCTTGGCAGCCACTCACCCTGGCAGAAAGTGGGAGCCTAGCTAGAATGATGCAATCGTTGCTGGATTTTTCCAAAAGAAAAGCTGCCAGCAACTAGGGCCCTGGAAGTACTTAGAGCCTCAAACGCCACCTTGAACATATTCCTGAGACCCTGGGGAAAGGACTTCGTTTTTCCCATGGAAAATGGCCTTCATTTGTGGCCACTTGGCCTGGCAGGCAGGGCAGTGCCAAGCCAGGAATCTACAAACTCTGCTGGATCCTTCCAGAACGAAAGCTGCCAGCAACTAGGACCCTGCAAGTCCTTACAGCCCCAGATGCCACCAGTCATCTGACACCCAGAGCCTGGGCCAATGACTTCGTTTTCCCCATGGAAAATTGCCTCCATTTCTGGCCACTCGCCCTGACCAAGAGGGTGGTGCCCAGCAAGAAATTTGCAAGCTTTGCTGGATTGCTCCAAATCGAAAGCTACCACTTGTTGTTGTTCTATTTCTCTAGAGTCCCATCATGCTGTTCTCAGATTGCTAAAGTCCATACCTCCTCGGTGTGTTCTTATGGCTGCAGATCTTCACAGCACAGACGCTTTCTTCTGCATGCTGTTCTTTCCCAGTTCAGGGCTCCTTCAAGGCTCTCCCTGAATGGCTACGCCGCCCCCTTTTATCCCAGTTCTCTTCAATGCTCACAGCTGCAGCCCATCAAGGACAACCAGGACCTGTGGGACAGATATTCAAATAGAATCCATTTCCTCTACTCTAGCCAGTAAGTACTACCCTACAAGTCCTCAGAACCCCAAAGGCCACCTTTCATCTGACACCCAGACCCTGGGGAAAGGACTTCTTTTTCCCATGGCAAATGGCCTCCCTTGGCAGCCACTCACCCTGGCAGAAAGTGGGAGCCTAGCTAGAATGATGCAATCGTTGCTGGATTTTTCCAAAAGAAAAGCTGCCAGCAACTAGGGCCCTGGAAGTACTTAGAGCCTCAAACGCCACCTTGAACATATTACTGAGACCCTGGGGAAAGGACTTCGTTTTTCCCATGGAAAATGGCCTTCATTTCTGGCCACTTGGCCTGGCAGGCAGGGCAGTGCCAAGCCAGGAATCTACAAACTGTGCTGGATCCTTCCAGAACGAAAGCTGCCAGCAACTAGGACCCTGCAAGTCCTTACAGCCCCAGATGCCACCAGTCATCTGACACCCAGAGCCTGGGCCAATGACTTCGTTTTCCCCATGGAAAATTGCCTCCATTTCTGGCCACTCGCCCTGACCAAGAGGGTGGTGCCCAGCAAGAAATTTGCAAGCTTTGCTGGATTGCTCCAAATCTAAAGCTGCCACTTGTTGTTGTTCTATTTCTCTAGAGTCCCATCATGCTGTTCTCAGATTGCTAAAGTCCATACCTCCTCGGTGTGTTCTTATGGCTGCAGATCTTCACAGCACAGACGCTTTCTTCTGCATGCTGTTCTTTCCCAGTTCAGGGCTCCTTCAAGGCTCTCCCTGAATGGCTACGCCGCCCCCTTTTATCCCAGTTCTCTTCAATGCTCACAGCTGCAGCCCATCAAGGACAACCAGGACCTGTGGGACAGATATTCAAATAGAATCCATTTCCTCTACTCTAGCCAGTAAGTACTACCCTACAAGTCCTCAGAACCCCAAAGGCCACCTTTCATCTGACACCCAGACCCTGGGGAAAGGACTTCTTTTTCCCATGGCAAATGGCCTCCCTTGGCAGCCACTCACCCTGGCAGAAAGTGGGAGCCTAGCTAGAATGATGCAATCGTTGCTGGATTTTTCCAAAAGAAAAGCTGCCAGCAACTAGGGCCCTGGAAGTACTTAGAGCCTCAAACGCCACCTTGAACATATTCCTGAGACCCTGGGGAAAGGACTTCGTTTTTCCCATGGAAAATGGCCTTCATTTCTGGCCACTCTGCCTGGCAGGCAGGGCAGTGCCAAGCCAGGAATCTACAAACTCTGCTGGATCCTTCCAGAACGAAAGCTGCCAGCAACTAGGACCCTGCAAGTCCTTAGAGCCCCAGATGCCACCTGTCATCTGACACCCAGAGCCTGGGCCAATGACTTCGTTTTCCCCATGGAAAATGGCCTCCATTTCTGGCCACTCGCCCTGACCAAGAGGGTGGTGCCCAGCAAGAAATTTGCAAGCTTTGCTGGATTGCTCCAAATCTAAAGCTGCCACTTGTTGTTGTTCTATTTCTCTAGAGTCCCATCATGCTGTTCTCAGATTGCTAAAGTCCATACCTCCTCGGTGTGTTCTTATGGCTGCAGATCTTCACAGCACAGACGCTTTCTTCTGCATGCTGTTCTTTCCCAGTTCAGGGCTCCTTCAAGGCTCTCCCTGAATGGCTACGCCGCCCCCTTTTATCCCAGTTCTCTTCAATGCTCACAGCTGCAGCCCATCAAGGACAACCAGGACCTGTGGGACAGATATTCAAATAGAATCCATTTCCTCTACTCTAGCCAGTAAGTACTACCCTACAAGTCCTCAGAACCCCAAAGGCCACCTTTCATCTGACACCCAGACCCTGGGGAAAGGACTTCTTTTTCCCATGGCAAATGGCCTCCCTTGGCAGCCACTCACCCTGGCAGAAAGTGGGAGCCTAGCTAGAATGATGCAATCGTTGCTGGATTTTTCCAAAAGAAAAGCTGGCAGCAACTAGGGCCCTGGAAGTACTTAGAGCCTCAAACGCCACCTTGAACATATTACTGAGACCCTGGGGAAAGGACTTCGTTTTTCCCATGGAAAATGGCCTTCATTTCTGGCCACTTGGCCTGGCAGGCAGGGCAGTGCCAAGCCAGGAATCTACAAACTGTGCTGGATCCTTCCAGAACGAAAGCTGCCAGCAACTAGGACCCTGCAAGTCCTTACAGCCCCAGATGCCACCAGTCATCTGACACCCAGAGCCTGGGCCAATGACTTCGTTTTCCCCATGGAAAATTGCCTCCATTTCTGGCCACTCGCCCTGACCAAGAGGGTGGTGCCCAGCAAGAAATTTGCAAGCTTTGCTGGATTGCTCCAAATCTAAAGCTGCCACTTGTTGTTGTTCTATTTCTCTAGAGTCCCATCATGCTGTTCTCAGATTGCTAAAGTCCATACCTCCTCGGTGTGTTCTTATGGCTGCAGATCTTCACAGCACAGACGCTTTCTTCTGCATGCTGTTCTTTCCCAGTTCAGGGCTCCTTCAAGGCTCTCCCTGAATGGCTAAGCCGCCCCCTTTTATCCCAGTTCTCTTCAATGCTCACAGCTGCAGCCCATCAAGGACAACCAGGACCTGTGGGGCAAAGCCTCTAGACAGATATTCAAATAGAATCCATTTCCTCTACTCTAGCCAGTAAGTACTACCCTACAAGTCCTCAGAACCCCAAAGGCCACCTTTCATCTGACACCCAGACCCTGGGGAAAGGACTTCTTTTTCCCATGGCAAATGGCCTCCCTTGGCAGCCACTCACCCTGGCAGAAAGTGGGAGCCTAGCTAGAATGATGCAATCGTTGCTGGATTTTTCCAAAAGAAAAGCTGGCAGCAACTAGGGCCCTGGAAGTACTTAGAGCCTCAAACGCCACCTTGAACATATTCCTGAGACCCTGGGGAAAGGACTTCGTTTTTCCCATGGGAAATGGCCTTCATTTGTGGCCACTTGGCCTGGCAGGCAGGGCAGTGCCAAGCCAGGAATCTACAAACTCTGCTGGATCCTTCCAGAACGAAAGCTGCCAGCAACTAGGACCCTGCAAGTCCTTACAGCCCCAGATGCCACCAGTCATCTGACACCCAGAGCCTGGGCCAATGACTTCGTTTTCCCCATGGAAAATGGCCTCCATTTCTGGCCACTCGCCCTGACCAAGAGGGTGGTGCCCAGCAAGAAATTTGCAAGCTTTGCTGGATTGCTCCAAATCTAAAGCTACCACTTGTTGTTGTTCTATTTCTCTAGAGTCCCATCATGCTGTTCTCAGATTGCTAAAGTCCATACCTCCTCGGTGTGTTCTTATGGCTGCAGATCTTCACAGCACAGACGCTTTCTTCTGCATGCTGTTCTTTCCCAGTTCAGGGCTCCTTCAAGGCTCTCCCTGAATGGCTACGCCGCCCCCTTTTATCCCAGTTCTCTTCAATGCTCACAGCTGCAGCCCATCAAGGACAACCAGGACCTGTGGGACAGATATTCAAATAGAATCCATTTCCTCTACTCTAGCCAGTAAGTACTACCCTACAAGTCCTCAGAACCCCAAAGGCCACCTTTCATCTGACACCCAGACCCTGGGGAAAGGACTTCTTTTTCCCATGGCAAATGGCCTCCCTTGGCAGCCACTCACCCTGGCAGAAAGTGGGAGCCTAGCTAGAATGATGCAATCGTTGCTGGATTTTTCCAAAAGAAAAGCTGCCAGCAACTAGGGCCCTGGAAGTACTTAGAGCCTCAAACGCCACCTTGAACATATTACTGAGACCCTGGGGAAAGGACTTCGTTTTTCCCATGGAAAATGGCCTTCATTTCTGGCCACTTGGCCTGGCAGGCAGGGCAGTGCCAAGCCAGGAATCTACAAACTGTGCTGGATCCTTCCAGAACGAAAGCTGCCAGCAACTAGGACCCTGCAAGTCCTTACAGCCCCAGATGCCACCAGTCATCTGACACCCAGAGCCTGGGCCAATGACTTCGTTTTCCCCATGGAAAATGGCCTCCATTTCTGGCCACTCGCCCTGACCAAGAGGGTGGTGCCCAGCAAGAAATTTGCAAGCTTTGCTGGATTGCTCCAAATCTAAAGCTACCACTTGTTGTTGTTCTATTTCTCTAGAGTCCCATCATGCTGTTCTCAGATTGCTAAAGTCCATACCTCCTCGGTGTGTTCTTATGGCTGCAGATCTTCACAGCACAGACGCTTTCTTCTGCATGCTGTTCTTTCCCAGTTCAGGGCTCCTTCAAGGCTCTCCCTGAATGGCTAAGCCGCCCCCTTTTATCCCAGTTCTCTTCAATGCTCACAGCTGCAGCCCATCAAGGACAACCAGGACCTGTGGGGCAAAGCCTCTAGACAGATATTCAAATAGAATCCATTTCCTCTACTCTAGCCAGTAAGTACTACCCTACAAGTCCTCAGAACCCCAAAGGCCACCTTTCATCTGACACCCAGACCCTGGGGAAAGGACTTCTTTTTCCCATGGCAAATGGCCTCCCTTGGCAGCCACTCACCCTGGCAGAAAGTGGGAGCCTAGCTAGAATGATGCAATCGTTGCTGGATTTTTCCAAAAGAAAAGCTGCCAGCAACTAGGGCCCTGGAAGTACTTAGAGCCTCAAACGCCACCTTGAACATATTCCTGAGACCCTGGGGAAAGGACTTCGTTTTTCCCATGGAAAATGGCCTTCATTTCTGACCACTCTGCCTGGCAGGCAGGGCAGTGCCAAGCCAGGAATCTACAAACTCTGCTGGATCCTTCCAGAACGAAAGCTGCCAGCAACTAGGACCCTGCAAGTCCTTAGAGCCCCAGATGCCACCAGTCATCTGACACCCAGAGCCTGGGCCAATGACTTCGTTTTCCCCATGGAAAATGGCCTCCATTTCTGGCCACTCGCCCTGACCAAGAGGGTGGTGCCCAGCAAGAAATTTGCAAGCTTTGCTGGATTGCTCCAAATCTAAAGCTGCCACTTGTTGTTGTTCTATTTCTCTAGAGTCCCATCATGCTGTTCTCAGATTGCTAAAGTCCATACCTCCTCGGTGTGTTCTTATGGCTGCAGATCTTCACAGCACAGACGCTTTCTTCTGCATGCTGTTCTTTCCCAGTTCAGGGCTCCTTCAAGGCTCTCCCTGAATGGCTACGCCGCCCCCTTTTATCCCAGTTCTCTTCAATGCTCACAGCTGCAGCCCATCAAGGACAACCAGGACCTGTGGGACAGATATTCAAATAGAATCCATTTCCTCTACTCTAGCCAGTAAGTACTACCCTACAAGTCCTCAGAACCCCAAAGGCCACCTTTCATCTGACACCCAGACCCTGGGGAAAGGACTTCTTTTTCCCATGGCAAATGGCCTCCCTTGGCAGCCACTCACCCTGGCAGAAAGTGGGAGCCTAGCTAGAATGATGCAATCGTTGCTGGATTTTTCCAAAAGAAAAGCTGGCAGCAACTAGGGCCCTGGAAGTACTTAGAGCCTCAAACGCCACCTTGAACATATTCCTGAGACCCTGGGGAAAGGACTTCGTTTTTCCCATGGAAAATGGCCTTCATTTGTGGCCACTTGGCCTGGCAGGCAGGGCAGTGCCAAGCCAGGAATCTACAAACTGTGCTGGATCCTTCCAGAACGAAAGCTGCCAGCAACTAGGACCCTGCAAGTCCTTACAGCCCCAGATGCCACCAGTCATCTGACACCCAGAGCCTGGGCCAATGACTTCGTTTTCCCCATGGAAAATGGCCTCCATTTCTGGCCACTCGCCCTGACCAAGAGGGTGGTGCCCAGCAAGAAATTTGCAAGCTTTGCTGGATTGCTCCAAATCGAAAGCTGCCACTTGTTGTTGTTCTATTTCTCTAGAGTCCCATCATGCTGTTCTCAGATTGCTAAAGTCCATACCTCCTCGGTGTGTTCTTATGGCTGCAGATCTTCACAGCACAGACGCTTTCTTCTGCATGCTGTTCTTTCCCAGTTCAGGGCTCCTTCAAGGCTCTCCCTGAATGGCTAAGCCGCCCCCTTTTATCCCAGTTCTCTTCAATGCTCACAGCTGCAGCCCATCAAGGACAACCAGGACCTGTGGGGCAAAGCCTCTAGACAGATATTCAAATAGAATCCATTTCCTCTACTCTAGCCAGTAAGTACTACCCTACAAGTCCTCAGAACCCCAAAGGCCACCTTTCATCTGACACCCAGACCCTGGGGAAAGGACTTCTTTTTCCCATGGCAAATGGCCTCCCTTGGCAGCCACTCACCCTGGCAGAAAGTGGGAGCCTAGCTAGAATGATGCAATCGTTGCTGGATTTTTCCAAAAGAAAAGCTGGCAGCAACTAGGGCCCTGGAAGTACTTAGAGCCTCAAACGCCACCTTGAACATATTCCTGAGACCCTGGGGAAAGGACTTCGTTTTTCCCATGGAAAATGGCCTTCATTTGTGGCCACTTGGCCTGGCAGGCAGGGCAGTGCCAAGCCAGGAATCTACAAACTGTGCTGGATCCTTCCAGAACGAAAGCTGCCAGCAACTAGGACCCTGCAAGTCCTTACAGCCCCAGATGCCACCAGTCATCTGACACCCAGAGCCTGGGCCAATGACTTCGTTTTCCCCATGGAAAATTGCCTCCATTTCTGGCCACTCGCCCTGACCAAGAGGGTGGTGCCCAGCAAGAAATTTGCAAGCTTTGCTGGATTGCTCCAAATCGAAAGCTACCACTTGTTGTTGTTCTATTTCTCTAGAGTCCCATCATGCTGTTCTCAGATTGCTAAAGTCCATACCTCCTCGGTGTGTTCTTATGGCTGCAGATCTTCACAGCACAGACGCTTTCTTCTGCATGCTGTTCTTTCCCAGTTCAGGGCTCCTTCAAGGCTCTCCCTGAATGGCTACGCCGCCCCCTTTTATCCCAGTTCTCTTCAATGCTCACAGCTGCAGCCCATCAAGGACAACCAGGACCTGTGGGACAGATATTCAAATAGAATCCATTTCCTCTACTCTAGCCAGTAAGTACTACCCTACAAGTCCTCAGAACCCCAAAGGCCACCTTTCATCTGACACCCAGACCCTGGGGAAAGGACTTCTTTTTCCCATGGCAAATGGCCTCCCTTGGCAGCCACTCACCCTGGCAGAAAGTGGGAGCCTAGCTAGAATGATGCAATCGTTGCTGGATTTTTCCAAAAGAAAAGCTGGCAGCAACTAGGGCCCTGGAAGTACTTAGAGCCTCAAACGCCACCTTGAACATATTCCTGAGACCCTGGGGAAAGGACTTCGTTTTTCCCATGGAAAATGGCCTTCATTTGTGGCCACTTGGCCTGGCAGGCAGGGCAGTGCCAAGCCAGGAATCTACAAACTCTGCTGGATCCTTCCAGAACGAAAGCTGCCAGCAACTAGGACCCTGCAAGTCCTTACAGCCCCAGATGCCACCAGTCATCTGACACCCAGAGCCTGGGCCAATGACTTCGTTTTCCCCATGGAAAATGGCCTCCATTTCTGGCCACTCGCCCTGACCAAGAGGGTGGTGCCCAGCAAGAAATTTGCAAGCTTTGCTGGATTGCTCCAAATCTAAAGCTGCCACTTGTTGTTGTTCTATTTCTCTAGAGTCCCATCATGCTGTTCTCAGATTGCTAAAGTCCATACCTCCTCGGTGTGTTCTTATGGCTGCAGATCTTCACAGCACAGACGCTTTCTTCTGCATGCTGTTCTTTCCCAGTTCAGGGCTCCTTCAAGGCTCTCCCTGAATGGCTAAGCCGCCCCCTTTTATCCCAGTTCTCTTCAATGCTCACAGCTGCAGCCCATCAAGGACAACCAGGACCTGTGGGACAGATATTCAAATAGAATCCATTTCCTCTACTCTAGCCAGTAAGTAGTACCCTACAAGTCCTCAGAACCCCAAAGGCCACCTTTCATCTGACACCCAGACCCTGGGGAAAGGACTTCTTTTTCCCATGGCAAATGGCCTCCCTTGGCAGCCACTCACCCTGGCAGAAAGTGGGAGCCTAGCTAGAATGATGCAATCGTTGCTGGATTTTTCCAAAAGAAAAGCTGGCAGCAACTAGGGCCCTGGAAGTACTTAGAGCCTCAAACGCCACCTTGAACATATTCCTGAGACCCTGGGGAAAGGACTTCGTTTTTCCCATGGAAAATGGCCTTCATTTGTGGCCACTTGGCCTGGCAGGCAGGGCAGTGCCAAGCCAGGAATCTACAAACTCTGCTGGATCCTTCCAGAACGAAAGCTGCCAGCAACTAGGACCCTGCAAGTCCTTACAGCCCCAGATGCCACCAGTCATCTGACACCCAGAGCCTGGGCCAATGACTTCGTTTTCCCCATGGAAAATGGCCTCCATTTCTGGCCACTCGCCCTGACCAAGAGGGTGGTGCCCAGCAAGAAATTTGCAAGCTTTGCTGGATTGCTCCAAATCTAAAGCTGCCACTTGTTGTTGTTCTATTTCTCTAGAGTCCCATCATGCTGTTCTCAGATTGCTAAAGTCCATACCTCCTCGGTGTGTTCTTATGGCTGCAGATCTTCACAGCACAGACGCTTTCTTCTGCATGCTGTTCTTTCCCAGTTCAGGGCTCCTTCAAGGCTCTCCCTGAATGGCTAAGCCGCCCCCTTTTATCCCAGTTCTCTTCAATGCTCACAGCTGCAGCCCATCAAGGACAACCAGGACCTGTGGGGCAAAGCCTCTAGACAGATATTCAAATAGAATCCATTTCCTCTACTCTAGCCAGTAAGTACTACCCTACAAGTCCTCAGAACCCCAAAGGCCACCTTTCATCTGACACCCAGACCCTGGGGAAAGGACTTCTTTTTCCCATGGCAAATGGCCTCCCTTGGCAGCCACTCACCCTGGCAGAAAGTGGGAGCCTAGCTAGAATGATGCAATCGTTGCTGGATTTTTCCAAAAGAAAAGCTGGCAGCAACTAGGGCCCTGGAAGTACTTAGAGCCTCAAACGCCACCTTGAACATATTCCTGAGACCCTGGGGAAAGGACTTCGTTTTTCCCATGGGAAATGGCCTTCATTTGTGGCCACTTGGCCTGGCAGGCAGGGCAGTGCCAAGCCAGGAATCTACAAACTCTGCTGGATCCTTCCAGAACGAAAGCTGCCAGCAACTAGGACCCTGCAAGTCCTTACAGCCCCAGATGCCACCAGTCATCTGACACCCAGAGCCTGGGCCAATGACTTCGTTTTCCCCATGGAAAATTGCCTCCATTTCTGGCCACTCGCCCTGACCAAGAGGGTGGTGCCCAGCAAGAAATTTGCAAGCTTTGCTGGATTGCTCCAAATCGAAAGCTACCACTTGTTGTTGTTCTATTTCTCTAGAGTCCCATCATGCTGTTCTCAGATTGCTAAAGTCCATACCTCCTCGGTGTGTTCTTATGGCTGCAGATCTTCACAGCACAGACGCTTTCTTCTGCATGCTGTTCTTTCCCAGTTCAGGGCTCCTTCAAGGCTCTCCCTGAATGGCTACGCCGCCCCCTTTTATCCCAGTTCTCTTCAATGCTCACAGCTGCAGCCCATCAAGGACAACCAGGACCTGTGGGACAGATATTCAAATAGAATCCATTTCCTCTACTCTAGCCAGTAAGTACTACCCTACAAGTCCTCAGAACCCCAAAGGCCACCTTTCATCTGACACCCAGACCCTGGGGAAAGGACTTCTTTTTCCCATGGCAAATGGCCTCCCTTGGCAGCCACTCACCCTGGCAGAAAGTGGGAGCCTAGCTAGAATGATGCAATCGTTGCTGGATTTTTCCAAAAGAAAAGCTGGCAGCAACTAGGGCCCTGGAAGTACTTAGAGCCTCAAACGCCACCTTGAACATATTCCTGAGACCCTGGGGAAAGGACTTCGTTTTTCCCATGGGAAATGGCCTTCATTTGTGGCCACTTGGCCTGGCAGGCAGGGCAGTGCCAAGCCAGGAATCTACAAACTGTGCTGGATCCTTCCAGAACGAAAGCTGCCAGCAACTAGGACCCTGCAAGTCCTTACAGCCCCAGATGCCACCAGTCATCTGACACCCAGAGCCTGGGCCAATGACTTCGTTTTCCCCATGGAAAATGGCCTCCATTTCTGGCCACTCGCCCTGACCAAGAGGGTGGTGCCCAGCAAGAAATTTGCAAGCTTTGCTGGATTGCTCCAAATCGAAAGCTACCACTTGTTGTTGTTCTATTTCTCTAGAGTCCCATCATGCTGTTCTCAGATTGCTAAAGTCCATACCTCCTCGGTGTGTTCTTATGGCTGCAGATCTTCACAGCACAGACGCTTTCTTCTGCATGCTGTTCTTTCCCAGTTCAGGGCTCCTTCAAGGCTCTCCCTGAATGGCTACGCCGCCCCCTTTTATCCCAGTTCTCTTCAATGCTCACAGCTGCAGCCCATCAAGGACAACCAGGACCTGTGGGACAGATATTCAAATAGAATCCATTTCCTCTACTCTAGCCAGTAAGTACTACCCTACAAGTCCTCAGAACCCCAAAGGCCACCTTTCATCTGACACCCAGACCCTGGGGAAAGGACTTCTTTTTCCCATGGCAAATGGCCTCCCTTGGCAGCCACTCACCCTGGCAGAAAGTGGGAGCCTAGCTAGAATGATGCAATCGTTGCTGGATTTTTCCAAAAGAAAAGCTGCCAGCAACTAGGGCCCTGGAAGTACTTAGAGCCTCAAACGCCACCTTGAACATATTCCTGAGACCCTGGGGAAAGGACTTCGTTTTTCCCATGGAAAATGGCCTTCATTTCTGGCCACTCTGCCTGGCAGGCAGGGCAGTGCCAAGCCAGGAATCTACAAACTCTGCTGGATCCTTCCAGAACGAAAGCTGCCAGCAACTAGGACCCTGCAAGTCCTTAGAGCCCCAGATGCCACCTGTCATCTGACACCCAGAGCCTGGGCCAATGACTTCGTTTTCCCCATGGAAAATGGCCTCCATTTCTGGCCACTCGCCCTGACCAAGAGGGTGGTGCCCAGCAAGAAATTTGCAAGCTTTGCTGGATTGCTCCAAATCTAAAGCTGCCACTTGTTGTTGTTCTATTTCTCTAGAGTCCCATCATGCTGTTCTCAGATTGCTAAAGTCCATACCTCCTCGGTGTGTTCTTATGGCTGCAGATCTTCACAGCACAGACGCTTTCTTCTGCATGCTGTTCTTTCCCAGTTCAGGGCTCCTTCAAGGCTCTCCCTGAATGGCTACGCCGCCCCCTTTTATCCCAGTTCTCTTCAATGCTCACAGCTGCAGCCCATCAAGGACAACCAGGACCTGTGGGACAGATATTCAAATAGAATCCATTTCCTCTACTCTAGCCAGTAAGTACTACCCTACAAGTCCTCAGAACCCCAAAGGCCACCTTTCATCTGACACCCAGACCCTGGGGAAAGGACTTCTTTTTCCCATGGCAAATGGCCTCCCTTGGCAGCCACTCACCCTGGCAGAAAGTGGGAGCCTAGCTAGAATGATGCAATCGTTGCTGGATTTTTCCAAAAGAAAAGCTGGCAGCAACTAGGGCCCTGGAAGTACTTAGAGCCTCAAACGCCACCTTGAACATATTACTGAGACCCTGGGGAAAGGACTTCGTTTTTCCCATGGAAAATGGCCTTCATTTCTGGCCACTTGGCCTGGCAGGCAGGGCAGTGCCAAGCCAGGAATCTACAAACTGTGCTGGATCCTTCCAGAACGAAAGCTGCCAGCAACTAGGACCCTGCAAGTCCTTACAGCCCCAGATGCCACCAGTCATCTGACACCCAGAGCCTGGGCCAATGACTTCGTTTTCCCCATGGAAAATTGCCTCCATTTCTGGCCACTCGCCCTGACCAAGAGGGTGGTGCCCAGCAAGAAATTTGCAAGCTTTGCTGGATTGCTCCAAATCGAAAGCTGCCACTTGTTGTTGTTCTATTTCTCTAGAGTCCCATCATGCTGTTCTCAGATTGCTAAAGTCCATACCTCCTCGGTGTGTTCTTATGGCTGCAGATCTTCACAGCACAGACGCTTTCTTCTGCATGCTGTTCTTTCCCAGTTCAGGGCTCCTTCAAGGCTCTCCCTGAATGGCTAAGCCGCCCCCTTTTATCCCAGTTCTCTTCAATGCTCACAGCTGCAGCCCATCAAGGACAACCAGGACCTGTGGGGCAAAGCCTCTAGACAGATATTCAAATAGAATCCATTTCCTCTACTCTAGCCAGTAAGTACTACCCTACAAGTCCTCAGAACCCCAAAGGCCACCTTTCATCTGACACCCAGACCCTGGGGAAAGGACTTCTTTTTCCCATGGCAAATGGCCTCCCTTGGCAGCCACTCACCCTGGCAGAAAGTGGGAGCCTAGCTAGAATGATGCAATCGTTGCTGGATTTTTCCAAAAGAAAAGCTGGCAGCAACTAGGGCCCTGGAAGTACTTAGAGCCTCAAACGCCACCTTGAACATATTCCTGAGACCCTGGGGAAAGGACTTCGTTTTTCCCATGGGAAATGGCCTTCATTTGTGGCCACTTGGCCTGGCAGGCAGGGCAGTGCCAAGCCAGGAATCTACAAACTGTGCTGGATCCTTCCAGAACGAAAGCTGCCAGCAACTAGGACCCTGCAAGTCCTTACAGCCCCAGATGCCACCAGTCATCTGACACCCAGAGCCTGGGCCAATGACTTCGTTTTCCCCATGGAAAATGGCCTCCATTTCTGGCCACTCGCCCTGACCAAGAGGGTGGTGCCCAGCAAGAAATTTGCAAGCTTTGCTGGATTGCTCCAAATCGAAAGCTACCACTTGTTGTTGTTCTATTTCTCTAGAGTCCCATCATGCTGTTCTCAGATTGCTAAAGTCCATACCTCCTCGGTGTGTTCTTATGGCTGCAGATCTTCACAGCACAGACGCTTTCTTCTGCATGCTGTTCTTTCCCAGTTCAGGGCTCCTTCAAGGCTCTCCCTGAATGGCTACGCCGCCCCCTTTTATCCCAGTTCTCTTCAATGCTCACAGCTGCAGCCCATCAAGGACAACCAGGACCTGTGGGACAGATATTCAAATAGAATCCATTTCCTCTACTCTAGCCAGTAAGTACTACCCTACAAGTCCTCAGAACCCCAAAGGCCACCTTTCATCTGACACCCAGACCCTGGGGAAAGGACTTCTTTTTCCCATGGCAAATGGCCTCCCTTGGCAGCCACTCACCCTGGCAGAAAGTGGGAGCCTAGCTAGAATGATGCAATCGTTGCTGGATTTTTCCAAAAGAAAAGCTGGCAGCAACTAGGGCCCTGGAAGTACTTAGAGCCTCAAACGCCACCTTGAACATATTACTGAGACCCTGGGGAAAGGACTTCGTTTTTCCCATGGAAAATGGCCTTCATTTCTGGCCACTTGGCCTGGCAGGCAGGGCAGTGCCAAGCCAGGAATCTACAAACTGTGCTGGATCCTTCCAGAACGAAAGCTGCCAGCAACTAGGACCCTGCAAGTCCTTACAGCCCCAGATGCCACCAGTCATCTGACACCCAGAGCCTGGGCCAATGACTTCGTTTTCCCCATGGAAAATGGCCTCCATTTCTGGCCACTCGCCCTGACCAAGAGGGTGGTGCCCAGCAAGAAATTTGCAAGCTTTGCTGGATTGCTCCAAATCTAAAGCTACCACTTGTTGTTGTTCTATTTCTCTAGAGTCCCATCATGCTGTTCTCAGATTGCTAAAGTCCATACCTCCTCGGTGTGTTCTTATGGCTGCAGATCTTCACAGCACAGACGCTTTCTTCTGCATGCTGTTCTTTCCCAGTTCAGGGCTCCTTCAAGGCTCTCCCTGAATGGCTAAGCCGCCCCCTTTTATCCCAGTTCTCTTCAATGCTCACAGCTGCAGCCCATCAAGGACAACCAGGACCTGTGGGGCAAAGCCTCTAGACAGATATTCAAATAGAATCCATTTCCTCTACTCTAGCCAGTAAGTACTACCCTACAAGTCCTCAGAACCCCAAAGGCCACCTTTCATCTGACACCCAGACCCTGGGGAAAGGACTTCTTTTTCCCATGGCAAATGGCCTCCCTTGGCAGCCACTCACCCTGGCAGAAAGTGGGAGCCTAGCTAGAATGATGCAATCGTTGCTGGATTTTTCCAAAAGAAAAGCTGGCAGCAACTAGGGCCCTGGAAGTACTTAGAGCCTCAAACGCCACCTTGAACATATTCCTGAGACCCTGGGGAAAGGACTTCGTTTTTCCCATGGAAAATGGCCTTCATTTCTGACCACTCTGCCTGGCAGGCAGGGCAGTGCCAAGCCAGGAATCTACAAACTCTGCTGGATCCTTCCAGAACGAAAGCTGCCAGCAACTAGGACCCTGCAAGTCCTTAGAGCCCCAGATGCCACCTGTCATCTGACACCCAGAGCCTGGGCCAATGACTTCGTTTTCCCCATGGAAAATGGCCTCCATTTCTGGCCACTCGCCCTGACCAAGAGGGTGGTGCCCAGCAAGAAATTTGCAAGCTTTGCTGGATTGCTCCAAATCGAAAGCTGCCACTTGTTGTTGTTCTATTTCTCTAGAGTCCCATCATGCTGTTCTCAGATTGCTAAAGTCCATACCTCCTCGGTGTGTTCTTATGGCTGCAGATCTTCACAGCACAGACGCTTTCTTCTGCATGCTGTTCTTTCCCAGTTCAGGGCTCCTTCAAGGCTCTCCCTGAATGGCTACGCCGCCCCCTTTTATCCCAGTTCTCTTCAATGCTCACAGCTGCAGCCCATCAAGGACAACCAGGACCTGTGGGACAGATATTCAAATAGAATCCATTTCCTCTACTCTAGCCAGTAAGTACTACCCTACAAGTCCTCAGAACCCCAAAGGCCACCTTTCATCTGACACCCAGACCCTGGGGAAAGGACTTCTTTTTCCCATGGCAAATGGCCTCCCTTGGCAGCCACTCACCCTGGCAGAAAGTGGGAGCCTAGCTAGAATGATGCAATCGTTGCTGGATTTTTCCAAAAGAAAAGCTGGCAGCAACTAGGGCCCTGGAAGTACTTAGAGCCTCAAACGCCACCTTGAACATATTCCTGAGACCCTGGGGAAAGGACTTCGTTTTTCCCATGGAAAATGGCCTTCATTTGTGGCCACTTGGCCTGGCAGGCAGGGCAGTGCCAAGCCAGGAATCTACAAACTGTGCTGGATCCTTCCAGAACGAAAGCTGCCAGCAACTAGGACCCTGCAAGTCCTTACAGCCCCAGATGCCACCAGTCATCTGACACCCAGAGCCTGGGCCAATGACTTCGTTTTCCCCATGGAAAATGGCCTCCATTTCTGGCCACTCGCCCTGACCAAGAGGGTGGTGCCCAGCAAGAAATTTGCAAGCTTTGCTGGATTGCTCCAAATCGAAAGCTGCCACTTGTTGTTGTTCTATTTCTCTAGAGTCCCATCATGCTGTTCTCAGATTGCTAAAGTCCATACCTCCTCGGTGTGTTCTTATGGCTGCAGATCTTCACAGCACAGACGCTTTCTTCTGCATGCTGTTCTTTCCCAGTTCAGGGCTCCTTCAAGGCTCTCCCTGAATGGCTAAGCCGCCCCCTTTTATCCCAGTTCTCTTCAATGCTCACAGCTGCAGCCCATCAAGGACAACCAGGACCTGTGGGGCAAAGCCTCTAGACAGATATTCAAATAGAATCCATTTCCTCTACTCTAGCCAGTAAGTACTACCCTACAAGTCCTCAGAACCCCAAAGGCCACCTTTCATCTGACACCCAGACCCTGGGGAAAGGACTTCTTTTTCCCATGGCAAATGGCCTCCCTTGGCAGCCACTCACCCTGGCAGAAAGTGGGAGCCTAGCTAGAATGATGCAATCGTTGCTGGATTTTTCCAAAAGAAAAGCTGGCAGCAACTAGGGCCCTGGAAGTACTTAGAGCCTCAAACGCCACCTTGAACATATTACTGAGACCCTGGGGAAAGGACTTCGTTTTTCCCATGGAAAATGGCCTTCATTTGTGGCCACTTGGCCTGGCAGGCAGGGCAGTGCCAAGCCAGGAATCTACAAACTGTGCTGGATCCTTCCAGAACGAAAGCTGCCAGCAACTAGGACCCTGCAAGTCCTTACAGCCCCAGATGCCACCAGTCATCTGACACCCAGAGCCTGGGCCAATGACTTCGTTTTCCCCATGGAAAATTGCCTCCATTTCTGGCCACTCGCCCTGACCAAGAGGGTGGTGCCCAGCAAGAAATTTGCAAGCTTTGCTGGATTGCTCCAAATCGAAAGCTACCACTTGTTGTTGTTCTATTTCTCTAGAGTCCCATCATGCTGTTCTCAGATTGCTAAAGTCCATACCTCCTCGGTGTGTTCTTATGGCTGCAGATCTTCACAGCACAGACGCTTTCTTCTGCATGCTGTTCTTTCCCAGTTCAGGGCTCCTTCAAGGCTCTCCCTGAATGGCTACGCCGCCCCCTTTTATCCCAGTTCTCTTCAATGCTCACAGCTGCAGCCCATCAAGGACAACCAGGACCTGTGGGACAGATATTCAAATAGAATCCATTTCCTCTACTCTAGCCAGTAAGTACTACCCTACAAGTCCTCAGAACCCCAAAGGCCACCTTTCATCTGACACCCAGACCCTGGGGAAAGGACTTCTTTTTCCCATGGCAAATGGCCTCCCTTGGCAGCCACTCACCCTGGCAGAAAGTGGGAGCCTAGCTAGAATGATGCAATCGTTGCTGGATTTTTCCAAAAGAAAAGCTGGCAGCAACTAGGGCCCTGGAAGTACTTAGAGCCTCAAACGCCACCTTGAACATATTCCTGAGACCCTGGGGAAAGGACTTCGTTTTTCCCATGGGAAATGGCCTTCATTTGTGGCCACTTGGCCTGGCAGGCAGGGCAGTGCCAAGCCAGGAATCTACAAACTCTGCTGGATCCTTCCAGAACGAAAGCTGCCAGCAACTAGGACCCTGCAAGTCCTTACAGCCCCAGATGCCACCAGTCATCTGACACCCAGAGCCTGGGCCAATGACTTCGTTTTCCCCATGGAAAATTGCCTCCATTTCTGGCCACTCGCCCTGACCAAGAGGGTGGTGCCCAGCAAGAAATTTGCAAGCTTTGCTGGATTGCTCCAAATCGAAAGCTACCACTTGTTGTTGTTCTATTTCTCTAGAGTCCCATCATGCTGTTCTCAGATTGCTAAAGTCCATACCTCCTCGGTGTGTTCTTATGGCTGCAGATCTTCACAGCACAGACGCTTTCTTCTGCATGCTGTTCTTTCCCAGTTCAGGGCTCCTTCAAGGCTCTCCCTGAATGGCTACGCCGCCCCCTTTTATCCCAGTTCTCTTCAATGCTCACAGCTGCAGCCCATCAAGGACAACCAGGACCTGTGGGACAGATATTCAAATAGAATCCATTTCCTCTACTCTAGCCAGTAAGTACTACCCTACAAGTCCTCAGAACCCCAAAGGCCACCTTTCATCTGACACCCAGACCCTGGGGAAAGGACTTCTTTTTCCCATGGCAAATGGCCTCCCTTGGCAGCCACTCACCCTGGCAGAAAGTGGGAGCCTAGCTAGAATGATGCAATCGTTGCTGGATTTTTCCAAAAGAAAAGCTGGCAGCAACTAGGGCCCTGGAAGTACTTAGAGCCTCAAACGCCACCTTGAACATATTCCTGAGACCCTGGGGAAAGGACTTCGTTTTTCCCATGGGAAATGGCCTTCATTTGTGGCCACTTGGCCTGGCAGGCAGGGCAGTGCCAAGCCAGGAATCTACAAACTGTGCTGGATCCTTCCAGAACGAAAGCTGCCAGCAACTAGGACCCTGCAAGTCCTTACAGCCCCAGATGCCACCAGTCATCTGACACCCAGAGCCTGGGCCAATGACTTCGTTTTCCCCATGGAAAATGGCCTCCATTTCTGGCCACTCGCCCTGACCAAGAGGGTGGTGCCCAGCAAGAAATTTGCAAGCTTTGCTGGATTGCTCCAAATCGAAAGCTACCACTTGTTGTTGTTCTATTTCTCTAGAGTCCCATCATGCTGTTCTCAGATTGCTAAAGTCCATACCTCCTCGGTGTGTTCTTATGGCTGCAGATCTTCACAGCACAGACGCTTTCTTCTGCATGCTGTTCTTTCCCAGTTCAGGGCTCCTTCAAGGCTCTCCCTGAATGGCTACGCCGCCCCCTTTTATCCCAGTTCTCTTCAATGCTCACAGCTGCAGCCCATCAAGGACAACCAGGACCTGTGGGACAGATATTCAAATAGAATCCATTTCCTCTACTCTAGCCAGTAAGTACTACCCTACAAGTCCTCAGAACCCCAAAGGCCACCTTTCATCTGACACCCAGACCCTGGGGAAAGGACTTCTTTTTCCCATGGCAAATGGCCTCCCTTGGCAGCCACTCACCCTGGCAGAAAGTGGGAGCCTAGCTAGAATGATGCAATCGTTGCTGGATTTTTCCAAAAGAAAAGCTGCCAGCAACTAGGGCCCTGGAAGTACTTAGAGCCTCAAACGCCACCTTGAACATATTCCTGAGACCCTGGGGAAAGGACTTCGTTTTTCCCATGGGAAATGGCCTTCATTTGTGGCCACTTGGCCTGGCAGGCAGGGCAGTGCCAAGCCAGGAATCTACAAACTCTGCTGGATCCTTCCAGAACGAAAGCTGCCAGCAACTAGGACCCTGCAAGTCCTTACAGCCCCAGATGCCACCAGTCATCTGACACCCAGAGCCTGGGCCAATGACTTCGTTTTCCCCATGGAAAATGGCCTCCATTTCTGGCCACTCGCCCTGACCAAGAGGGTGGTGCCCAGCAAGAAATTTGCAAGCTTTGCTGGATTGCTCCAAATCTAAAGCTACCACTTGTTGTTGTTCTATTTCTCTAGAGTCCCATCATGCTGTTCTCAGATTGCTAAAGTCCATACCTCCTCGGTGTGTTCTTATGGCTGCAGATCTTCACAGCACAGACGCTTTCTTCTGCATGCTGTTCTTTCCCAGTTCAGGGCTCCTTCAAGGCTCTCCCTGAATGGCTACGCCGCCCCCTTTTATCCCAGTTCTCTTCAATGCTCACAGCTGCAGCCCATCAAGGACAACCAGGACCTGTGGGGCAAAGCCTCTAGACAGATATTCAAATAGAATCCATTTCCTCTACTCTAGCCAGTAAGTACTACCCTACAAGTCCTCAGAACCCCAAAGGCCACCTTTCATCTGACACCCAGACCCTGGGGAAAGGACTTCTTTTTCCCATGGCAAATGGCCTCCCTTGGCAGCCACTCACCCTGGCAGAAAGTGGGAGCCTAGCTAGAATGATGCAATCGTTGCTGGATTTTTCCAAAAGAAAAGCTGGCAGCAACTAGGGCCCTGGAAGTACTTAGAGCCTCAAACGCCACCTTGAACATATTACTGAGACCCTGGGGAAAGGACTTTGTTTTTCCCATGGAAAATGGCCTTCATTTGTGGCCACTTGGCCTGGCAGGCAGGGCAGTGCCAAGCCAGGAATCTACAAACTCTGCTGGATCCTTCCAGAACGAAAGCTGCCAGCAACTAGGACCCTGCAAGTCCTTACAGCCCCAGATGCCACCAGTCATCTGACACCCAGAGCCTGGGCCAATGACTTCGTTTTCCCCATGGAAAATGGCCTCCATTTCTGGCCACTCGCCCTGACCAAGAGGGTGGTGCCCAGCAAGAAATTTGCAAGCTTTGCTGGATTGCTCCAAATCTAAAGCTGCCACTTGTTGTTCTTCTATTTCTCTAGAGTCCCATCATGCTGTTCTCAGATTGCTAAAGTCCATACCTCCTCGGTGTGTTCTTATGGCTGCAGATCTTCACAGCACAGACGCTTTCTTCTGCATGCTGTTCTTTCCCAGTTCAGGGCTCCTTCAAGGCTCTCCCTGAATGGCTAAGCCGCCCCCTTTTATCCCAGTTCTCTTCAATGCTCACAGCTGCAGCCCATCAAGGACAACCAGGACCTGTGGGACAGATATTCAAATAGAATCCATTTCCTCTACTCTAGCCAGTAAGTACTACCCTACAAGTCCTCAGAACCCCAAAGGCCACCTTTCATCTGACACCCAGACCCTGGGGAAAGGACTTCTTTTTCCCATGGCAAATGGCCTCCCTTGGCAGCCACTCACCCTGGCAGAAAGTGGGAGCCTAGCTAGAATGATGCAATCGTTGCTGGATTTTTCCAAAAGAAAAGCTGCCAGCAACTAGGGCCCTGGAAGTACTTAGAGCCTCAAACGCCACCTTGAACATATTACTGAGACCCTGGGGAAAGGACTTCGTTTTTCCCATGGAAAATGGCCTTCATTTCTGGCCACTTGGCCTGGCAGGCAGGGCAGTGCCAAGCCAGGAATCTACAAACTCTGCTGGATCCTTCCAGAACGAAAGCTGCCAGCAACTAGGACCCTGCAAGTCCTTACAGCCCCAGATGCCACCAGTCATCTGACACCCAGAGCCTGGGCCAATGACTTCGTTTTCCCCATGGAAAATGGCCTCCATTTCTGGCCACTCGCCCTGACCAAGAGGGTGGTGCCCAGCAAGAAATTTGCAAGCTTTGCTGGATTGCTCCAAATCTAAAGCTGCCACTTGTTGTTGTTCTATTTCTCTAGAGTCCCATCATGCTGTTCTCAGATTGCTAAAGTCCATACCTCCTCGGTGTGTTCTTATGGCTGCAGATCTTCACAGCACAGACGCTTTCTTCTGCATGCTGTTCTTTCCCAGTTCAGGGCTCCTTCAAGGCTCTCCCTGAATGGCTACGCCGCCCCCTTTTATCCCAGTTCTCTTCAATGCTCACAGCTGCAGCCCATCAAGGACAACCAGGACCTGTGGGACAGATATTCAAATAGAATCCATTTCCTCTACTCTAGCCAGTAAGTACTACCCTACAAGTCCTCAGAACCCCAAAGGCCACCTTTCATCTGACACCCAGACCCTGGGGAAAGGACTTCTTTTTCCCATGGCAAATGGCCTCCCTTGGCAGCCACTCACCCTGGCAGAAAGTGGGAGCCTAGCTAGAATGATGCAATCGTTGCTGGATTTTTCCAAAAGAAAAGCTGGCAGCAACTAGGGCCCTGGAAGTACTTAGAGCCTCAAACGCCACCTTGAACATATTCCTGAGACCCTGGGGAAAGGACTTCGTTTTTCCCATGGAAAATGGCCTTCATTTCTGGCCACTTGGCCTGGCAGGCAGGGCAGTGCCAAGCCAGGAATCTACAAACTGTGCTGGATCCTTCCAGAACGAAAGCTGCCAGCAACTAGGACCCTGCAAGTCCTTACAGCCCCAGATGCCACCTGTCATCTGACACCCAGAGCCTGGGCCAATGACTTCGTTTTCCCCATGGAAAATGGCCTCCATTTCTGGCCACTCGCCCTGACCAAGAGGGTGGTGCCCAGCAAGAAATTTGCAAGCTTTGCTGGATTGCTCCAAATCGAAAGCTGCCACTTGTTGTTGTTCTATTTCTCTAGAGTCCCATCATGCTGTTCTCAGATTGCTAAAGTCCATACCTCCTCGGTGTGTTCTTATGGCTGCAGATCTTCACAGCACAGACGCTTTCTTCTGCATGCTGTTCTTTCCCAGTTCAGGGCTCCTTCAAGGCTCTCCCTGAATGGCTAAGCCGCCCCCTTTTATCCCAGTTCTCTTCAATGCTCACAGCTGCAGCCCATCAAGGACAACCAGGACCTGTGGGGCAAAGCCTCTAGACAGATATTCAAATAGAATCCATTTCCTCTACTCTAGCCAGTAAGTACTACCCTACAAGTCCTCAGAACCCCAAAGGCCACCTTTCATCTGACACCCAGACCCTGGGGAAAGGACTTCTTTTTCCCATGGCAAATGGCCTCCCTTGGCAGCCACTCACCCTGGCAGAAAGTGGGAGCCTAGCTAGAATGATGCAATCGTTGCTGGATTTTTCCAAAAGAAAAGCTGGCAGCAACTAGGGCCCTGGAAGTACTTAGAGCCTCAAACGCCACCTTGAACATATTCCTGAGACCCTGGGGAAAGGACTTCGTTTTTCCCATGGGAAATGGCCTTCATTTGTGGCCACTTGGCCTGGCAGGCAGGGCAGTGCCAAGCCAGGAATCTACAAACTGTGCTGGATCCTTCCAGAACGAAAGCTGCCAGCAACTAGGACCCTGCAAGTCCTTACAGCCCCAGATGCCACCAGTCATCTGACACCCAGAGCCTGGGCCAATGACTTCGTTTTCCCCATGGAAAATTGCCTCCATTTCTGGCCACTCGCCCTGACCAAGAGGGTGGTGCCCAGCAAGAAATTTGCAAGCTTTGCTGGATTGCTCCAAATCGAAAGCTACCACTTGTTGTTGTTCTATTTCTCTAGAGTCCCATCATGCTGTTCTCAGATTGCTAAAGTCCATACCTCCTCGGTGTGTTCTTATGGCTGCAGATCTTCACAGCACAGACGCTTTCTTCTGCATGCTGTTCTTTCCCAGTTCAGGGCTCCTTCAAGGCTCTCCCTGAATGGCTAAGCCGCCCCCTTTTATCCCAGTTCTCTTCAATGCTCACAGCTGCAGCCCATCAAGGACAACCAGGACCTGTGGGACAGATATTCAAATAGAATCCATTTCCTCTACTCTAGCCAGTAAGTACTACCCTACAAGTCCTCAGAACCCCAAAGGCCACCTTTCATCTGACACCCAGACCCTGGGGAAAGGACTTCTTTTTCCCATGGCAAATGGCCTCCCTTGGCAGCCACTCACCCTGGCAGAAAGTGGGAGCCTAGCTAGAATGATGCAATCGTTGCTGGATTTTTCCAAAAGAAAAGCTGCCAGCAACTAGGGCCCTGGAAGTACTTAGAGCCTCAAACGCCACCTTGAACATATTACTGAGACCCTGGGGAAAGGACTTCGTTTTTCCCATGGAAAATGGCCTTCATTTCTGGCCACTTGGCCTGGCAGGCAGGGCAGTGCCAAGCCAGGAATCTACAAACTCTGCTGGATCCTTCCAGAACGAAAGCTGCCAGCAACTAGGACCCTGCAAGTCCTTACAGCCCCAGATGCCACCAGTCATCTGACACCCAGAGCCTGGGCCAATGACTTCGTTTTCCCCATGGAAAATGGCCTCCATTTCTGGCCACTCGCCCTGACCAAGAGGGTGGTGCCCAGCAAGAAATTTGCAAGCTTTGCTGGATTGCTCCAAATCTAAAGCTGCCACTTGTTGTTGTTCTATTTCTCTAGAGTCCCATCATGCTGTTCTCAGATTGCTAAAGTCCATACCTCCTCGGTGTGTTCTTATGGCTGCAGATCTTCACAGCACAGACGCTTTCTTCTGCATGCTGTTCTTTCCCAGTTCAGGGCTCCTTCAAGGCTCTCCCTGAATGGCTAAGCCGCCCCCTTTTATCCCAGTTCTCTTCAATGCTCACAGCTGCAGCCCATCAAGGACAACCAGGACCTGTGGGACAGATATTCAAATAGAATCCATTTCCTCTACTCTAGCCAGTAAGTACTACCCTACAAGTCCTCAGAACCCCAAAGGCCACCTTTCATCTGACACCCAGACCCTGGGGAAAGGACTTCTTTTTCCCATGGCAAATGGCCTCCCTTGGCAGCCACTCACCCTGGCAGAAAGTGGGAGCCTAGCTAGAATGATGCAATCGTTGCTGGATTTTTCCAAAAGAAAAGCTGGCAGCAACTAGGGCCCTGGAAGTACTTAGAGCCTCAAACGCCACCTTGAACATATTCCTGAGACCCTGGGGAAAGGACTTCGTTTTTCCCATGGAAAATGGCCTTCATTTCTGGCCACTTGGCCTGGCAGGCAGGGCAGTGCCAAGCCAGGAATCTACAAACTGTGCTGGATCCTTCCAGAACGAAAGCTGCCAGCAACTAGGACCCTGCAAGTCCTTACAGCCCCAGATGCCACCTGTCATCTGACACCCAGAGCCTGGGCCAATGACTTCGTTTTCCCCATGGAAAATGGCCTCCATTTCTGGCCACTCGCCCTGACCAAGAGGGTGGTGCCCAGCAAGAAATTTGCAAGCTTTGCTGGATTGCTCCAAATCGAAAGCTGCCACTTGTTGTTGTTCTATTTCTCTAGAGTCCCATCATGCTGTTCTCAGATTGCTAAAGTCCATACCTCCTCGGTGTGTTCTTATGGCTGCAGATCTTCACAGCACAGACGCTTTCTTCTGCATGCTGTTCTTTCCCAGTTCAGGGCTCCTTCAAGGCTCTCCCTGAATGGCTAAGCCGCCCCCTTTTATCCCAGTTCTCTTCAATGCTCACAGCTGCAGCCCATCAAGGACAACCAGGACCTGTGGGGCAAAGCCTCTAGACAGATATTCAAATAGAATCCATTTCCTCTACTCTAGCCAGTAAGTACTACCCTACAAGTCCTCAGAACCCCAAAGGCCACCTTTCATCTGACACCCAGACCCTGGGGAAAGGACTTCTTTTTCCCATGGCAAATGGCCTCCCTTGGCAGCCACTCACCCTGGCAGAAAGTGGGAGCCTAGCTAGAATGATGCAATCGTTGCTGGATTTTTCCAAAAGAAAAGCTGGCAGCAACTAGGGCCCTGGAAGTACTTAGAGCCTCAAACGCCACCTTGAACATATTCCTGAGACCCTGGGGAAAGGACTTCGTTTTTCCCATGGGAAATGGCCTTCATTTGTGGCCACTTGGCCTGGCAGGCAGGGCAGTGCCAAGCCAGGAATCTACAAACTGTGCTGGATCCTTCCAGAACGAAAGCTGCCAGCAACTAGGACCCTGCAAGTCCTTACAGCCCCAGATGCCACCAGTCATCTGACACCCAGAGCCTGGGCCAATGACTTCGTTTTCCCCATGGAAAATGGCCTCCATTTCTGGCCACTCGCCCTGACCAAGAGGGTGGTGCCCAGCAAGAAATTTGCAAGCTTTGCTGGATTGCTCCAAATCGAAAGCTGCCACTTGTTGTTCTTCTATTTCTCTAGAGTCCCATAATGCTGTTCTCAGATTGCTAAAGTCCATACCTCCTCGGTGTGTTCTTATGGCTGCAGATCTTCACAGCACAGACGCTTTCTTCTGCATGCTGTTCTTTCCCAGTTCAGGGCTCCTTCAAGGCTCTCCCTGAATGGCTAAGCCGCCCCCTTTTATCCCAGTTCTCTTCAATGCTCACAGCTGCAGCCCATCAAGGACAACCAGGACCTGTGGGACAGATATTCAAATAGAATCCATTTCCTCTACTCTAGCCAGTAAGTACTACCCTACAAGTCCTCAGAACCCCAAAGGCCACCTTTCATCTGACACCCAGACCCTGGGGAAAGGACTTCTTTTTCCCATGGCAAATGGCCTCCCTTGGCAGCCACTCACCCTGGCAGAAAGTGGGAGCCTAGCTAGAATGATGCAATCGTTGCTGGATTTTTCCAAAAGAAAAGCTGGCAGCAACTAGGGCCCTGGAAGTACTTAGAGCCTCAAACGCCACCTTGAACATATTCCTGAGACCCTGGGGAAAGGACTTCGTTTTTCCCATGGGAAATGGCCTTCATTTGTGGCCACTCTGCCTGGCAGGCAGGGCAGTGCCAAGCCAGGAATCTACAAACTGTGCTGGATCCTTCCAGAACGAAAGCTGCCAGCAACTAGGACCCTGCAAGTCCTTACAGCCCCAGATGCCACCAGTCATCTGACACCCAGAGCCTGGGCCAATGACTTCGTTTTCCCCATGGAAAATGGCCTCCATTTCTGGCCACTCGCCCTGACCAAGAGGGTGGTGCCCAGCAAGAAATTTGCAAGCTTTGCTGGATTGCTCCAAATCTAAAGCTACCACTTGTTGTTCTTCTATTTCTCTAGAGTCCCATCATGCTGTTCTCAGATTGCTAAAGTCCATACCTCCTCGGTGTGTTCTTATGGCTGCAGATCTTCACAGCACAGACGCTTTCTTCTGCATGCTGTTCTTTCCCAGTTCAGGGCTCCTTCAAGGCTCTCCCTGAATGGCTACGCCGCCCCCTTTTATCCCAGTTCTCTTCAATGCTCACAGCTGCAGCCCATCAAGGACAACCAGGACCTGTGGGACAGATATTCAAATAGAATCCATTTCCTCTACTCTAGCCAGTAAGTAGTACCCTACAAGTCCTCAGAACCCCAAAGGCCACCTTTCATCTGACACCCAGACCCTGGGGAAAGGACTTCTTTTTCCCATGGCAAATGGCCTCCCTTGGCAGCCACTCACCCTGGCAGAAAGTGGGAGCCTAGCTAGAATGATGCAATCGTTGCTGGATTTTTCCAAAAGAAAAGCTGCCAGCAACTAGGGCCCTGGAAGTACTTAGAGCCTCAAACGCCACCTTGAACATATTCCTGAGACCCTGGGGAAAGGACTTCGTTTTTCCCATGGAAAATGGCCTTCATTTGTGGCCACTTGGCCTGGCAGGCAGGGCAGTGCCAAGCCAGGAATCTACAAACTGTGCTGGATCCTTCCAGAACGAAAGCTGCCAGCAACTAGGACCCTGCAAGTCCTTACAGCCCCAGATGCCACCAGTCATCTGACACCCAGAGCCTGGGCCAATGACTTCGTTTTCCCCATGGAAAATGGCCTCCATTTCTGGCCACTCGCCCTGACCAAGAGGGTGGTGCCCAGCAAGAAATTTGCAAGCTTTGCTGGATTGCTCCAAATCGAAAGCTGCCACTTGTTGTTCTTCTATTTCTCTAGAGTCCCATCATGCTGTTCTCAGATTGCTAAAGTCCATACCTCCTCGGTGTGTTCTTATGGCTGCAGATCTTCACAGCACAGACGCTTTCTTCTGCATGCTGTTCTTTCCCAGTTCAGGGCTCCTTCAAGGCTCTCCCTGAATGGCTAAGCCGCCCCCTTTTATCCCAGTTCTCTTCAATGCTCACAGCTGCAGCCCATCAAGGACAACCAGGACCTGTGGGGCAAAGCCTCTAGACAGATATTCAAATAGAATCCATTTCCTCTACTCTAGCCAGTAAGTACTACCCTACAAGTCCTCAGAACCCCAAAGGCCACCTTTCATCTGACACCCAGACCCTGGGGAAAGGACTTCTTTTTCCCATGGCAAATGGCCTCCCTTGGCAGCCACTCACCCTGGCAGAAAGTGGGAGCCTAGCTAGAATGATGCAATCGTTGCTGGATTTTTCCAAAAGAAAAGCTGGCAGCAACTAGGGCCCTGGAAGTACTTAGAGCCTCAAACGCCACCTTGAACATATTACTGAGACCCTGGGGAAAGGACTTCGTTTTTCCCATGGGAAATGGCCTTCATTTGTGGCCACTTGGCCTGGCAGGCAGGGCAGTGCCAAGCCAGGAATCTACAAACTGTGCTGGATCCTTCCAGAACGAAAGCTGCCAGCAACTAGGACCCTGCAAGTCCTTACAGCCCCAGATGCCACCAGTCATCTGACACCCAGAGCCTGGGCCAATGACTTCGTTTTCCCCATGGAAAATGGCCTCCATTTCTGGCCACTCGCCCTGACCAAGAGGGTGGTGCCCAGCAAGAAATTTGCAAGCTTTGCTGGATTGCTCCAAATCTAAAGCTACCACTTGTTGTTGTTCTATTTCTCTAGAGTCCCATCATGCTGTTCTCAGATTGCTAAAGTCCATACCTCCTCGGTGTGTTCTTATGGCTGCAGATCTTCACAGCACAGACGCTTTCTTCTGCATGCTGTTCTTTCCCAGTTCAGGGCTCCTTCAAGGCTCTCCCTGAATGGCTAAGCCGCCCCCTTTTATCCCAGTTCTCTTCAATGCTCACAGCTGCAGCCCATCAAGGACAACCAGGACCTGTGGGGCAAAGCCTCTAGACAGATATTCAAATAGAATCCATTTCCTCTACTCTAGCCAGTAAGTACTACCCTACAAGTCCTCAGAACCCCAAAGGCCACCTTTCATCTGACACCCAGACCCTGGGGAAAGGACTTCTTTTTCCCATGGCAAATGGCCTCCCTTGGCAGCCACTCACCCTGGCAGAAAGTGGGAGCCTAGCTAGAATGATGCAATCGTTGCTGGATTTTTCCAAAAGAAAAGCTGCCAGCAACTAGGGCCCTGGAAGTACTTAGAGCCTCAAACGCCACCTTGAACATATTACTGAGACCCTGGGGAAAGGACTTCGTTTTTCCCATGGAAAATGGCCTTCATTTGTGGCCACTTGGCCTGGCAGGCAGGGCAGTGCCAAGCCAGGAATCTACAAACTCTGCTGGATCCTTCCAGAACGAAAGCTGCCAGCAACTAGGACCCTGCAAGTCCTTAGAGCCCCAGATGCCACCAGTCATCTGACACCCAGAGCCTGGGCCAATGACTTCGTTTTCCCCATGGAAAATGGCCTCCATTTCTGGCCACTCGCCCTGACCAAGAGGGTGGTGCCCAGCAAGAAATTTGCAAGCTTTGCTGGATTGCTCCAAATCGAAAGCTGCCACTTGTTGTTGTTCTATTTCTCTAGAGTCCCATCATGCTGTTCTCAGATTGCTAAAGTCCATACCTCCTCGGTGTGTTCTTATGGCTGCAGATCTTCACAGCACAGACGCTTTCTTCTGCATGCTGTTCTTTCCCAGTTCAGGGCTCCTTCAAGGCTCTCCCTGAATGGCTACGCCGCCCCCTTTTATCCCAGTTCTCTTCAATGCTCACAGCTGCAGCCCATCAAGGACAACCAGGACCTGTGGGACAGATATTCAAATAGAATCCATTTCCTCTACTCTAGCCAGTAAGTACTACCCTACAAGTCCTCAGAACCCCAAAGGCCACCTTTCATCTGACACCCAGACCCTGGGGAAAGGACTTCTTTTTCCCATGGCAAATGGCCTCCCTTGGCAGCCACTCACCCTGGCAGAAAGTGGGAGCCTAGCTAGAATGATGCAATCGTTGCTGGATTTTTCCAAAAGAAAAGCTGCCAGCAACTAGGGCCCTGGAAGTACTTAGAGCCTCAAACGCCACCTTGAACATATTACTGAGACCCTGGGGAAAGGACTTCGTTTTTCCCATGGAAAATGGCCTTCATTTCTGGCCACTTGGCCTGGCAGGCAGGGCAGTGCCAAGCCAGGAATCTACAAACTCTGCTGGATCCTTCCAGAACGAAAGCTGCCAGCAACTAGGACCCTGCAAGTCCTTAGAGCCCCAGATGCCACCTGTCATCTGACACCCAGAGCCTGGGCCAATGACTTCGTTTTCCCCATGGAAAATGGCCTCCATTTCTGGCCACTCGCCCTGACCAAGAGGGTGGTGCCCAGCAAGAAATTTGCAAGCTTTGCTGGATTGCTCCAAATCGAAAGCTGCCACTTGTTGTTGTTCTATTTCTCTAGAGTCCCATCATGCTGTTCTCAGATTGCTAAAGTCCATACCTCCTCGGTGTGTTCTTATGGCTGCAGATCTTCACAGCACAGACGCTTTCTTCTGCATGCTGTTCTTTCCCAGTTCAGGGCTCCTTCAAGGCTCTCCCTGAATGGCTACGCCGCCCCCTTTTATCCCAGTTCTCTTCAATGCTCACAGCTGCAGCCCATCAAGGACAACCAGGACCTGTGGGACAGATATTCAAATAGAATCCATTTCCTCTACTCTAGCCAGTAAGTACTACCCTACAAGTCCTCAGAACCCCAAAGGCCACCTTTCATCTGACACCCAGACCCTGGGGAAAGGACTTCTTTTTCCCATGGCAAATGGCCTCCCTTGGCAGCCACTCACCCTGGCAGAAAGTGGGAGCCTAGCTAGAATGATGCAATCGTTGCTGGATTTTTCCAAAAGAAAAGCTGGCAGCAACTAGGGCCCTGGAAGTACTTAGAGCCTCAAACGCCACCTTGAACATATTACTGAGACCCTGGGGAAAGGACTTCGTTTTTCCCATGGAAAATGGCCTTCATTTGTGGCCACTTGGCCTGGCAGGCAGGGCAGTGCCAAGCCAGGAATCTACAAACTCTGCTGGATCCTTCCAGAACGAAAGCTGCCAGCAACTAGGACCCTGCAAGTCCTTACAGCCCCAGATGCCACCTGTCATCTGACACCCAGAGCCTGGGCCAATGACTTCGTTTTCCCCATGGAAAATGGCCTCCATTTCTGGCCACTCGCCCGGACCAAGAGGGTGGTGCCCAGCAAGAAATTTGCAAGCTTTGCTGGATTGCTCCAAATCTAAAGCTGCCACTTGTTGTTGTTCTATTTCTCTAGAGTCCCATCATGCTGTTCTCAGATTGCTAAAGTCCATACCTCCTCGGTGTGTTCTTATGGCTGCAGATCTTCACAGCGCAGACGCTTTCTTCTGCATGCTGTTCTTTCCCAGTTCAGGGCTCCTTCAAGGCTCTCCCTGAATGGCTAAGCCGCCCCCTTTTATCCCAGTTCTCTTCAATGCTCACAGCTGCAGCCCATCAAGGACAACCAGGACCTGTGGGGCAAAGCCTCTAGACAGATATTCAAATAGAATCCATTTCCTCTACTCTAGCCAGTAAGTACTACCCTACAAGTCCTCAGAACCCCAAAGGCCACCTTTCATCTGACACCCAGACCCTGGGGAAAGGACTTCTTTTTCCCATGGCAAATGGCCTCCCTTGGCAGCCACTCACCCTGGCAGAAAGTGGGAGCCTAGCTAGAATGATGCAATCGTTGCTGGATTTTTCCAAAAGAAAAGCTGGCAGCAACTAGGGCCCTGGAAGTACTTAGAGCCTCAAACGCCACCTTGAACATATTCCTGAGACCCTGGGGAAAGGACTTCGTTTTTCCCATGGAAAATGGCCTTCATTTCTGGCCACTCTGCCTGGCAGGCAGGGCAGTGCCAAGCCAGGAATCTACAAACTCTGCTGGATCCTTCCAGAACGAAAGCTGCCAGCAACTAGGACCCTGCAAGTCCTTAGAGCCCCAGATGCCACCTGTCATCTGACACCCAGAGCCTGGGCCAATGACTTCGTTTTCCCCATGGAAAATGGCCTCCATTTCTGGCCACTCGCCCTGACCAAGAGGGTGGTGCCCAGCAAGAAATTTGCAAGCTTTGCTGGATTGCTCCAAATCGAAAGCTGCCACTTGTTGTTGTTCTATTTCTCTAGAGTCCCATCATGCTGTTCTCAGATTGCTAAAGTCCATACCTCCTCGGTGTGTTCTTATGGCTGCAGATCTTCACAGCACAGACGCTTTCTTCTGCATGCTGTTCTTTCCCAGTTCAGGGCTCCTTCAAGGCTCTCCCTGAATGGCTACGCCGCCCCCTTTTATCCCAGTTCTCTTCAATGCTCACAGCTGCAGCCCATCAAGGACAACCAGGACCTGTGGGGCAAAGCCTCTAGACAGATATTCAAATAGAATCCATTTCCTCTACTCTAGCCAGTAAGTACTACCCTACAAGTCCTCAGAACCCCAAAGGCCACCTTTCATCTGACACCCAGACCCTGGGGAAAGGACTTCTTTTTCCCATGGCAAATGGCCTCCCTTGGCAGCCACTCACCCTGGCAGAAAGTGGGAGCCTAGCAAAAATGATGCAATCGTTGCTGGATTTTTCCAAAAGAAAAGCTGGCAGCAACTAGGGCCCTGGAAGTACTTAGAGCCTCAAACGCCACCTTGAACATATTACTGAGACCCTGGGGAAAGGACTTCGTTTTTCCCATGGAAAATGGCCTTCATTTCTGGCCACTTGGCCTGGCAGGCAGGGCAGTGCCAAGCCAGGAATCTACAAACTGTGCTGGATCCTTCCAAAACGAAAGCTGCCAGCAACTAGGACCCTGCAAGTCCTTAGAGCCCCAGATGCCACCTGTCATCTGACACCCAGAGCCTGGGCCAATGACTTCGTTTTCCCCATGGAAAATGGCCTCCATTTCTGGCCACTCGCCCTGACCAAGAGGGTGGTGCCCAGCAAGAAATTTGCAAGCTTTGCTGGATTGCTCCAAATCGAAAGCTGCCACTTGTTGTTGTTCTATTTCTCTAGAGTCCCATCATGCTGTTCTCAGATTGCTAAAGTCCATACCTCCTCGGTGTGTTCTTATGGCTGCAGATCTTCACAGCACAGACGCTTTCTTCTGCATGCTGTTCTTTCCCAGTTCAGGGCTCCTTCAAGGCTCTCCCTGAATGGCTACGCCGCCCCCTTTTATCCCAGTTCTCTTCAATGCTCACAGCTGCAGCCCATCAAGGACAACCAGGACCTGTGGGGCAAAGCCTCTAGACAGATATTCAAATAGAATCCATTTCCTCTACTCTAGCCAGTAAGTACTACCCTACAAGTCCTCAGAACCCCAAAGGCCACCTTTCATCTGACACCCAGACCCTGGGGAAAGGACTTCTTTTTCCCATGGCAAATGGCCTCCCTTGGCAGCCACTCACCCTGGCAGAAAGTGGGAGCCTAGCTAGAATGATGCAATCGTTGCTGGATTTTTCCAAAAGAAAAGCTGCCAGCAACTAGGGCCCTGGAAGTACTTAGAGCCTCAAACGCCACCTTGAACATATTACTGAGACCCTGGGGAAAGGACTTCGTTTTTCCCATGGAAAATGGCCTTCATTTCTGGCCACTTGGCCTGGCAGGCAGGGCAGTGCCAAGCCAGGAATCTACAAACTCTGCTGGATCCTTCCAGAACGAAAGCTGCCAGCAACTAGGACCCTGCAAGTCCTTACAGCCCCAGATGCCACCTGTCATCTGACACCCAGAGCCTGGGCCAATGACTTCGTTTTCCCCATGGAAAATTGCCTCCATTTCTGGCCACTCGCCCTGACCAAGAGGGTGGTGCCCAGCAAGAAATTTGCAAGCTTTGCTGGATTGCTCCAAATCTAAAGCTGCCACTTGTTGTTGTTCTATTTCTCTAGAGTCCCATAATGCTGTTCTCAGATTGCTAAAGTCCATACCTCCTCGGTGTGTTCTTATGGCTGCAGATCTTCACAGCACAGACGCTTTCTTCTGCATGCTGTTCTTTCCCAGTTCAGGGCTCCTTCAAGGCTCTCCCTGAATGGCTAAGCCGCCCCCTTTTATCCCAGTTCTCTTCAATGCTCACAGCTGCAGCCCATCAAGGACAACCAGGACCTGTGGGGCAAAGCCTCTAGACAGATATTCAAATAGAATCCATTTCCTCTACTCTAGCCAGTAAGTACTACCCTACAAGTCCTCAGAACCCCAAAGGCCACCTTTCATCTGACACCCAGACCCTGGGGAAAGGACTTCTTTTTCCCATGGCAAATGGCCTCCCTTGGCAGCCACTCACCCTGGCAGAAAGTGGGAGCCTAGCTAGAATGATGCAATCGTTGCTGGATTTTTCCAAAAGAAAAGCTGGCAGCAACTAGGGCCCTGGAAGTACTTAGAGCCTCAAACGCCACCTTGAACATATTACTGAGACCCTGGGGAAAGGACTTCGTTTTTCCCATGGAAAATGGCCTTCATTTGTGGCCACTTGGCCTGGCAGGCAGGGCAGTGCCAAGCCAGGAATCTACAAACTGTGCTGGATCCTTCCAGAACGAAAGCTGCCAGCAACTAGGACCCTGCAAGTCCTTACAGCCCCAGATGCCACCAGTCATCTGACACCCAGAGCCTGGGCCAATGACTTCGTTTTCCCCATGGAAAATGGCCTCCATTTCTGGCCACTCGCCCTGACCAAGAGGGTGGTGCCCAGCAAGAAATTTGCAAGCTTTGCTGGATTGCTCCAAATCGAAAGCTGCCACTTGTTGTTGTTCTATTTCTCTAGAGTCCCATCATGCTGTTCTCAGATTGCTAAAGTCCATACCTCCTCGGTGTGTTCTTATGGCTGCAGATCTTCACAGCACAGACGCTTTCTTCTGCATGCTGTTCTTTCCCAGTTCAGGGCTCCTTCAAGGCTCTCCCTGAATGGCTACGCCGCCCCCTTTTATCCCAGTTCTCTTCAATGCTCACAGCTGCAGCCCATCAAGGACAACCAGGACCTGTGGGACAGATATTCAAATAGAATCCATTTCCTCTACTCTAGCCAGTAAGTACTACCCTACAAGTCCTCAGAACCCCAAAGGCCACCTTTCATCTGACACCCAGACCCTGGGGAAAGGACTTCTTTTTCCCATGGCAAATGGCCTCCCTTGGCAGCCACTCACCCTGGCAGAAAGTGGGAGCCTAGCTAGAATGATGCAATCGTTGCTGGATTTTTCCAAAAGAAAAGCTGCCAGCAACTAGGGCCCTGGAAGTACTTAGAGCCTCAAACGCCACCTTGAACATATTACTGAGACCCTGGGGAAAGGACTTCGTTTTTCCCATGGAAAATGGCCTTCATTTGTGGCCACTTGGCCTGGCAGGCAGGGCAGTGCCAAGCCAGGAATCTACAAACTCTGCTGGATCCTTCCAGAACGAAAGCTGCCAGCAACTAGGACCCTGCAAGTCCTTACAGCCCCAGATGCCACCTGTCATCTGACACCCAGAGCCTGGGCCAATGACTTCGTTTTCCCCATGGAAAATGGCCTCCATTTCTGGCCACTCGCCCTGACCAAGAGGGTGGTGCCCAGCAAGAAATTTGCAAGCTTTGCTGGATTGCTCCAAATCGAAAGCTGCCACTTGTTGTTGTTCTATTTCTCTAGAGTCCCATCATGCTGTTCTCAGATTGCTAAAGTCCATACCTCCTCGGTGTGTTCTTATGGCTGCAGATCTTCACAGCACAGACGCTTTCTTCTGCATGCTGTTCTTTCCCAGTTCAGGGCTCCTTCAAGGCTCTCCCTGAATGGCTACGCCGCCCCCTTTTATCCCAGTTCTCTTCAATGCTCACAGCTGCAGCCCATCAAGGACAACCAGGACCTGTGGGGCAAAGCCTCTAGACAGATATTCAAATAGAATCCATTTCCTCTACTCTAGCCAGTAAGTACTACCCTACAAGTCCTCAGAACCCCAAAGGCCACCTTTCATCTGACACCCAGACCCTGGGGAAAGGACTTCTTTTTCCCATGGCAAATGGCCTCCCTTGGCAGCCACTCACCCTGGCAGAAAGTGGGAGCCTAGCTAGAATGATGCAATCGTTGCTGGATTTTTCCAAAAGAAAAGCTGGCAGCAACTAGGGCCCTGGAAGTACTTAGAGCCTCAAACGCCACCTTGAACATATTCCTGAGACCCTGGGGAAAGGACTTCGTTTTTCCCATGGGAAATGGCCTTCATTTGTGGCCACTTGGCCTGGCAGGCAGGGCAGTGCCAAGCCAGGAATCTACAAACTCTGCTGGATCCTTCCAGAACGAAAGCTGCCAGCAACTAGGACCCTGCAAGTCCTTAGAGCCCCAGATGCCACCAGTCATCTGACACCCAGAGCCTGGGCCAATGACTTCGTTTTCCCCATGGAAAATGGCCTCCATTTCTGGCCACTCGCCCTGACCAAGAGGGTGGTGCCCAGCAAGAAATTTGCAAGCTTTGCTGGATTGCTCCAAATCGAAAGCTGCCACTTGTTGTTGTTCTATTTCTCTAGAGTCCCATCATGCTGTTCTCAGATTGCTAAAGTCCATACCTCCTCGGTGTGTTCTTATGGCTGCAGATCTTCACAGCGCAGACGCTTTCTTCTGCATGCTGTTCTTTCCCAGTTCAGGGCTCCTTCAAGGCTCTCCCTGAATGGCTAAGCCGCCCCCTTTTATCCCAGTTCTCTTCAATGCTCACAGCTGCAGCCCATCAAGGACAACCAGGACCTGTGGGGCAAAGCCTCTAGACAGATATTCAAATAGAATCCATTTCCTCTACTCTAGCCAGTAAGTACTACCCTACAAGTCCTCAGAACCCCAAAGGCCACCTTTCATCTGACACCCAGACCCTGGGGAAAGGACTTCTTTTTCCCATGGCAAATGGCCTCCCTTGGCAGCCACTCACCCTGGCAGAAAGTGGGAGCCTAGCTAGAATGATGCAATCGTTGCTGGATTTTTCCAAAAGAAAAGCTGCCAGCAACTAGGGCCCTGGAAGTACTTAGAGCCTCAAACGCCACCTTGAACATATTACTGAGACCCTGGGGAAAGGACTTCGTTTTTCCCATGGAAAATGGCCTTCATTTGTGGCCACTTGGCCTGGCAGGCAGGGCAGTGCCAAGCCAGGAATCTACAAACTCTGCTGGATCCTTCCAGAACGAAAGCTGCCAGCAACTAGGACCCTGCAAGTCCTTACAGCCCCAGATGCCACCTGTCATCTGACACCCAGAGCCTGGGCCAATGACTTCGTTTTCCCCATGGAAAATGGCCTCCATTTCTGGCCACTCGCCCTGACCAAGAGGGTGGTGCCCAGCAAGAAATTTGCAAGCTTTGCTGGATTGCTCCAAATCGAAAGCTGCCACTTGTTGTTGTTCTATTTCTCTAGAGTCCCATCATGCTGTTCTCAGATTGCTAAAGTCCATACCTCCTCGGTGTGTTCTTATGGCTGCAGATCTTCACAGCACAGACGCTTTCTTCTGCATGCTGTTCTTTCCCAGTTCAGGGCTCCTTCAAGGCTCTCCCTGAATGGCTACGCCGCCCCCTTTTATCCCAGTTCTCTTCAATGCTCACAGCTGCAGCCCATCAAGGACAACCAGGACCTGTGGGGCAAAGCCTCTAGACAGATATTCAAATAGAATCCATTTCCTCTACTCTAGCCAGTAAGTACTACCCTACAAGTCCTCAGAACCCCAAAGGCCACCTTTCATCTGACACCCAGACCCTGGGGAAAGGACTTCTTTTTCCCATGGCAAATGGCCTCCCTTGGCAGCCACTCACCCTGGCAGAAAGTGGGAGCCTAGCTAGAATGATGCAATCGTTGCTGGATTTTTCCAAAAGAAAAGCTGCCAGCAACTAGGGCCCTGGAAGTACTTAGAGCCTCAAACGCCACCTTGAACATATTACTGAGACCCTGGGGAAAGGACTTCGTTTTTCCCATGGAAAATGGCCTTCATTTCTGGCCACTTGGCCTGGCAGGCAGGGCAGTGCCAAGCCAGGAATCTACAAACTCTGCTGGATCCTTCCAGAACGAAAGCTGCCAGCAACTAGGACCCTGCAAGTCCTTAGAGCCCCAGATGCCACCAGTCATCTGACACCCAGAGCCTGGGCCAATGACTTCGTTTTCCCCATGGAAAATTGCCTCCATTTCTGGCCACTCGCCCTGACCAAGAGGGTGGTGCCCAGCAAGAAATTTGCAAGCTTTGCTGGATTGCTCCAAATCGAAAGCTGCCACTTGTTGTTGTTCTATTTCTCTAGAGTCCCATAATGCTGTTCTCAGATTGCTAAAGTCCATACCTCCTCGGTGTGTTCTTATGGCTGCAGATCTTCACAGCACAGACGCTTTCTTCTGCATGCTGTTCTTTCCCAGTTCAGGGCTCCTTCAAGGCTCTCCCTGAATGGCTAAGCCGCCCCCTTTTATCCCAGTTCTCTTCAATGCTCACAGCTGCAGCCCATCAAGGACAACCAGGACCTGTGGGGCAAAGCCTCTAGACAGATATTCAAATAGAATCCATTTCCTCTACTCTAGCCAGTAAGTACTACCCTACAAGTCCTCAGAACCCCAAAGGCCACCTTTCATCTGACACCCAGACCCTGGGGAAAGGACTTCTTTTTCCCATGGCAAATGGCCTCCCTTGGCAGCCACTCACCCTGGCAGAAAGTGGGAGCCTAGCTAGAATGATGCAATCGTTGCTGGATTTTTCCAAAAGAAAAGCTGGCAGCAACTAGGGCCCTGGAAGTACTTAGAGCCTCAAACGCCACCTTGAACATATTACTGAGACCCTGGGGAAAGGACTTCGTTTTTCCCATGGAAAATGGCCTTCATTTGTGGCCACTTGGCCTGGCAGGCAGGGCAGTGCCAAGCCAGGAATCTACAAACTGTGCTGGATCCTTCCAGAACGAAAGCTGCCAGCAACTAGGACCCTGCAAGTCCTTACAGCCCCAGATGCCACCAGTCATCTGACACCCAGAGCCTGGGCCAATGACTTCGTTTTCCCCATGGAAAATGGCCTCCATTTCTGGCCACTCGCCCTGACCAAGAGGGTGGTGCCCAGCAAGAAATTTGCAAGCTTTGCTGGATTGCTCCAAATCGAAAGCTGCCACTTGTTGTTGTTCTATTTCTCTAGAGTCCCATCATGCTGTTCTCAGATTGCTAAAGTCCATACCTCCTCGGTGTGTTCTTATGGCTGCAGATCTTCACAGCACAGACGCTTTCTTCTGCATGCTGTTCTTTCCCAGTTCAGGGCTCCTTCAAGGCTCTCCCTGAATGGCTACGCCGCCCCCTTTTATCCCAGTTCTCTTCAATGCTCACAGCTGCAGCCCATCAAGGACAACCAGGACCTGTGGGACAGATATTCAAATAGAATCCATTTCCTCTACTCTAGCCAGTAAGTACTACCCTACAAGTCCTCAGAACCCCAAAGGCCACCTTTCATCTGACACCCAGACCCTGGGGAAAGGACTTCTTTTTCCCATGGCAAATGGCCTCCCTTGGCAGCCACTCACCCTGGCAGAAAGTGGGAGCCTAGCTAGAATGATGCAATCGTTGCTGGATTTTTCCAAAAGAAAAGCTGCCAGCAACTAGGGCCCTGGAAGTACTTAGAGCCTCAAACGCCACCTTGAACATATTACTGAGACCCTGGGGAAAGGACTTCGTTTTTCCCATGGAAAATGGCCTTCATTTGTGGCCACTTGGCCTGGCAGGCAGGGCAGTGCCAAGCCAGGAATCTACAAACTCTGCTGGATCCTTCCAGAACGAAAGCTGCCAGCAACTAGGACCCTGCAAGTCCTTACAGCCCCAGATGCCACCTGTCATCTGACACCCAGAGCCTGGGCCAATGACTTCGTTTTCCCCATGGAAAATGGCCTCCATTTCTGGCCACTCGCCCTGACCAAGAGGGTGGTGCCCAGCAAGAAATTTGCAAGCTTTGCTGGATTGCTCCAAATCGAAAGCTGCCACTTGTTGTTGTTCTATTTCTCTAGAGTCCCATCATGCTGTTCTCAGATTGCTAAAGTCCATACCTCCTCGGTGTGTTCTTATGGCTGCAGATCTTCACAGCACAGACGCTTTCTTCTGCATGCTGTTCTTTCCCAGTTCAGGGCTCCTTCAAGGCTCTCCCTGAATGGCTACGCCGCCCCCTTTTATCCCAGTTCTCTTCAATGCTCACAGCTGCAGCCCATCAAGGACAACCAGGACCTGTGGGGCAAAGCCTCTAGACAGATATTCAAATAGAATCCATTTCCTCTACTCTAGCCAGTAAGTACTACCCTACAAGTCCTCAGAACCCCAAAGGCCACCTTTCATCTGACACCCAGACCCTGGGGAAAGGACTTCTTTTTCCCATGGCAAATGGCCTCCCTTGGCAGCCACTCACCCTGGCAGAAAGTGGGAGCCTAGCTAGAATGATGCAATCGTTGCTGGATTTTTCCAAAAGAAAAGCTGCCAGCAACTAGGGCCCTGGAAGTACTTAGAGCCTCAAACGCCACCTTGAACATATTACTGAGACCCTGGGGAAAGGACTTCGTTTTTCCCATGGAAAATGGCCTTCATTTGTGGCCACTTGGC
Source organism: Agelaius phoeniceus (assembly GCF_051311805.1). Taxonomy (NCBI): domain Eukaryota; kingdom Metazoa; phylum Chordata; class Aves; order Passeriformes; family Icteridae; genus Agelaius; species Agelaius phoeniceus. The sequence continues at coordinate 7,517,251 of NC_135289.1, read as the reverse complement.
CTGGCAGGCAGGGCAGTGCCAAGCCAGGAATCTACAAACTCTGCTGGATCCTTCCAGAACGAAAGCTGCCAGCAACTAGGACCCTGCAAGTCCTTAGAGCCCCAGATGCCACCAGTCATCTGACACCCAGAGCCTGGGCCAATGACTTCGTTTTCCCCATGGAAAATGGCCTCCATTTCTGGCCACTCGCCCTGACCAAGAGGGTGGTGCCCAGCAAGAAATTTGCAAGCTTTGCTGGATTGCTCCAAATCGAAAGCTGCCACTTGTTGTTGTTCTATTTCTCTAGAGTCCCATCATGCTGTTCTCAGATTGCTAAAGTCCATACCTCCTCGGTGTGTTCTTATGGCTGCAGATCTTCACAGCACAGACGCTTTCTTCTGCATGCTGTTCTTTCCCAGTTCAGGGCTCCTTCAAGGCTCTCCCTGAATGGCTAAGCCGCCCCCTTTTATCCCAGTTCTCTTCAATGCTCACAGCTGCAGCCCATCAAGGACAACCAGGACCTGTGGGGCAAAGCCTCTAGACAGATATTCAAATAGAATCCATTTCCTCTACTCTAGCCAGTAAGTACTACCCTACAAGTCCTCAGAACCCCAAAGGCCACCTTTCATCTGACACCCAGACCCTGGGGAAAGGACTTCTTTTTCCCATGGCAAATGGCCTCCCTTGGCAGCCACTCACCCTGGCAGAAAGTGGGAGCCTAGCAAAAATGATGCAATCGTTGCTGGATTTTTCCAAAAGAAAAGCTGGCAGCAACTAGGGCCCTGGAAGTACTTAGAGCCTCAAACGCCACCTTGAACATATTACTGAGACCCTGGGGAAAGGACTTCGTTTTTCCCATGGAAAATGGCCTTCATTTGTGGCCACTTGGCCTGGCAGGCAGGGCAGTGCCAAGCCAGGAATCTACAAACTCTGCTGGATCCTTCCAGAACGAAAGCTGCCAGCAACTAGGACCCTGCAAGTCCTTACAGCCCCAGATGCCACCTGTCATCTGACACCCAGAGCCTGGGCCAATGACTTCGTTTTCCCCATGGAAAATGGCCTCCATTTCTGGCCACTCGCCCTGACCAAGAGGGTGGTGCCCAGCAAGAAATTTGCAAGCTTTGCTGGATTGCTCCAAATCGAAAGCTGCCACTTGTTGTTGTTCTATTTCTCTAGAGTCCCATCATGCTGTTCTCAGATTGCTAAAGTCCATACCTCCTCGGTGTGTTCTTATGGCTGCAGATCTTCACAGCACAGACGCTTTCTTCTGCATGCTGTTCTTTCCCAGTTCAGGGCTCCTTCAAGGCTCTCCCTGAATGGCTACGCCGCCCCCTTTTATCCCAGTTCTCTTCAATGCTCACAGCTGCAGCCCATCAAGGACAACCAGGACCTGTGGGGCAAAGCCTCTAGACAGATATTCAAATAGAATCCATTTCCTCTACTCTAGCCAGTAAGTACTACCCTACAAGTCCTCAGAACCCCAAAGGCCACCTTTCATCTGACACCCAGACCCTGGGGAAAGGACTTCTTTTTCCCATGGCAAATGGCCTCCCTTGGCAGCCACTCACCCTGGCAGAAAGTGGGAGCCTAGCTAGAATGATGCAATCGTTGCTGGATTTTTCCAAAAGAAAAGCTGCCAGCAACTAGGGCCCTGGAAGTACTTAGAGCCTCAAACGCCACCTTGAACATATTACTGAGACCCTGGGGAAAGGACTTCGTTTTTCCCATGGAAAATGGCCTTCATTTGTGGCCACTTGGCCTGGCAGGCAGGGCAGTGCCAAGCCAGGAATCTACAAACTCTGCTGGATCCTTCCAGAACGAAAGCTGCCAGCAACTAGGACCCTGCAAGTCCTTAGAGCCCCAGATGCCACCAGTCATCTGACACCCAGAGCCTGGGCCAATGACTTCGTTTTCCCCATGGAAAATGGCCTCCATTTCTGGCCACTCGCCCTGACCAAGAGGGTGGTGCCCAGCAAGAAATTTGCAAGCTTTGCTGGATTGCTCCAAATCGAAAGCTGCCACTTGTTGTTGTTCTATTTCTCTAGAGTCCCATCATGCTGTTCTCAGATTGCTAAAGTCCATACCTCCTCGGTGTGTTCTTATGGCTGCAGATCTTCACAGCACAGACGCTTTCTTCTGCATGCTGTTCTTTCCCAGTTCAGGGCTCCTTCAAGGCTCTCCCTGAATGGCTACGCCGCCCCCTTTTATCCCAGTTCTCTTCAATGCTCACAGCTGCAGCCCATCAAGGACAACCAGGACCTGTGGGACAGATATTCAAATAGAATCCATTTCCTCTACTCTAGCCAGTAAGTACTACCCTACAAGTCCTCAGAACCCCAAAGGCCACCTTTCATCTGACACCCAGACCCTGGGGAAAGGACTTCTTTTTCCCATGGCAAATGGCCTCCCTTGGCAGCCACTCACCCTGGCAGAAAGTGGGAGCCTAGCTAGAATGATGCAATCGTTGCTGGATTTTTCCAAAAGAAAAGCTGGCAGCAACTAGGGCCCTGGAAGTACTTAGAGCCTCAAACGCCACCTTGAACATATTACTGAGACCCTGGGGAAAGGACTTCGTTTTTCCCATGGAAAATGGCCTTCATTTCTGGCCACTTGGCCTGGCAGGCAGGGCAGTGCCAAGCCAGGAATCTACAAACTCTGCTGGATCCTTCCAGAACGAAAGCTGCCAGCAACTAGGACCCTGCAAGTCCTTAGAGCCCCAGATGCCACCAGTCATCTGACACCCAGAGCCTGGGCCAATGACTTCGTTTTCCCCATGGAAAATGGCCTCCATTTCTGGCCACTCGCCCTGACCAAGAGGGTGGTGCCCAGCAAGAAATTTGCAAGCTTTGCTGGATTGCTCCAAATCGAAAGCTGCCACTTGTTGTTGTTCTATTTCTCTAGAGTCCCATCATGCTGTTCTCAGATTGCTAAAGTCCATACCTCCTCGGTGTGTTCTTATGGCTGCAGATCTTCACAGCACAGACGCTTTCTTCTGCATGCTGTTCTTTCCCAGTTCAGGGCTCCTTCAAGGCTCTCCCTGAATGGCTACGCCGCCCCCTTTTATCCCAGTTCTCTTCAATGCTCACAGCTGCAGCCCATCAAGGACAACCAGGACCTGTGGGACAGATATTCAAATAGAATCCATTTCCTCTACTCTAGCCAGTAAGTACTACCCTACAAGTCCTCAGAACCCCAAAGGCCACCTTTCATCTGACACCCAGACCCTGGGGAAAGGACTTCTTTTTCCCATGGCAAATGGCCTCCCTTGGCAGCCACTCACCCTGGCAGAAAGTGGGAGCCTAGCTAGAATGATGCAATCGTTGCTGGATTTTTCCAAAAGAAAAGCTGCCAGCAACTAGGGCCCTGGAAGTACTTAGAGCCTCAAACGCCACCTTGAACATATTACTGAGACCCTGGGGAAAGGACTTCGTTTTTCCCATGGAAAATGGCCTTCATTTGTGGCCACTTGGCCTGGCAGGCAGGGCAGTGCCAAGCCAGGAATCTACAAACTCTGCTGGATCCTTCCAGAACGAAAGCTGCCAGCAACTAGGACCCTGCAAGTCCTTACAGCCCCAGATGCCACCTGTCATCTGACACCCAGAGCCTGGGCCAATGACTTCGTTTTCCCCATGGAAAATGGCCTCCATTTCTGGCCACTCGCCCTGACCAAGAGGGTGGTGCCCAGCAAGAAATTTGCAAGCTTTGCTGGATTGCTCCAAATCGAAAGCTGCCACTTGTTGTTGTTCTATTTCTCTAGAGTCCCATCATGCTGTTCTCAGATTGCTAAAGTCCATACCTCCTCGGTGTGTTCTTATGGCTGCAGATCTTCACAGCACAGACGCTTTCTTCTGCATGCTGTTCTTTCCCAGTTCAGGGCTCCTTCAAGGCTCTCCCTGAATGGCTACGCCGCCCCCTTTTATCCCAGTTCTCTTCAATGCTCACAGCTGCAGCCCATCAAGGACAACCAGGACCTGTGGGGCAAAGCCTCTAGACAGATATTCAAATAGAATCCATTTCCTCTACTCTAGCCAGTAAGTACTACCCTACAAGTCCTCAGAACCCCAAAGGCCACCTTTCATCTGACACCCAGACCCTGGGGAAAGGACTTCTTTTTCCCATGGCAAATGGCCTCCCTTGGCAGCCACTCACCCTGGCAGAAAGTGGGAGCCTAGCTAGAATGATGCAATCGTTGCTGGATTTTTCCAAAAGAAAAGCTGCCAGCAACTAGGGCCCTGGAAGTACTTAGAGCCTCAAACGCCACCTTGAACATATTACTGAGACCCTGGGGAAAGGACTTCGTTTTTCCCATGGAAAATGGCCTTCATTTGTGGCCACTTGGCCTGGCAGGCAGGGCAGTGCCAAGCCAGGAATCTACAAACTCTGCTGGATCCTTCCAGAACGAAAGCTGCCAGCAACTAGGACCCTGCAAGTCCTTAGAGCCCCAGATGCCACCAGTCATCTGACACCCAGAGCCTGGGCCAATGACTTCGTTTTCCCCATGGAAAATGGCCTCCATTTCTGGCCACTCGCCCTGACCAAGAGGGTGGTGCCCAGCAAGAAATTTGCAAGCTTTGCTGGATTGCTCCAAATCGAAAGCTGCCACTTGTTGTTGTTCTATTTCTCTAGAGTCCCATCATGCTGTTCTCAGATTGCTAAAGTCCATACCTCCTCGGTGTGTTCTTATGGCTGCAGATCTTCACAGCACAGACGCTTTCTTCTGCATGCTGTTCTTTCCCAGTTCAGGGCTCCTTCAAGGCTCTCCCTGAATGGCTAAGCCGCCCCCTTTTATCCCAGTTCTCTTCAATGCTCACAGCTGCAGCCCATCAAGGACAACCAGGACCTGTGGGGCAAAGCCTCTAGACAGATATTCAAATAGAATCCATTTCCTCTACTCTAGCCAGTAAGTACTACCCTACAAGTCCTCAGAACCCCAAAGGCCACCTTTCATCTGACACCCAGACCCTGGGGAAAGGACTTCTTTTTCCCATGGCAAATGGCCTCCCTTGGCAGCCACTCACCCTGGCAGAAAGTGGGAGCCTAGCAAAAATGATGCAATCGTTGCTGGATTTTTCCAAAAGAAAAGCTGGCAGCAACTAGGGCCCTGGAAGTACTTAGAGCCTCAAACGCCACCTTGAACATATTACTGAGACCCTGGGGAAAGGACTTCGTTTTTCCCATGGAAAATGGCCTTCATTTGTGGCCACTTGGCCTGGCAGGCAGGGCAGTGCCAAGCCAGGAATCTACAAACTCTGCTGGATCCTTCCAGAACGAAAGCTGCCAGCAACTAGGACCCTGCAAGTCCTTACAGCCCCAGATGCCACCTGTCATCTGACACCCAGAGCCTGGGCCAATGACTTCGTTTTCCCCATGGAAAATGGCCTCCATTTCTGGCCACTCGCCCTGACCAAGAGGGTGGTGCCCAGCAAGAAATTTGCAAGCTTTGCTGGATTGCTCCAAATCGAAAGCTGCCACTTGTTGTTGTTCTATTTCTCTAGAGTCCCATCATGCTGTTCTCAGATTGCTAAAGTCCATACCTCCTCGGTGTGTTCTTATGGCTGCAGATCTTCACAGCACAGACGCTTTCTTCTGCATGCTGTTCTTTCCCAGTTCAGGGCTCCTTCAAGGCTCTCCCTGAATGGCTACGCCGCCCCCTTTTATCCCAGTTCTCTTCAATGCTCACAGCTGCAGCCCATCAAGGACAACCAGGACCTGTGGGGCAAAGCCTCTAGACAGATATTCAAATAGAATCCATTTCCTCTACTCTAGCCAGTAAGTACTACCCTACAAGTCCTCAGAACCCCAAAGGCCACCTTTCATCTGACACCCAGACCCTGGGGAAAGGACTTCTTTTTCCCATGGCAAATGGCCTCCCTTGGCAGCCACTCACCCTGGCAGAAAGTGGGAGCCTAGCTAGAATGATGCAATCGTTGCTGGATTTTTCCAAAAGAAAAGCTGCCAGCAACTAGGGCCCTGGAAGTACTTAGAGCCTCAAACGCCACCTTGAACATATTACTGAGACCCTGGGGAAAGGACTTCGTTTTTCCCATGGAAAATGGCCTTCATTTGTGGCCACTTGGCCTGGCAGGCAGGGCAGTGCCAAGCCAGGAATCTACAAACTCTGCTGGATCCTTCCAGAACGAAAGCTGCCAGCAACTAGGACCCTGCAAGTCCTTAGAGCCCCAGATGCCACCAGTCATCTGACACCCAGAGCCTGGGCCAATGACTTCGTTTTCCCCATGGAAAATGGCCTCCATTTCTGGCCACTCGCCCTGACCAAGAGGGTGGTGCCCAGCAAGAAATTTGCAAGCTTTGCTGGATTGCTCCAAATCGAAAGCTGCCACTTGTTGTTGTTCTATTTCTCTAGAGTCCCATCATGCTGTTCTCAGATTGCTAAAGTCCATACCTCCTCGGTGTGTTCTTATGGCTGCAGATCTTCACAGCACAGACGCTTTCTTCTGCATGCTGTTCTTTCCCAGTTCAGGGCTCCTTCAAGGCTCTCCCTGAATGGCTACGCCGCCCCCTTTTATCCCAGTTCTCTTCAATGCTCACAGCTGCAGCCCATCAAGGACAACCAGGACCTGTGGGACAGATATTCAAATAGAATCCATTTCCTCTACTCTAGCCAGTAAGTACTACCCTACAAGTCCTCAGAACCCCAAAGGCCACCTTTCATCTGACACCCAGACCCTGGGGAAAGGACTTCTTTTTCCCATGGCAAATGGCCTCCCTTGGCAGCCACTCACCCTGGCAGAAAGTGGGAGCCTAGCTAGAATGATGCAATCGTTGCTGGATTTTTCCAAAAGAAAAGCTGGCAGCAACTAGGGCCCTGGAAGTACTTAGAGCCTCAAACGCCACCTTGAACATATTACTGAGACCCTGGGGAAAGGACTTCGTTTTTCCCATGGAAAATGGCCTTCATTTCTGGCCACTTGGCCTGGCAGGCAGGGCAGTGCCAAGCCAGGAATCTACAAACTGTGCTGGATCCTTCCAGAACGAAAGCTGCCAGCAACTAGGACCCTGCAAGTCCTTAGAGCCCCAGATGCCACCAGTCATCTGACACCCAGAGCCTGGGCCAATGACTTCGTTTTCCCCATGGAAAATGGCCTCCATTTCTGGCCACTCGCCCTGACCAAGAGGGTGGTGCCCAGCAAGAAATTTGCAAGCTTTGCTGGATTGCTCCAAATCGAAAGCTGCCACTTGTTGTTGTTCTATTTCTCTAGAGTCCCATCATGCTGTTCTCAGATTGCTAAAGTCCATACCTCCTCGGTGTGTTCTTATGGCTGCAGATCTTCACAGCACAGACGCTTTCTTCTGCATGCTGTTCTTTCCCAGTTCAGGGCTCCTTCAAGGCTCTCCCTGAATGGCTACGCCGCCCCCTTTTATCCCAGTTCTCTTCAATGCTCACAGCTGCAGCCCATCAAGGACAACCAGGACCTGTGGGACAGATATTCAAATAGAATCCATTTCCTCTACTCTAGCCAGTAAGTACTACCCTACAAGTCCTCAGAACCCCAAAGGCCACCTTTCATCTGACACCCAGACCCTGGGGAAAGGACTTCTTTTTCCCATGGCAAATGGCCTCCCTTGGCAGCCACTCACCCTGGCAGAAAGTGGGAGCCTAGCTAGAATGATGCAATCGTTGCTGGATTTTTCCAAAAGAAAAGCTGGCAGCAACTAGGGCCCTGGAAGTACTTAGAGCCTCAAACGCCACCTTGAACATATTACTGAGACCCTGGGGAAAGGACTTCGTTTTTCCCATGGAAAATGGCCTTCATTTCTGGCCACTTGGCCTGGCAGGCAGGGCAGTGCCAAGCCAGGAATCTACAAACTGTGCTGGATCCTTCCAGAACGAAAGCTGCCAGCAACTAGGACCCTGCAAGTCCTTACAGCCCCAGATGCCACCTGTCATCTGACACCCAGAGCCTGGGCCAATGACTTCGTTTTCCCCATGGAAAATGGCCTCCATTTCTGGCCACTCGCCCTGACCAAGAGGGTGGTGCCCAGCAAGAAATTTGCAAGCTTTGCTGGATTGCTCCAAATCGAAAGCTGCCACTTGTTGTTGTTCTATTTCTCTAGAGTCCCATCATGCTGTTCTCAGATTGCTAAAGTCCATACCTCCTCGGTGTGTTCTTATGGCTGCAGATCTTCACAGCACAGACGCTTTCTTCTGCATGCTGTTCTTTCCCAGTTCAGGGCTCCTTCAAGGCTCTCCCTGAATGGCTACGCCGCCCCCTTTTATCCCAGTTCTCTTCAATGCTCACAGCTGCAGCCCATCAAGGACAACCAGGACCTGTGGGGCAAAGCCTCTAGACAGATATTCAAATAGAATCCATTTCCTCTACTCTAGCCAGTAAGTACTACCCTACAAGTCCTCAGAACCCCAAAGGCCACCTTTCATCTGACACCCAGACCCTGGGGAAAGGACTTCTTTTTCCCATGGCAAATGGCCTCCCTTGGCAGCCACTCACCCTGGCAGAAAGTGGGAGCCTAGCAAAAATGATGCAATCGTTGCTGGATTTTTCCAAAAGAAAAGCTGGCAGCAACTAGGGCCCTGGAAGTACTTAGAGCCTCAAACGCCACCTTGAACATATTACTGAGACCCTGGGGAAAGGACTTCGTTTTTCCCATTGAAAATGGCCTTCATTTCTGGCCACTTGGCCTGGCAGGCAGGGCAGTGCCAAGCCAGGAATCTACAAACTGTGCTGGATCCTTCCAAAACGAAAGCTGCCAGCAACTAGGACCCTGCAAGTCCTTAGAGCCCCAGATGCCACCTGTCATCTGACACCCAGAGCCTGGGCCAATGACTTCGTTTTCCCCATGGAAAATGGCCTCCATTTCTGGCCACTCGCCCTGACCAAGAGGGTGGTGCCCAGCAAGAAATTTGCAAGCTTTGCTGGATTGCTCCAAATCGAAAGCTGCCACTTGTTGTTGTTCTATTTCTCTAGAGTCCCATCATGCTGTTCTCAGATTGCTAAAGTCCATACCTCCTCGGTGTGTTCTTATGGCTGCAGATCTTCACAGCACAGACGCTTTCTTCTGCATGCTGTTCTTTCCCAGTTCAGGGCTCCTTCAAGGCTCTCCCTGAATGGCTACGCCGCCCCCTTTTATCCCAGTTCTCTTCAATGCTCACAGCTGCAGCCCATCAAGGACAACCAGGACCTGTGGGGCAAAGCCTCTAGACAGATATTCAAATAGAATCCATTTCCTCTACTCTAGCCAGTAAGTACTACCCTACAAGTCCTCAGAACCCCAAAGGCCACCTTTCATCTGACACCCAGACCCTGGGGAAAGGACTTCTTTTTCCCATGGCAAATGGCCTCCCTTGGCAGCCACTCACCCTGGCAGAAAGTGGGAGCCTAGCTAGAATGATGCAATCGTTGCTGGATTTTTCCAAAAGAAAAGCTGGCAGCAACTAGGGCCCTGGAAGTACTTAGAGCCTCAAACGCCACCTTGAACATATTACTGAGACCCTGGGGAAAGGACTTCGTTTTTCCCATGGAAAATGGCCTTCATTTCTGGCCACTTGGCCTGGCAGGCAGGGCAGTGCCAAGCCAGGAATCTACAAACTCTGCTGGATCCTTCCAGAACGAAAGCTGCCAGCAACTAGGACCCTGCAAGTCCTTAGAGCCCCAGATGCCACCAGTCATCTGACACCCAGAGCCTGGGCCAATGACTTCGTTTTCCCCATGGAAAATTGCCTCCATTTCTGGCCACTCGCCCTGACCAAGAGGGTGGTGCCCAGCAAGAAATTTGCAAGCTTTGCTGGATTGCTCCAAATCGAAAGCTGCCACTTGTTGTTGTTCTATTTCTCTAGAGTCCCATCATGCTGTTCTCAGATTGCTAAAGTCCATACCTCCTCGGTGTGTTCTTATGGCTGCAGATCTTCACAGCACAGACGCTTTCTTCTGCATGCTGTTCTTTCCCAGTTCAGGGCTCCTTCAAGGCTCTCCCTGAATGGCTACGCCGCCCCCTTTTATCCCAGTTCTCTTCAATGCTCACAGCTGCAGCCCATCAAGGACAACCAGGACCTGTGGGGCAAAGCCTCTAGACAGATATTCAAATAGAATCCATTTCCTCTACTCTAGCCAGTAAGTACTACCCTACAAGTCCTCAGAACCCCAAAGGCCACCTTTCATCTGACACCCAGACCCTGGGGAAAGGACTTCTTTTTCCCATGGCAAATGGCCTCCCTTGGCAGCCACTCACCCTGGCAGAAAGTGGGAGCCTAGCTAGAATGATGCAATCGTTGCTGGATTTTTCCAAAAGAAAAGCTGCCAGCAACTAGGGCCCTGGAAGTACTTAGAGCCTCAAACGCCACCTTGAACATATTACTGAGACCCTGGGGAAAGGACTTCGTTTTTCCCATGGAAAATGGCCTTCATTTCTGGCCACTTGGCCTGGCAGGCAGGGCAGTGCCAAGCCAGGAATCTACAAACTCTGCTGGATCCTTCCAGAACGAAAGCTGCCAGCAACTAGGACCCTGCAAGTCCTTACAGCCCCAGATGCCACCTGTCATCTGACACCCAGAGCCTGGGCCAATGACTTCGTTTTCCCCATGGAAAATGGCCTCCATTTCTGGCCACTCGCCCTGACCAAGAGGGTGGTGCCCAGCAAGAAATTTGCAAGCTTTGCTGGATTGCTCCAAATCGAAAGCTGCCACTTGTTGTTGTTCTATTTCTCTAGAGTCCCATCATGCTGTTCTCAGATTGCTAAAGTCCATACCTCCTCGGTGTGTTCTTATGGCTGCAGATCTTCACAGCACAGACGCTTTCTTCTGCATGCTGTTCTTTCCCAGTTCAGGGCTCCTTCAAGGCTCTCCCTGAATGGCTACGCCGCCCCCTTTTATCCCAGTTCTCTTCAATGCTCACAGCTGCAGCCCATCAAGGACAACCAGGACCTGTGGGGCAAAGCCTCTAGACAGATATTCAAATAGAATCCATTTCCTCTACTCTAGCCAGTAAGTACTACCCTACAAGTCCTCAGAACCCCAAAGGCCACCTTTCATCTGACACCCAGACCCTGGGGAAAGGACTTCTTTTTCCCATGGCAAATGGCCTCCCTTGGCAGCCACTCACCCTGGCAGAAAGTGGGAGCCTAGCTAGAATGATGCAATCGTTGCTGGATTTTTCCAAAAGAAAAGCTGCCAGCAACTAGGGCCCTGGAAGTACTTAGAGCCTCAAACGCCACCTTGAACATATTACTGAGACCCTGGGGAAAGGACTTTGTTTTTCCCATGGAAAATGGCCTTCATTTGTGGCCACTTGGCCTGGCAGGCAGGGCAGTGCCAAGCCAGGAATCTACAAACTCTGCTGGATCCTTCCAGAACGAAAGCTGCCAGCAACTAGGACCCTGCAAGTCCTTAGAGCCCCAGATGCCACCTGTCATCTGACACCCAGAGCCTGGGCCAATGACTTCGTTTTCCCCATGGAAAATGGCCTCCATTTCTGGCCACTCGCCCTGACCAAGAGGGTGGTGCCCAGCAAGAAATTTGCAAGCTTTGCTGGATTGCTCCAAATCTAAAGCTGCCACTTGTTGTTGTTCTATTTCTCTAGAGTCCCATCATGCTGTTCTCAGATTGCTAAAGTCCATACCTCCTCGGTGTGTTCTTATGGCTGCAGATCTTCACAGCACAGACGCTTTCTTCTGCATGCTGTTCTTTCCCAGTTCAGGGCTCCTTCAAGGCTCTCCCTGAATGGCTACGCCGCCCCCTTTTATCCCAGTTCTCTTCAATGCTCACAGCTGCAGCCCATCAAGGACAACCAGGACCTGTGGGACAGATATTCAAATAGAATCCATTTCCTCTACTCTAGCCAGTAAGTACTACCCTACAAGTCCTCAGAACCCCAAAGGCCACCTTTCATCTGACACCCAGACCCTGGGGAAAGGACTTCTTTTTCCCATGGCAAATGGCCTCCCTTGGCAGCCACTCACCCTGGCAGAAAGTGGGAGCCTAGCTAGAATGATGCAATCGTTGCTGGATTTTTCCAAAAGAAAAGCTGGCAGCAACTAGGGCCCTGGAAGTACTTAGAGCCTCAAACGCCACCTTGAACATATTACTGAGACCCTGGGGAAAGGACTTCGTTTTTCCCATGGAAAATGGCCTTCATTTGTGGCCACTTGGCCTGGCAGGCAGGGCAGTGCCAAGCCAGGAATCTACAAACTCTGCTGGATCCTTCCAGAACGAAAGCTGCCAGCAACTAGGACCCTGCAAGTCCTTAGAGCCCCAGATGCCACCAGTCATCTGACACCCAGAGCCTGGGCCAATGACTTCGTTTTCCCCATGGAAAATGGCCTCCATTTCTGGCCACTCGCCCTGACCAAGAGGGTGGTGCCCAGCAAGAAATTTGCAAGCTTTGCTGGATTGCTCCAAATCGAAAGCTGCCACTTGTTGTTGTTCTATTTCTCTAGAGTCCCATCATGCTGTTCTCAGATTGCTAAAGTCCATACCTCCTCGGTGTGTTCTTATGGCTGCAGATCTTCACAGCACAGACGCTTTCTTCTGCATGCTGTTCTTTCCCAGTTCAGGGCTCCTTCAAGGCTCTCCCTGAATGGCTACGCCGCCCCCTTTTATCCCAGTTCTCTTCAATGCTCACAGCTGCAGCCCATCAAGGACAACCAGGACCTGTGGGACAGATATTCAAATAGAATCCATTTCCTCTACTCTAGCCAGTAAGCACTACCCTACAAGTCCTCAGAACCCCAAAGGCCACCTTTCATCTGACACCCAGACCCTGGGGAAAGGACTTCTTTTTCCCATGGCAAATGGCCTCCCTTGGCAGCCACTCACCCTGGCAGAAAGTGGGAGCCTAGCTAGAATGATGCAATCGTTGCTGGATTTTTCCAAAAGAAAAGCTGCCAGCAACTAGGGCCCTGGAAGTACTTAGAGCCTCAAACGCCACCTTGAACATATTACTGAGACCCTGGGGAAAGGACTTCGTTTTTCCCATGGAAAATGGCCTTCATTTGTGGCCACTTGGCCTGGCAGGCAGGGCAGTGCCAAGCCAGGAATCTACAAACTGTGCTGGATCCTTCCAGAACAAAAGCTGCCAGCAACTAGGACCCTGCAAGTCCTTACAGCCCCAGATGCCACCTGTCATCTGACACCCAGAGCCTGGGCCAATGACTTCGTTTTCCCCATGGAAAATGGCCTCCATTTCTGGCCACTCGCCCGGACCAAGAGGGTGGTGCCCAGCAAGAAATTTGCAAGCTTTGCTGGATTGCTCCAAATCTAAAGCTGCCACTTGTTGTTGTTCTATTTCTCTAGAGTCCCATCATGCTGTTCTCAGATTGCTAAAGTCCATACCTCCTCGGTGTGTTCTTATGGCTGCAGATCTTCACAGCGCAGACGCTTTCTTCTGCATGCTGTTCTTTCCCAGTTCAGGGCTCCTTCAAGGCTCTCCCTGAATGGCTAAGCCGCCCCCTTTTATCCCAGTTCTCTTCAATGCTCACAGCTGCAGCCCATCAAGGACAACCAGGACCTGTGGGGCAAAGCCTCTAGACAGATATTCAAATAGAATCCATTTCCTCTACTCTAGCCAGTAAGTACTACCCTACAAGTCCTCAGAACCCCAAAGGCCACCTTTCATCTGACACCCAGACCCTGGGGAAAGGACTTCTTTTTCCCATGGCAAATGGCCTCCCTTGGCAGCCACTCACCCTGGCAGAAAGTGGGAGCCTAGCTAGAATGATGCAATCGTTGCTGGATTTTTCCAAAAGAAAAGCTGGCAGCAACTAGGGCCCTGGAAGTACTTAGAGCCTCAAACGCCACCTTGAACATATTACTGAGACCCTGGGGAAAGGACTTCGTTTTTCCCATGGAAAATGGCCTTCATTTCTGGCCACTTGGCCTGGCAGGCAGGGCAGTGCCAAGCCAGGAATCTACAAACTGTGCTGGATCCTTCCAGAACGAAAGCTGCCAGCAACTAGGACCCTGCAAGTCCTTACAGCCCCAGATGCCACCTGTCATCTGACACCCAGAGCCTGGGCCAATGACTTCGTTTTCCCCATGGAAAATGGCCTCCATTTCTGGCCACTCGCCCTGACCAAGAGGGTGGTGCCCAGCAAGAAATTTGCAAGCTTTGCTGGATTGCTCCAAATCGAAAGCTGCCACTTGTTGTTGTTCTATTTCTCTAGAGTCCCATCATGCTGTTCTCAGATTGCTAAAGTCCATACCTCCTCGGTGTGTTCTTATGGCTGCAGATCTTCACAGCACAGACGCTTTCTTCTGCATGCTGTTCTTTCCCAGTTCAGGGCTCCTTCAAGGCTCTCCCTGAATGGCTACGCCGCCCCCTTTTATCCCAGTTCTCTTCAATGCTCACAGCTGCAGCCCATCAAGGACAACCAGGACCTGTGGGGCAAAGCCTCTAGACAGATATTCAAATAGAATCCATTTCCTCTACTCTAGCCAGTAAGTACTACCCTACAAGTCCTCAGAACCCCAAAGGCCACCTTTCATCTGACACCCAGACCCTGGGGAAAGGACTTCTTTTTCCCATGGCAAATGGCCTCCCTTGGCAGCCACTCACCCTGGCAGAAAGTGGGAGCCTAGCTAGAATGATGCAATCGTTGCTGGATTTTTCCAAAAGAAAAGCTGGCAGCAACTAGGGCCCTGGAAGTACTTAGAGCCTCAAACGCCACCTTGAACATATTCCTGAGACCCTGGGGAAAGGACTTCGTTTTTCCCATGGAAAATGGCCTTCATTTCTGGCCACTTGGCCTGGCAGGCAGGGCAGTGCCAAGCCAGGAATCTACAAACTCTGCTGGATCCTTCCAGAACGAAAGCTGCCAGCAACTAGGACCCTGCAAGTCCTTAGAGCCCCAGATGCCACCAGTCATCTGACACCCAGAGCCTGGGCCAATGACTTCGTTTTCCCCATGGAAAATTGCCTCCATTTCTGGCCACTCGCCCTGACCAAGAGGGTGGTGCCCAGCAAGAAATTTGCAAGCTTTGCTGGATTGCTCCAAATCGAAAGCTGCCACTTGTTGTTGTTCTATTTCTCTAGAGTCCCATAATGCTGTTCTCAGATTGCTAAAGTCCATACCTCCTCGGTGTGTTCTTATGGCTGCAGATCTTCACAGCACAGACGCTTTCTTCTGCATGCTGTTCTTTCCCAGTTCAGGGCTCCTTCAAGGCTCTCCCTGAATGGCTAAGCCGCCCCCTTTTATCCCAGTTCTCTTCAATGCTCACAGCTGCAGCCCATCAAGGACAACCAGGACCTGTGGGGCAAAGCCTCTAGACAGATATTCAAATAGAATCCATTTCCTCTACTCTAGCCAGTAAGTACTACCCTACAAGTCCTCAGAACCCCAAAGGCCACCTTTCATCTGACACCCAGACCCTGGGGAAAGGACTTCTTTTTCCCATGGCAAATGGCCTCCCTTGGCAGCCACTCACCCTGGCAGAAAGTGGGAGCCTAGCTAGAATGATGCAATCGTTGCTGGATTTTTCCAAAAGAAAAGCTGGCAGCAACTAGGGCCCTGGAAGTACTTAGAGCCTCAAACGCCACCTTGAACATATTACTGAGACCCTGGGGAAAGGACTTCGTTTTTCCCATGGAAAATGGCCTTCATTTCTGGCCACTTGGCCTGGCAGGCAGGGCAGTGCCAAGCCAGGAATCTACAAACTGTGCTGGATCCTTCCAGAACGAAAGCTGCCAGCAACTAGGACCCTGCAAGTCCTTACAGCCCCAGATGCCACCTGTCATCTGACACCCAGAGCCTGGGCCAATGACTTCGTTTTCCCCATGGAAAATGGCCTCCATTTCTGGCCACTCGCCCTGACCAAGAGGGTGGTGCCCAGCAAGAAATTTGCAAGCTTTGCTGGATTGCTCCAAATCTAAAGCTGCCACTTGTTGTTGTTCTATTTCTCTAGAGTCCCATCATGCTGTTCTCAGATTGCTAAAGTCCATACCTCCTCGGTGTGTTCTTATGGCTGCAGATCTTCACAGCACAGACGCTTTCTTCTGCATGCTGTTCTTTCCCAGTTCAGGGCTCCTTCAAGGCTCTCCCTGAATGGCTACGCCGCCCCCTTTTATCCCAGTTCTCTTCAATGCTCACAGCTGCAGCCCATCAAGGACAACCAGGACCTGTGGGACAGATATTCAAATAGAATCCATTTCCTCTACTCTAGCCAGTAAGTACTACCCTACAAGTCCTCAGAACCCCAAAGGCCACCTTTCATCTGACACCCAGACCCTGGGGAAAGGACTTCTTTTTCCCATGGCAAATGGCCTCCCTTGGCAGCCACTCACCCTGGCAGAAAGTGGGAGCCTAGCTAGAATGATGCAATCGTTGCTGGATTTTTCCAAAAGAAAAGCTGGCAGCAACTAGGGCCCTGGAAGTACTTAGAGCCTCAAACGCCACCTTGAACATATTACTGAGACCCTGGGGAAAGGACTTCGTTTTTCCCATGGAAAATGGCCTTCATTTGTGGCCACTTGGCCTGGCAGGCAGGGCAGTGCCAAGCCAGGAATCTACAAACTGTGCTGGATCCTTCCAGAACGAAAGCTGCCAGCAACTAGGACCCTGCAAGTCCTTACAGCCCCAGATGCCACCAGTCATCTGACACCCAGAGCCTGGGCCAATGACTTCGTTTTCCCCATGGAAAATGGCCTCCATTTCTGGCCACTCGCCCTGACCAAGAGGGTGGTGCCCAGCAAGAAATTTGCAAGCTTTGCTGGATTGCTCCAAATCGAAAGCTGCCACTTGTTCTATTTCTCTAGAGTCCCATCATGCTGTTCTCAGATTGCTAAAGTCCATACCTCCTCGGTGTGTTCTTATGGCTGCAGATCTTCACAGCACAGACGCTTTCTTCTGCATGCTGTTCTTTCCCAGTTCAGGGCTCCTTCAAGGCTCTCCCTGAATGGCTACGCCGCCCCCTTTTATCCCAGTTCTCTTCAATGCTCACAGCTGCAGCCCATCAAGGACAACCAGGACCTGTGGGACAGATATTCAAATAGAATCCATTTCCTCTACTCTAGCCAGTAAGTACTACCCTACAAGTCCTCAGAACCCCAAAGGCCACCTTTCATCTGACACCCAGACCCTGGGGAAAGGACTTCTTTTTCCCATGGCAAATGGCCTCCCTTGGCAGCCACTCACCCTGGCAGAAAGTGGGAGCCTAGCTAGAATGATGCAATCGTTGCTGGATTTTTCCAAAAGAAAAGCTGGCAGCAACTAGGGCCCTGGAAGTACTTAGAGCCTCAAACGCCACCTTGAACATATTACTGAGACCCTGGGGAAAGGACTTCGTTTTTCCCATGGAAAATGGCCTTCATTTGTGGCCACTTGGCCTGGCAGGCAGGGCAGTGCCAAGCCAGGAATCTACAAACTGTGCTGGATCCTTCCAGAACGAAAGCTGCCAGCAACTAGGACCCTGCAAGTCCTTACAGCCCCAGATGCCACCAGTCATCTGACACCCAGAGCCTGGGCCAATGACTTCGTTTTCCCCATGGAAAATGGCCTCCATTTCTGGCCACTCGCCCTGACCAAGAGGGTGGTGCCCAGCAAGAAATTTGCAAGCTTTGCTGGATTGCTCCAAATCGAAAGCTGCCACTTGTTCTATTTCTCTAGAGTCCCATCATGCTGTTCTCAGATTG
This sequence comes from Agelaius phoeniceus, assembly GCF_051311805.1. Taxonomy (NCBI): domain Eukaryota; kingdom Metazoa; phylum Chordata; class Aves; order Passeriformes; family Icteridae; genus Agelaius; species Agelaius phoeniceus. The sequence continues at coordinate 7,499,675 of NC_135289.1, read as the reverse complement.
CTAAAGTCCATACCTCCTCGGTGTGTTCTTATGGCTGCAGATCTTCACAGCACAGACGCTTTCTTCTGCATGCTGTTCTTTCCCAGTTCAGGGCTCCTTCAAGGCTCTCCCTGAATGGCTACGCCGCCCCCTTTTATCCCAGTTCTCTTCAATGCTCACAGCTGCAGCCCATCAAGGACAACCAGGACCTGTGGGGCAAAGCCTCTAGACAGATATTCAAATAGAATCCATTTCCTCTACTCTAGCCAGTAAGTACTACCCTACAAGTCCTCAGAACCCCAAAGGCCACCTTTCATCTGACACCCAGACCCTGGGGAAAGGACTTCTTTTTCCCATGGCAAATGGCCTCCCTTGGCAGCCACTCACCCTGGCAGAAAGTGGGAGCCTAGCAAAAATGATGCAATCGTTGCTGGATTTTTCCAAAAGAAAAGCTGGCAGCAACTAGGGCCCTGGAAGTACTTAGAGCCTCAAACGCCACCTTGAACATATTACTGAGACCCTGGGGAAAGGACTTCGTTTTTCCCATGGAAAATGGCCTTCATTTGTGGCCACTTGGCCTGGCAGGCAGGGCAGTGCCAAGCCAGGAATCTACAAACTGTGCTGGATCCTTCCAGAACGAAAGCTGCCAGCAACTAGGACCCTGCAAGTCCTTAGAGCCCCAGATGCCACCAGTCATCTGACACCCAGAGCCTGGGCCAATGACTTCGTTTTCCCCATGGAAAATGGCCTCCATTTCTGGCCACTCGCCCTGACCAAGAGGGTGGTGCCCAGCAAGAAATTTGCAAGCTTTGCTGGATTGCTCCAAATCGAAAGCTGCCACTTGTTGTTGTTCTATTTCTCTAGAGTCCCATCATGCTGTTCTCAGATTGCTAAAGTCCATACCTCCTCGGTGTGTTCTTATGGCTGCAGATCTTCACAGCACAGACGCTTTCTTCTGCATGCTGTTCTTTCCCAGTTCAGGGCTCCTTCAAGGCTCTCCCTGAATGGCTACGCCGCCCCCTTTTATCCCAGTTCTCTTCAATGCTCACAGCTGCAGCCCATCAAGGACAACCAGGACCTGTGGGACAGATATTCAAATAGAATCCATTTCCTCTACTCTAGCCAGTAAGTACTACCCTACAAGTCCTCAGAACCCCAAAGGCCACCTTTCATCTGACACCCAGACCCTGGGGAAAGGACTTCTTTTTCCCATGGCAAATGGCCTCCCTTGGCAGCCACTCACCCTGGCAGAAAGTGGGAGCCTAGCTAGAATGATGCAATCGTTGCTGGATTTTTCCAAAAGAAAAGCTGGCAGCAACTAGGGCCCTGGAAGTACTTAGAGCCTCAAACGCCACCTTGAACATATTACTGAGACCCTGGGGAAAGGACTTCGTTTTTCCCATGGAAAATGGCCTTCATTTGTGGCCACTTGGCCTGGCAGGCAGGGCAGTGCCAAGCCAGGAATCTACAAACTCTGCTGGATCCTTCCAGAACGAAAGCTGCCAGCAACTAGGACCCTGCAAGTCCTTACAGCCCCAGATGCCACCTGTCATCTGACACCCAGAGCCTGGGCCAATGACTTCGTTTTCCCCATGGAAAATGGCCTCCATTTCTGGCCACTCGCCCTGACCAAGAGGGTGGTGCCCAGCAAGAAATTTGCAAGCTTTGCTGGATTGCTCCAAATCGAAAGCTGCCACTTGTTGTTGTTCTATTTCTCTAGAGTCCCATCATGCTGTTCTCAGATTGCTAAAGTCCATACCTCCTCGGTGTGTTCTTATGGCTGCAGATCTTCACAGCACAGACGCTTTCTTCTGCATGCTGTTCTTTCCCAGTTCAGGGCTCCTTCAAGGCTCTCCCTGAATGGCTACGCCGCCCCCTTTTATCCCAGTTCTCTTCAATGCTCACAGCTGCAGCCCATCAAGGACAACCAGGACCTGTGGGACAGATATTCAAATAGAATCCATTTCCTCTACTCTAGCCAGTAAGTACTACCCTACAAGTCCTCAGAACCCCAAAGGCCACCTTTCATCTGACACCCAGACCCTGGGGAAAGGACTTCTTTTTCCCATGGCAAATGGCCTCCCTTGGCAGCCACTCACCCTGGCAGAAAGTGGGAGCCTAGCTAGAATGATGCAATCGTTGCTGGATTTTTCCAAAAGAAAAGCTGGCAGCAACTAGGGCCCTGGAAGTACTTAGAGCCTCAAACGCCACCTTGAACATATTACTGAGACCCTGGGGAAAGGACTTCGTTTTTCCCATGGAAAATGGCCTTCATTTGTGGCCACTTGGCCTGGCAGGCAGGGCAGTGCCAAGCCAGGAATCTACAAACTCTGCTGGATCCTTCCAGAACGAAAGCTGCCAGCAACTAGGACCCTGCAAGTCCTTACAGCCCCAGATGCCACCTGTCATCTGACACCCAGAGCCTGGGCCAATGACTTCGTTTTCCCCATGGAAAATGGCCTCCATTTCTGGCCACTCGCCCTGACCAAGAGGGTGGTGCCCAGCAAGAAATTTGCAAGCTTTGCTGGATTGCTCCAAATCGAAAGCTGCCACTTGTTGTTGTTCTATTTCTCTAGAGTCCCATCATGCTGTTCTCAGATTGCTAAAGTCCATACCTCCTCGGTGTGTTCTTATGGCTGCAGATCTTCACAGCACAGACGCTTTCTTCTGCATGCTGTTCTTTCCCAGTTCAGGGCTCCTTCAAGGCTCTCCCTGAATGGCTACGCCGCCCCCTTTTATCCCAGTTCTCTTCAATGCTCACAGCTGCAGCCCATCAAGGACAACCAGGACCTGTGGGGCAAAGCCTCTAGACAGATATTCAAATAGAATCCATTTCCTCTACTCTAGCCAGTAAGTACTACCCTACAAGTCCTCAGAACCCCAAAGGCCACCTTTCATCTGACACCCAGACCCTGGGGAAAGGACTTCTTTTTCCCATGGCAAATGGCCTCCCTTGGCAGCCACTCACCCTGGCAGAAAGTGGGAGCCTAGCTAGAATGATGCAATCGTTGCTGGATTTTTCCAAAAGAAAAGCTGCCAGCAACTAGGGCCCTGGAAGTACTTAGAGCCTCAAACGCCACCTTGAACATATTACTGAGACCCTGGGGAAAGGACTTCGTTTTTCCCATGGAAAATGGCCTTCATTTGTGGCCACTTGGCCTGGCAGGCAGGGCAGTGCCAAGCCAGGAATCTACAAACTCTGCTGGATCCTTCCAGAACGAAAGCTGCCAGCAACTAGGACCCTGCAAGTCCTTAGAGCCCCAGATGCCACCAGTCATCTGACACCCAGAGCCTGGGCCAATGACTTCGTTTTCCCCATGGAAAATGGCCTCCATTTCTGGCCACTCGCCCTGACCAAGAGGGTGGTGCCCAGCAAGAAATTTGCAAGCTTTGCTGGATTGCTCCAAATCGAAAGCTGCCACTTGTTGTTGTTCTATTTCTCTAGAGTCCCATCATGCTGTTCTCAGATTGCTAAAGTCCATACCTCCTCGGTGTGTTCTTATGGCTGCAGATCTTCACAGCACAGACGCTTTCTTCTGCATGCTGTTCTTTCCCAGTTCAGGGCTCCTTCAAGGCTCTCCCTGAATGGCTAAGCCGCCCCCTTTTATCCCAGTTCTCTTCAATGCTCACAGCTGCAGCCCATCAAGGACAACCAGGACCTGTGGGGCAAAGCCTCTAGACAGATATTCAAATAGAATCCATTTCCTCTACTCTAGCCAGTAAGTACTACCCTACAAGTCCTCAGAACCCCAAAGGCCACCTTTCATCTGACACCCAGACCCTGGGGAAAGGACTTCTTTTTCCCATGGCAAATGGCCTCCCTTGGCAGCCACTCACCCTGGCAGAAAGTGGGAGCCTAGCTAGAATGATGCAATCGTTGCTGGATTTTTCCAAAAGAAAAGCTGGCAGCAACTAGGGCCCTGGAAGTACTTAGAGCCTCAAACGCCACCTTGAACATATTACTGAGACCCTGGGGAAAGGACTTCGTTTTTCCCATGGAAAATGGCCTTCATTTGTGGCCACTTGGCCTGGCAGGCAGGGCAGTGCCAAGCCAGGAATCTACAAACTGTGCTGGATCCTTCCAGAACGAAAGCTGCCAGCAACTAGGACCCTGCAAGTCCTTACAGCCCCAGATGCCACCTGTCATCTGACACCCAGAGCCTGGGCCAATGACTTCGTTTTCCCCATGGAAAATGGCCTCCATTTCTGGCCACTCGCCCTGACCAAGAGGGTGGTGCCCAGCAAGAAATTTGCAAGCTTTGCTGGATTGCTCCAAATCGAAAGCTGCCACTTGTTGTTGTTCTATTTCTCTAGAGTCCCATCATGCTGTTCTCAGATTGCTAAAGTCCATACCTCCTCGGTGTGTTCTTATGGCTGCAGATCTTCACAGCACAGACGCTTTCTTCTGCATGCTGTTCTTTCCCAGTTCAGGGCTCCTTCAAGGCTCTCCCTGAATGGCTACGCCGCCCCCTTTTATCCCAGTTCTCTTCAATGCTCACAGCTGCAGCCCATCAAGGACAACCAGGACCTGTGGGACAGATATTCAAATAGAATCCATTTCCTCTACTCTAGCCAGTAAGTACTACCCTACAAGTCCTCAGAACCCCAAAGGCCACCTTTCATCTGACACCCAGACCCTGGGGAAAGGACTTCTTTTTCCCATGGCAAATGGCCTCCCTTGGCAGCCACTCACCCTGGCAGAAAGTGGGAGCCTAGCTAGAATGATGCAATCGTTGCTGGATTTTTCCAAAAGAAAAGCTGGCAGCAACTAGGGCCCTGGAAGTACTTAGAGCCTCAAACGCCACCTTGAACATATTACTGAGACCCTGGGGAAAGGACTTCGTTTTTCCCATGGAAAATGGCCTTCATTTCTGGCCACTTGGCCTGGCAGGCAGGGCAGTGCCAAGCCAGGAATCTACAAACTGTGCTGGATCCTTCCAGAACGAAAGCTGCCAGCAACTAGGACCCTGCAAGTCCTTACAGCCCCAGATGCCACCTGTCATCTGACACCCAGAGCCTGGGCCAATGACTTCGTTTTCCCCATGGAAAATGGCCTCCATTTCTGGCCACTCGCCCTGACCAAGAGGGTGGTGCCCAGCAAGAAATTTGCAAGCTTTGCTGGATTGCTCCAAATCTAAAGCTGCCACTTGTTGTTGTTCTATTTCTCTAGAGTCCCATCATGCTGTTCTCAGATTGCTAAAGTCCATACCTCCTCGGTGTGTTCTTATGGCTGCAGATCTTCACAGCACAGACGCTTTCTTCTGCATGCTGTTCTTTCCCAGTTCAGGGCTCCTTCAAGGCTCTCCCTGAATGGCTACGCCGCCCCCTTTTATCCCAGTTCTCTTCAATGCTCACAGCTGCAGCCCATCAAGGACAACCAGGACCTGTGGGACAGATATTCAAATAGAATCCATTTCCTCTACTCTAGCCAGTAAGTACTACCCTACAAGTCCTCAGAACCCCAAAGGCCACCTTTCATCTGACACCCAGACCCTGGGGAAAGGACTTCTTTTTCCCATGGCAAATGGCCTCCCTTGGCAGCCACTCACCCTGGCAGAAAGTGGGAGCCTAGCTAGAATGATGCAATCGTTGCTGGATTTTTCCAAAAGAAAAGCTGGCAGCAACTAGGGCCCTGGAAGTACTTAGAGCCTCAAACGCCACCTTGAACATATTACTGAGACCCTGGGGAAAGGACTTCGTTTTTCCCATGGAAAATGGCCTTCATTTGTGGCCACTTGGCCTGGCAGGCAGGGCAGTGCCAAGCCAGGAATCTACAAACTGTGCTGGATCCTTCCAGAACGAAAGCTGCCAGCAACTAGGACCCTGCAAGTCCTTACAGCCCCAGATGCCACCAGTCATCTGACACCCAGAGCCTGGGCCAATGACTTCGTTTTCCCCATGGAAAATGGCCTCCATTTCTGGCCACTCGCCCTGACCAAGAGGGTGGTGCCCAGCAAGAAATTTGCAAGCTTTGCTGGATTGCTCCAAATCGAAAGCTGCCACTTGTTCTATTTCTCTAGAGTCCCATCATGCTGTTCTCAGATTGCTAAAGTCCATACCTCCTCGGTGTGTTCTTATGGCTGCAGATCTTCACAGCACAGACGCTTTCTTCTGCATGCTGTTCTTTCCCAGTTCAGGGCTCCTTCAAGGCTCTCCCTGAATGGCTACGCCGCCCCCTTTTATCCCAGTTCTCTTCAATGCTCACAGCTGCAGCCCATCAAGGACAACCAGGACCTGTGGGGCAAAGCCTCTAGACAGATATTCAAATAGAATCCATTTCCTCTACTCTAGCCAGTAAGTACTACCCTACAAGTCCTCAGAACCCCAAAGGCCACCTTTCATCTGACACCCAGACCCTGGGGAAAGGACTTCTTTTTCCCATGGCAAATGGCCTCCCTTGGCAGCCACTCACCCTGGCAGAAAGTGGGAGCCTAGCAAAAATGATGCAATCGTTGCTGGATTTTTCCAAAAGAAAAGCTGGCAGCAACTAGGGCCCTGGAAGTACTTAGAGCCTCAAACGCCACCTTGAACATATTACTGAGACCCTGGGGAAAGGACTTCGTTTTTCCCATGGAAAATGGCCTTCATTTGTGGCCACTTGGCCTGGCAGGCAGGGCAGTGCCAAGCCAGGAATCTACAAACTGTGCTGGATCCTTCCAGAACGAAAGCTGCCAGCAACTAGGACCCTGCAAGTCCTTAGAGCCCCAGATGCCACCAGTCATCTGACACCCAGAGCCTGGGCCAATGACTTCGTTTTCCCCATGGAAAATGGCCTCCATTTCTGGCCACTCGCCCTGACCAAGAGGGTGGTGCCCAGCAAGAAATTTGCAAGCTTTGCTGGATTGCTCCAAATCGAAAGCTGCCACTTGTTGTTGTTCTATTTCTCTAGAGTCCCATCATGCTGTTCTCAGATTGCTAAAGTCCATACCTCCTCGGTGTGTTCTTATGGCTGCAGATCTTCACAGCACAGACGCTTTCTTCTGCATGCTGTTCTTTCCCAGTTCAGGGCTCCTTCAAGGCTCTCCCTGAATGGCTACGCCGCCCCCTTTTATCCCAGTTCTCTTCAATGCTCACAGCTGCAGCCCATCAAGGACAACCAGGACCTGTGGGACAGATATTCAAATAGAATCCATTTCCTCTACTCTAGCCAGTAAGTACTACCCTACAAGTCCTCAGAACCCCAAAGGCCACCTTTCATCTGACACCCAGACCCTGGGGAAAGGACTTCTTTTTCCCATGGCAAATGGCCTCCCTTGGCAGCCACTCACCCTGGCAGAAAGTGGGAGCCTAGCTAGAATGATGCAATCGTTGCTGGATTTTTCCAAAAGAAAAGCTGGCAGCAACTAGGGCCCTGGAAGTACTTAGAGCCTCAAACGCCACCTTGAACATATTACTGAGACCCTGGGGAAAGGACTTCGTTTTTCCCATGGAAAATGGCCTTCATTTGTGGCCACTTGGCCTGGCAGGCAGGGCAGTGCCAAGCCAGGAATCTACAAACTCTGCTGGATCCTTCCAGAACGAAAGCTGCCAGCAACTAGGACCCTGCAAGTCCTTACAGCCCCAGATGCCACCTGTCATCTGACACCCAGAGCCTGGGCCAATGACTTCGTTTTCCCCATGGAAAATGGCCTCCATTTCTGGCCACTCGCCCTGACCAAGAGGGTGGTGCCCAGCAAGAAATTTGCAAGCTTTGCTGGATTGCTCCAAATCGAAAGCTGCCACTTGTTGTTGTTCTATTTCTCTAGAGTCCCATCATGCTGTTCTCAGATTGCTAAAGTCCATACCTCCTCGGTGTGTTCTTATGGCTGCAGATCTTCACAGCACAGACGCTTTCTTCTGCATGCTGTTCTTTCCCAGTTCAGGGCTCCTTCAAGGCTCTCCCTGAATGGCTACGCCGCCCCCTTTTATCCCAGTTCTCTTCAATGCTCACAGCTGCAGCCCATCAAGGACAACCAGGACCTGTGGGACAGATATTCAAATAGAATCCATTTCCTCTACTCTAGCCAGTAAGTACTACCCTACAAGTCCTCAGAACCCCAAAGGCCACCTTTCATCTGACACCCAGACCCTGGGGAAAGGACTTCTTTTTCCCATGGCAAATGGCCTCCCTTGGCAGCCACTCACCCTGGCAGAAAGTGGGAGCCTAGCTAGAATGATGCAATCGTTGCTGGATTTTTCCAAAAGAAAAGCTGGCAGCAACTAGGGCCCTGGAAGTACTTAGAGCCTCAAACGCCACCTTGAACATATTACTGAGACCCTGGGGAAAGGACTTCGTTTTTCCCATGGAAAATGGCCTTCATTTGTGGCCACTTGGCCTGGCAGGCAGGGCAGTGCCAAGCCAGGAATCTACAAACTCTG